>NC_041015.1:49242060-49573476 GCF_004193775.1 Glycine soja | reverse complement strand
TGTTTGTGATAATGTTGTTTGGAAGTAGCGTGTGATTTTTGCACATTCGCAATTGAGGTTCTGAATTTTTGTTGTGTTAAATCAGGTTGTACATTTAACTGTTTAATTAGCAATGTTCTCTTGCGTTTTTTCTTTTTAAATTATTTTTCCTTTTTTTTTCCATTATTGTTATTGATGATATATAGCATTTTCGAGTTTGGGACTTTTACCTGGTAGAAACTAAGAGTGTTATTCGTTTCCTAAAATTGATGCTGTTTTTTTTTTTTTTTTTTTATAAATTTTTTGGAAAGAGTTTGATTTAGTATTATGTTTCCTTAATCTTCTACTTTTTTCTCTTTTGTCCCTACTTTTATTTTGGTTTTATTTTTTTATATTTATTTCTATTTCTCTGATCATGTACTAACTTAATTTTACTTATGTTTGCAGCAATCATGGCGGATGAAACACCAAATGAGATGAAGGAGGAGGTTCCAGAAGTGAGTTCATTTTCCCGTTGATTATCTGTAACTTAGACAATGCTTTCCCACTGTTTTTGCTTAATTGGGTGCAAGGCCATAAAATTAGGTTTTAAAAGTTTTGCTCCTATAAATTATTTGTTATAATGGTCTTTTGTTGCATATTTCGGTCACCAACCACCTTGGCACTTTATTTGTGGTGGCAGTATCATCTTCTGATGCCCTAATTTCTAAATCACAGATTGTTCCTTTTGATCCTACCAAGAAGAAGAAGAAGAAGAAAATTACAATTGTAGATCCTGCTGATGAACCTGTGGAGAAATTGGCTGAGAAGACAGAAAACCTCTCAGGTATGTGAAATAAAACAAGGAATTTCTTTTTATGGTTTTGTTTTTGGTGCGTATGCAAGATTCTTATTTATTTTTCACTTACAGTTTCCGAGGGGGTTGAGACTGCATTTACTGGTTTGAAAAAGAAGAAGAAGAAGCCTGTAAGTCATATTTATGCTTTTTCATTTTTGCTATCTCTTGAGAGTTTAAGTTTTTCATGTAGCTAGTTTTTTGTTGGAAGCAATTTGGCATTTGATGTTGTTTGATTGTAGGTTGAAATGGGTAACTTGAATGATGAGAGTGGAGATGCAATTGAAGATTTGGATGGTGAGCAGCATATACTTGTGTTAATATTTTATGTTTGAATAATGGACTGTGTGTTTGCTCTGACTGCAAGTAATGTCTTGATGGACTTTTATCAAACACTTTGTTATACTTTTTTTGGCTTTTAGATCACCCTGAAGATGATGAAGGAGAAATGGTTGTTCCCCAGGCTCGTTATCCTTGGGAAGGGAGTGATCGTAATTATGAATATGAGGAGGTTTGTCATTTATAGTGACCTCTCAATTGAAATGTCCATGTGAAACTTATTTTATTTTAATTTCGTCTGTATCACTTTGTTGAAAAGTGTTTCTGAGCTGATATTAATTTTCATCCATAATTATGAATTTTCATTTGTGCAGCTACGCTTCCATCTCTCCACATTGGTTTAGTACGGTGATATTAGGGGGTATTGATGCTTTAGATTCCTTTATATGCTTGAAAATTTAATATTTGTCGAATGGTTTATGTGAGCCTTGGTGATGCATCTAAATATATAGGAAATTGTGAGCGCTTTGTCCTTCTTGGATAAAAAAATGCCTGTTCTTGGTGAACCTTGAACCTTAAACCATAAACCATCTGTAAGAAATTGTTATTGATACGGTGTCTGCTTATAAATTATAAATCTTTAAAATATTGCCAAAAACATTTATACTAATCTCTGTTATGTCTTAGTTGGAAACTGCTTGGCTTGCCTATCATACATCTCTCTTCTGGATTCTGATGTTTTTCCGTACAGCTGCTTGGCAGGGTGTTTAACATTCTACGTGAAAATAATCCTGAACTTGCTGGAGATCGGCGAAGGACAGTTATGAGGCCTCCTCAAGTTCTTCGTGAGGGCACAAAGAAAACTGTGTTTGTCAATTTTATGGATCTATGCAAAACGTATGTTAATATTTTATGCTAAATGCTGAATAGTTCAGAGTAATGTGATGAAAGTTGTTTCACAAAACACTTGGCCTTGTTTCTGTGTTTTCTCTATTTTCTTTTATTTTTGATTTTGTCTTTCACTCAATGAAATCTGGACACACCATTTATTGGTGTGGCGTTATGGAACTCTTCCCACTGTATATCATTATATGGACCGTGATTTTGCTAGGTTGGAGAAGGATCGGTTGCTGAATCCAAACCCAAGTAAACCATCCTTCTGTGGAAGGTTTACTCCAGAAACAACAAAAGGACTTTAGAAACTGCCATGTCGGGCAGTTAATGGCAGTTTGTGTCATGTTAGGCAGTTATGTAGAAAATAATTGCCGTGCAGAGTTTTCTGTGAGAAGGAGAGTTATTGTTTTTTATTAAGATGTTGTAGTTTAGAAAGCTAGGAGTTAGATGGAATGTATGTTAGTCTTTTATCTAAGAAATATTTTCTGGAGGAGCCCGAGGCTCCGGAACCACCTTTAAGGTGTGTTGATGAATTAATTCTCTGAAATTCCCCTTTCAATTTCAGTTTCATAATTGGTGTTCTATCAGTATAGCAATCCTGATATCTTATCTATCAGTGAGTTCTATCACAGACAGATTCTGAATTTCCACTAGTTTCCTAATATTCCAATTTTGGACTGGCATTTCTTTAAAATTTAGCAGTTTTCAGTTTTGTTCTCAGATCATTGCTGTAATTTTTTTGAGGTTTAACTATTACTGCATGAATGCAAAATGCTTGCCCAATGTATAAATTCCTGCAAAATAGAAGTTTGGGACATTTATACTAATCTGTTCAGCTAATGATGATGATTATTAATTAGTTTTTATTCCTTTGTTGATTGTATGTGTTCCCCTATGGCATATTTGTCTTCCCTTTTGGTAACGTACTTGTATACAATCTTTTATATAGGATGCATCGGCAGCCAGACCATGTCATGGCCTTCTTGCTTGCTGAATTGGGTACAAGTGGCTCCCTTGATGGACAGCAGAGATTGGTTGTAAAGGGAAGGTTTGCACCAAAGAACTTTGAAGGAATTCTGCGACGATATGTTAGTAAGTATTTGTTGTATGTGATAATCTGTTTTGGTTTCAGAAATAGAAGGTTGGAAAAGTATGGAAGTTCCATGTTGAGTTAGTTGTTGTTTGTATTGCTCTATATATTTTCCCCATTTATTTAATACATTCAGCCTAGCAGCCATGAACTTTAATAACTCTACCTTGGCTATTGCTTTGCTGTCTACTATCTCGGGCCATCAGTTGAAGTTGATATACCTTTTTGTTTATCTCAGATGAATATGTTATTTGCCTTGGGTGCAAGAGTCCGGATACTATACTTTCAAAGGAGAATCGTCTCTTCTTTCTCCGGTGTGAGAAGGTGAATTTTCTTTCACTTTTGCTTGGTTCTCTTCTATCTCTTATAGTTTTTATGCCAAGTGTCTCCTCTCGCCTGCCTTGTGATCCTCTCAAAGATGATGGTTTCTTTTAATGTTTGGTTTTATTTATGATCAATTAGTCTTAATGGATTTTGATTGGTAGTTCATTCAATTTGTGGTCGAGGATTTTGTAACTTTCTAATGTTTAAGGATGTTTTTTTGCTTGTCAAATCACTGTTTATTTTGTGAAAGTAGTGATACAAAATGATTGAAAGTTGTGTTTATCGTATACTTGGTAACAGTAGTGCAAAATGTGAATGTGTTAGGGACATTCTACATTCTGTCATTAAAAATCCTATAATGTTTTTTCTTTTTTTTGCTTTCAGTGTGGATCAGGAAGATCAGTTGCTCCAATCAAGGCTGGTTTTGTTGCTCGTGTTGGCCGAAGGAACACAGGGACATAGTCCTACTTTTGATTTATGTTATTTGGCTGAGGATGTGAACCTTTTCCTTAAAGTTTTGCATATTATATGATGTCTCTCTTACTCTCCAATTGAGTTTGTTGTAGTAAATGTATCTTTTGAGTCAATATTTTTATATCTTATTTCTTTGCAAGTGAAAATGATGGTTACATTAGGAAATCCCGAATTTTAGTTCCATTTAAGCTTATACTTTGCTTTATATAGAATCTAGTAATCTAGTATGATTTGCATAAATGTTCATGTAGTGGTGATTGTAGTGTCATGATCTTCCAATTTTAATTTGGACACCCAAAATAGAAACCTCTCAAAATTTCATCCTAAACGAGTGCTTTTTATTTTATCTTAAGGTGGAGGTTACATTATAGTAATTTATGCCACTGTGAAAATATCCGAACAGTGAAAATTTGTGAACAGAGTGAGACAAGAATCCAAGATTCCACTAGTTACATTTTTCTCCCCGTGTGTATTCTCAACAGCCAAAATTAGCCATGTAATGTAAGTTAATTGAGTTGACTCTTAAGAAGTCTATTTGAACAGACTTGTTGAAAAATATTTTATTCAAGGAAAAGAGATCTTATTCCAATCTTTATTTAACTTATCTTAAATTTTCATGCGTAATTTATGTTGCACCAGGACCGCAATTATACATTTCAAATAAGGAAAAATGGATGTTCTAAAATAGAGTTTGGATCCTTTCCGTACCAAAAATATAAATTTGGATCCTTTTATGATGAGTATCATTTTGTTAAGCTATCAGAAAGGAGAATACTATTTTATTTTATTAAATTTACCTACAATACAATTTTTATTCTTGAACTTAATGAAAATAATTGTCATGTGTAAACAAAATTTTAATTGCAGAAAGTAATTAATACAATTTTTTTTTCATTTTTTTATCCAATTATAATGGTCATGTGTAGTAACATTATTGACCTTTTGTAATTATAATAATTACTTTAAAAATAAATATATGCTTTGATAATGTATTTTTTTGGGTATATAATAATTCATTACAAACTGCCTTATGTTTATTTTATAACAAGTATCTTCAAGAGTCATAAAAACAATTTCTAATTGATTGACATTATTTGTTTCCAAAATTGCTTTTGACTCATTCATTCTTTCATAATCATCACATTCACATTGTAATAACTTTTACAATGACAATACATACCTGTTAAACTCTTTAGAATGATTCCTAATAGACTCGCGTACAAGGTAAATTCTTTTACTTGTGCATGAAGTAAAGTCATTTTTCTTACCACTTGGACCAACATAATTGGTATTTGATGTGTATATAACAAACATAATAATAAGTAATTCTTGTTATAATTAAATTGTCCACTATATTTTTTTTCCTTATTCAGCTATGCATATCGAGATCACTACTTTCTTATTTATTTGTATGGATTACATATGAAATCATAAGACTCAACATTCAACTAAATGTCCATGTTTCTGGCATCTCCTCTGCTCACTTATCCATTCACATATACATGGCTGAGAAAACTGTCACACCCCAAAGGTGGCAATGAAGGCCATGGTGGTTAGTGTTGAAACAAGGGGCACATATAATCTCCCATACAAACTAGTGGCACTGTTAGGGTCCTTCGTAACATTTGTATTTAAAGCTGCAGAATCAACAACACCAAAAGTAACATTTAATTTTGTTAATATTTTTTTTTACAATTTTTACTAGTTTATTAATATATGTAAACTTTTCTTGAGTGTATCACATTTTATAAAGTTGTGTTATTCATACAATATTTTTTATAATATTTTTTTCTCTTCATCTCTCAATCAAATCACCCATCACCACATTCCATACTTTTTTGAAGAATACTAACAACACACATCCTAATGGATCTCTAAACAAGTTTTTCTCTATTGATTAAAATTAATTAAGAATCATAAAATCACTATAGAAAATCATTAAATGATACATAGAATTCAGCAACTTTTATGATTTCTAATAATAAATTTCAATCAATATCAAAAGAGCGGATTAGAGAATATATTGTTATAAAATTTACCGCATAAGTAAAATTGTTATACTTTATATATAAGTGGTTGTGAAAACAGCTTTTGGAAGAATCGTTCTTGTTTAGATTTGGTGATGTGTAATTTACTGAGAAGTGTTAAACTTGGTTAATTACCGTAACGCTGAGAAGCAGCACATGCATTGATAATGGCATCCTTGACAAAGGAGACGTTTTGTTTGGTCCCGAAGTAGAAGTCTCTCTTCACATCTTGGATGCAACTTAAGACATCTAAGGTGTGACTTTTGCAACCATTGTTACAAAAGTCGCTGATATCAGAGGCACTCACGTCTAGCACACCATCCAGTTTCATTATGTATCCATGTTTTCCCAAGCAAGAAGGTGGTATGGGTGTCTACACATATGTATATCTTGAAATTAATAATATGCATTATTATAAACTAAGCAAAGGTGTTTTCATTAATTGCTATATATATATATATATATATATATGATTACATTGTTCATGCAGAAGTAAGCGCTCCTCCAACTCTCGAATGGGCTTAGATTTGCATTTTTCCTCGGTTCAGTTCTATCTGAAATGAGATACACAAAAAGTCAAGTTTCTTTAATTTGGAGTCTATCAGGAAATTTCTACAAATTAAGGTAATAGAGTTTATGAAGGCAAATATTTATGTGTAAGTTGTTTATATATAGTCTCAGAGGAAATTAGGTTAAACCATTTTCGTATAATTTTTAAGCTGTTTCCTTAAGTTATCTTGAACCGCTTATTGAAATAAGTTAAACATTCTTTTCATGAAAACAAATATTTTCGATAATCTAACTATCTCATTTCGTAAGTTATTTTCATAAATTCTTTCAATTGCTATTACAAACGTTAATGCAATAAGATAATTATTAGCTTAACTAAATTCTAAACTAATTGATTCGAACACACCTAGAAAGAAAAGGAGTACTAACTTTCAGCACTGACGTGGTTGAGTAGAAGGAGGAAAAATGTCCCCAAAGAAAAGCAAACAGGGAAGCTGCTTTTGCCACTCATTGTTATTATTCCTTAATGATCAAAACAAGTATACTTTGTTTGACAACTTTTGTTAGGAATTCTGGCTTTACAGGACATTGTATTTATAAGTTTCACAGCAATAAAAATTGTTGAGATTAAAACTAGGAAAAATGTTGTTATTTTCTGCATATGACGAGAATATGGCATCAAGCATCAAGCATTTTGATACTAACAAGGGAACGTTTTGGAATTTTAGAAACATAGAAATATGAAGGCTTTGCGTCAAGTCAAACAAGGATGAAACATGTTCTGGAGCTTTCTGTCGGAAACTAAGAGGTGGATACAATGATTGCAACGTCCTAGGATAATTGGTTGTGCAATTTTATAAACGGTGATTAATTAATGAAAGGATTAATGTGCCACTGTGGCATGGGAAAACAAAGTAGTAAACTTGAACTTTTCCTTCCTCATTTCTTAGCCAACTCCATAATTTTTTTTTGGAAAAAATATAAATTATATTAAACCCAAAATGATACAACACGGGACATATCCCGTGGCTATAGAAAATTAAAAGCCTCCATAATACAAGAAGACCTATATCAAGATGCTAAAACAAATGCAACATGTGCGCTTGTCTATACATAAGAAACTTAATCTTACTAATAACCTCTATTACAGAAAATTGATAATCTTCAAAAATCAACTTGTTCTTAGATAGCCAGATACAATAGATTGTAATTGCTATAGCGAGACAACGTAATTTTCCTTGAACACCAGATGTGGATCTGCCCTTAATTAAAAAATCAGTAATGCGCTGTAAAGAAGTGAAATGCCTGCGGAAAGGAGCCAAATCACGAATGTGAGCCCAAACTTGAAGAGATTTCCTGTAAGAAAAGAACAAATGGGCACTTGACTCAGCCTCATTTAAACATAAAGGGCAAAGGGAACCCTTGTTCAAAAAAACAACTTTGTCAAGAGTAAGCAGCCGGTTTCTTTTAGCAAGTCATAGAATGAAAGACATCTTAGGAAAGATTGCTGGGTTCCATATAACAGAACACCAACTAACAGTAAGCTTGACACCTCTAATGTATTCATAGACTTTGCCAACAAGCAATTGTTCATTGATGCTTCAAGATTGAATTCTCTTTTTCGTATATTCCGTACTTAGCTTTAGCCAACTCCATAATTATTGAGATGGTTGGTTGTCTTATTCAAAAATTTTGTTAAAAGTTCACCATCTTCTTTACCGGATTTCTAATTTATTTTTGATCCACTAGTAATGTATCTTTTTATTTTTTAATTAACAGAACTTGTAACGTATCCTTTTCAACGCTACATCCAAATTTTATTTTTGAATCTGTTTCACCTGATCATGTCTATAATATATGAGCAATCCGCTTACATAATAAATAAAGAAAGTTAAAATAATTTGTAGGTTACGAATGTTTTAAGAAATTTTAAAAACGCACCTTAAAATTATATATGTTAGCAATTTTTAGTAAATAAAATAAATAATATATATAAAAAATAATGTTTTGGTCAAACATACTAGGAGACTCTGAGTAACAAGCATTTAGCTATAACACTAAAATAATAAAAACTTGTAACATTAAGATCACATTTTTAAAAGAATAAATTTTATTAAAATATATAGAATTTAAAAGAATAAATAATCTATGTAGTGACTATATAAAAGAGTTTTATAATATCATGAAGCCGATTAAAAACTATTATATATGATAAATTTATGAACTTTTTTATAATAATTATTTTAAAAATTATTTTAATGATAATTTTTGTTTGTCAATAATATAAATTTTAAATTGAAATGTTTGAAAATTATACTCAAATAAAAAATAATAAATTCAAATTTTGTTCAAATATCTTATGAAAATATATATAATAGAGAAATAACTAGTTATTAATCACCAAATATCTTTATTTAATAAAAAATTAGAAATTATTCAAATAACTTATTACTAAATACAATATTGACCAAACACAACCTTAAATTAATCATCTTAATGTATTAAAAAGTGGGCCTAAGTGCATTTTTTTTTCCAATACATAAAAGAGCCGAAAGGGTGAAATAGAAGGAAGTTCATCCTGCCTTGAACTTGATAGCTATTACTTAAGAGTCACTCTGGATCAAAAGATTAATTTACTTCTAGAAAAGATAAAAGAATAATTTACTCATTTCACTTCATTTTTCAAACAAGTCTTCATTATTAATATATATGTGTGAAGTCATGTACAGGAATCAAACCTTTTGTTCTCGTTTCTTGTATATATTTCTCACACGATAAGGTGTGAGTGCTGGGCTCAAAGCACAAACATAACAAAGTTGAAAAAGAATTTATTCTTATTCATGAACCCCCATAAAATTAAGGAATAATCTGCATCTTTATCAATTCCTTACTTGTGAACATGGAAAGATGAACTCCCTCTTTAAGTTTTATTCTTTCATTTAGCGATACACATATTTTTTTATACTTCTTCTCTCATCTAACTTCGATTTTTCCTATCTCATCAACATTTTCATTCTTTAAAATTGCAACTCCACATCATTCAATTAATATTGTGATTCGCAGCAATAAGGTTGTAAATCTAAATTCTCTTGACCTTCTTGACATCATATCTGTACATATCTTGAGGTACGCATCTCAATTGAAATCTTCAGTTTAGTTTAGATTTTGTTTAACTTCTTGAATTCATATTTTACATCCATGTTAATAATATAGGTTGTTGATATTATGAAGTTTAACTTCTGCAGTTCATATTTCTGCAATAAAGTTTTTCTTTTGACGTATATAACAATAAAGTTGTAGTTTTAAATATAGACCAAATCATCTATTTGATTTCTTATGTTATTTTTTTTGTTTAGTTTAATATATTTTATCTTTGAAAAAATTTACTTTAATCTTCTATCTTAATTAAAAGGTTTAAAATAGTCCTTTAGTTACATAATTTAACACCATTAATAATATAGAAATATTAATCGACGGCTAAAAAATATCACAAAGTATATAATTTTTCTTTCTAAACATCCTTAATTCATTCTACATACACAAGAAAAAAGAAAACATCAAAAAACCAAAACAAGTGAAAAACCACAAATTAAAAACTACTGATCACAAATCACAAAACTTGTGAACTATTGTAATTTAGGCTTGACCAGAATTTGGGAAAAAAGACTTATAGAATGTTTGATTTGAGAGAAAAAAAATTGGTAAAAGGTAGACAACAGACTGAACGCAAAAAATAGTGAATGATAACAATGTTAACAATAAAAATCATTTCAAACCTTTTAATTAAGATAAAAAACGTATTAAACCGAACTTTTTAGAAAATAAAATACTTTATTTTAAAATAAAAGAAAATAAAGTATTAAACTAAATAAAAAAATAAGATAAGAAAACAAATAGATTATTTGATCCAATATATTATCAATTATTTGAAGGTGAAAAGTATATTTTTACTTTCAATAATATATATTATCTTTGTCTATTCCAAAAAATACTAATGAACACTTATCATATTAAGGTATTGAAGTTGTATTTGTACTTTTTCCACGTCAAATTTAAAATTGTGTACCAATATCTCTTTTGTTTATAAGAAAAAATTGTTAAATAAAAGCATAAGAGTTGCTCTTTGAAGGATAAAAATAAATTAGATCGAATAAGGCTTTACTTAAATAAGTAAGTCTTATTTAAAAATCAATAAAACTTAAAAATCTAACCGATAACTTGCCATTCTTTTGTTTTTTTTAGTTTGACTTTTTTAAGTGTAACTTGACATGTTAAACTACTTGAAAGACTGTTATATCTAAAAACTAAAGTCTTTTATATCTAAAAGTTTTTAGATAGATTACTATTATCCTGGATAACCTAATTGATTAACGGGTTAAAGGAAAAAAAAGCCCTATGTACAACAAGATTGAAGTAGAAAAAAGTATGTTAACACTGTTTTGATCCCTTATGGTTTTAGTAATTCTCACTTTGGTCTTTTATGTTTTAAATTTTTTGTTTTGTCCTTTACGTTTTTTTAAAAGGAATCAATTTTGTCATTTGATCAATTTCATACTAGCACGATCAACAACGCTTGAACCACCAATAGCGAGTAAGACGCTCCAATATCTTTTTCCCATTTAATATTAATTTCACCAACAAATTTAGCTTTTATTAACGTGAAAAACAAAGCACAACCGAAAAACCAAACAAGTGAAGAACCTTAGAATTAACCAAACAATCTCAATGAAAGGATCTAGCAATCCCAAAGTGTACTAAATCTCAACCAATAAAGTTAGGAAAAAAAATATGCAACATGGACATGGGAATCATCAGTAGATGTACTCACTCCCTTTACAAAACCTTCACCACCTTAAAATATAAAGAATCAAAAGCAAAAATTTCTATATTAACCTTTATTTTTTAATATTTTTCCTTCAATCCAAGTGATTTTGCCAACTCGTGACTTGCTTGCAATATTTAGTGTTAGCTTAGGTCCTAATTTTTTTTATACGGATCAACAAAAATGAATAAATAGATAAAAGAGATTGATAATTTTGTGAAATTAACTTTATCATTGTTAATTCATTTATAATTTTTATTTTCTACTGTCAATATTATAAAAAAATATTAGTAAAAAATAATTGATGATACATTTAAAAATTAAAATAATAATCATTTCAAAGAATTTTTTTCCAACTCAATAATTATTATGGAATGGGAGATACTTTGTGAAAATATCTTTAATTTTAAATTCTAACTGTTACTGTCATTCTTCAATTACATTAAAATGTATTGTTTATTTTCATGAGTATAGTATTATCTTTAAATTCAAATTAAATTATATTTTATGTTAAGTTTTAACAAATCCTATTATCTTAAAAATATTATTCATATCATTTTTTTTAAATAACAAATATTATTGATATCAGTGTATTATTAGTCCTCTACCAACTTTATTTTATGAAAATATTGGAAGAAGATATGAAAATATTTTAAGTTATGTATAGAGAAATAAATAGTACAACTCCGATTAGAACACAATCTTATGTATGAATATGAGAATAATTAATAATAATCATCAAATTAAGATTAAAAATAGTAGATAATTGAGATTAAAATATTTAAAAATTAAAATTAAAATCTAATATAACTATCAGATATTTAAAATATTTATCAAACAAAAAATAAAAATGTATAAAAGATCTCAATTATCAATTTCTAAAATATTTCAATAACACATCATCACCACTATGACCATCGCTGTCATGATTACATCCATCATCATGATTGTCATTATTGTTGTCGTCGCCTTGACCATTGTCGCCCTGCCACCACCACCATGACTACCATCGCCTTTCCATCTTGATTGTTGTCATTGTCACTACCATGATTGATGCTACAATCTTCACTATCACCACCATAATCATTGTTGCACATTGACGATATTGCTGGTGACGAAAACAATGATGATCAAGGCAATGGAGGTGGTGAAGGTCATACGGGTTAAAGTGGTGATGAATTTAATGATAATCTTGAAGAAGAGTGATGTGATAATTGAGATATCTTAGTATGCAATAGTTAATATCTTTTGTAGATTTGATTTTCGTTTGGTGAATATTTTAGAGATTTGATAGTTATATTAGAATTTAGTTTAAATCTTTAAATATTTTATTATTCTTAAGAGGCAAGTAGCATATTTATATCACTTGTCTTCATTTTTGGTAAGCGTTGAACAAATATTAAAATAATAAATGTTAGGCTAAGTAATACATTTGGTTCTTTATCTTAATTTTTATATATTTAGTTTTATCTTTTATCTTTTTTTAAAAATAATTTAATCCTTTATCTATTAAATTTGATCCAATTAGGTCCTTCTATGAGGTTCCAATTAAAATTGTTAATAATATTAATGTAATGACGATTAAAAACTACCACAAAATAATACTTATGCGCTTCAACGCTTTTATGCATACAAAATTGAAGGATACCTATTATTTAGACAAAAACATATGCTAAATTCCAATTATGGATATCCGCAATTTCTATCATCCTTTTTTCTATCACTATTTTACTAACCACATTTTAGAAAACTTATATCTAGGTTCAATCCTTAATTTTGTATAAGTTTGATTTCTTTTGTTTTATTTCAAATGAATCTTATATCTAATATATTTATTTAATATATCATAACAAAATTAATTTCATTAATTAAAACATAAAAAGAAATTGTTAATATATTTATAGTTGAAGGTTAAACCAAAATTGTGAATTTTTAAAAAATATGAGGACTAAAGTCGTCCACAAAAATTGTGGATCAAAACTTAAAGGGAGACCACAAATTACAATTTACCCTCAAATTATAAAATTAAATCCCCCTTGAATCTTAAAATTGATTAAGATTTTTGTAGATGGAAGCATTCTGATCTAAATGTCAAAATTTTGTAAAACTGGATATCTAGATTGAAAGAATTGAGCATATAATGTTAAACATGTGCATTAGAAAATAAGTTTCTTCAACCTAGAAACTTGACCCAATTTGTTCTCTTCCATTCTTGATTGGAACGATATTTTAAAAGTTTCTTGGAGGAGATCGGGTTGGCTTGGATTCCTCACTCAATTGGATAAAACATGGACTTAAAGCATAGACCAAAACAAATTGGATTTCGCAAAATCCACTGTAGCATAGGATAAACAAACCCCCAAAACATTGGTTCAATTTAGTTCTCAATTTTAAGATTCATGACATCCTACGAGAGAAATCAAGAAAGTATTGTTGTGTGATAACTATAAACAATCACCCTTTAATCACACGTGTGAAAAAACTTCTAGACACGTAAATATTGTTGTGTGATAATTTTAACTATTGTTATGTTAAAATTATTAACAACATTAAAGTTTAAGTAGATAAAATAACTAAATTGAACCAAATTTAAAAGATAAAAGATGAAATTAAATTAAAAAAAACATGAAAATCAAAATGAATTGTAAAAATTCAAATGTGTAATTTAGCTTAGATGTTATTATATACATATTTTCATGTACACATACCATATGCTATTGTAGTTCTCTGTTTAGAGTTCTAATACTACTTTTTTGCCCATAGTTGGAGAAAGGTATCGAATCTGCAACATCAACTACTTTCACTTCCGTTTTTAAATACAACAACGTCAACATCCATCAAAGGTATTATTACGTTATTCTTTCCTTTAATTGCATCACTACTCCCTACTTTGCTTAACATAATATTAAGCTAAAATGTTATGTACTCATTCATCATTAGGACTCTGCTATTACAAATGGGGGATATCGTTGTTTCCATCGTAGCAAAGTTAGCAGAATATACAGTGGACCCAATTTTACACCATGCTCGATACTTGTGTTGTTTCAACAACATTGCTGGGAATCTTCCAAATGCCAAGGAAGAATTGGAATTAACCCGAAACAGTGTGAAGGAACGAGTTGAAGAAGCTATTATGAGGACTGAAAAAATTGAACCAGCAGTTGAGAAGTGGCTGAAAGATGTTGAGAAAGTCTTAGAAGAAGTGCATATGCTTCAAGGAAGAATTTCGGAAGTAAGCAAGAGCTATTTCAGAAGGCAATTCCAATATTTTCTTACCAAAAAAATAGCAAGAAAAATTGAGAAAATGGCTCAACTCAACCACAACAGCAAGTTTGAGCCATTTTCTAAGATTCCCGAACTTCCAGGCATGAAGTACTATTCATCCAAAGATTTTGTTCTTTTCAAATCAAGAGAATCAGCTTTTAAGAAGCTTTTGGAAGCATTAAAGGATAAAAGTGTTTCCATGATTGGACTAGTTGGACTAGGAGGCTCAGGAAAAACTACTTTGGCGAAAGAGGTTGGTAAGAAAGCTGAGGAGTTAAAACTTTTTGAGAAGGTTGTGATGACAACAGTCTCTCAGACTCCAAATATTCGAAGCATCCAAGTGCAAATTGCTGATAAGTTGGGTTTGAAATTTGTGGAAGAATCAGAGGAAGCTAGAGCACAAAGACTATCAGAGAGATTAAGGACAGGCACAACTCTACTAATCTTGGATGATTTATGGGAAAAGCTAGAATTTGAGGCTATAGGTATTCCATCCAATGAAAACAACAAGGGCTGTGGAGTGATTTTAACCACTCGGAGTAGAGAAGTATGCATTTCCTTGCAATGCCAAACAATAATTGAGCTTAATCTCTTAGCTGGCGATGAAGCTTGGGATTTGTTCAAATTGAATGCAAACATAACTGATGACTCACCATATGCATCGAAAGGCGTTGCAACAAAAATTGTAGATGAGTGCCGAGGATTGCCTATTGCAATTGTGACGGTGGGAAGCACACTGAAGGGCAAAACTGTTAAAGAGTGGGAATTAGCATTGTCAAGACTAAAAGATTCAGAACCACTAGATATTCCAAAAGGCTTAAGAAGTCCTTATGGCTGTCTTGGATTGAGTTATGATAATTTGACCAATGAATTAGCCAAGTCCTTGTTCTTGTTGTGTTCTATATTTCCAGAGGATCATGAAATTGATTTGGAAGATTTATTTCGATTTGGAAAGGGAATGGGCCTACCTGGGACTTTTGGAACAATGGAGAAAGCAAGGAGGGAGATGCAGATAGCTGTTAGCATCCTCATTGATTGTTATTTGTTGTTGGAGGCCAGTAAAAAAGAAAGGGTGAAAATGCATGACATGGTTCGTGATGTAGCCTTGTGGATAGCATCTAAAACTGGTCAAGCAATTTTGGCAAGTACTGGAATGGATCCAAGAATGTTGATAGAGGATGAATCCATAAAAGATAAGAGGGCAATATCCTTATGGGATTTGAAAAATGGCCAGCTTCTTGATAATGATCAATTGAATTGTCCATCACTTGAAATTCTCTTGTTTCATTCTCCCAAGGTTGCCTTTGTAGTATCAAATGCTTGTTTTGAAAGGCTAAAAATGATTAAAATCCTGGCATTCTTAACATCTAGCTATACGTGGAGTTTATATACGACATCTTGCACCTTGTCACTGCCACAATCAATGAAGTCATTACAAAATCTTCATACTCTGTGCTTGAGAGGTTATAAATTAGGTGACATCTCCATTTTGGAAAGCCTACAAGCACTTGAGGTTCTTGACTTGCGTTGTTCTTCTTTTATTGAATTGCCTAATGGAATCGCGTCATTAAAGAAATTGAAGCTTCTGGATTTGTTCTGTTGTTCCATTCAGGAAAATAATGCTTATGAGGTTATAGGAAGATGTTTGCAGCTGAATGAATTGTATTTGTATATACTCTCGTATGCAAATGAGGAATTTCCGCATAATATCTCTTTCCCAAGATTAGAGAGGTATGTTTTAATTTATAAAATGGGCCCCTTTTACATGGACCCCTTTTACTTGGCGATGGAAATAATGGACCCCTTTTACTTGGGGATGGAAATAATGGACCCCTTTTACTTGGGGATGGAAATAATGGACCCCTTTTACTTGGGGATGGAAATAATGGAAGAACATAGACCATGTAGAGCGTTATGCACACGTGCTTTTAATGCGTCAGTTCAAAGTTTTATATCATTACCAATCAAGGATTTCTTTCAAAAAGCAGAGTATCTTCAATTGGAGAACCTTAAGGGAGGTTACGAAAATGTAATCCCATCCATGGTTCCACAAGGCATGAATCACTTGACTTTCCTATTCCTCGAAGATTGTCCAGAGATAAAATGCGTCTTTGATAGTACCAATGTTGATCTGCTGCAAACTGAAGATGCCTTCTCCAGCCTAGTCATTTTATGCTTGTCTGAATTGGATAACCTTGAAGAAGTGTTTAATGACCCCTCTTCCAGATGTTCTCTCAAAAGTTTAGAAGAGCTAACCATAAAGAGGTGTAGACAATTGTACAATATTTCCTTTCCCAAGAACTCAAAGCTATGCCATCTCAAGTTCTTGACAATAGATAATTGCCCGATGCTAACTTGTATCTTCAAGCCATCCATTGTCCAAACTCTAGAGCTGCTAGAACAAGTAACAATAATTGACTGCTATGAATTGAAGCAGATAATAGAAGAAGTGGAAGAAGGGAGTGTTGATTATGTTAGCAGTCAAAGTCATACCTCTTTGATGCTTCCAAAATTAAGGACACTTACTATTCTTCGATGTCACAGCTTGGAATATATATTCCCTATGTGTTATGTTCACGGGCTAGCAAGTTTGGAAGAACTGGAAATTGAAGAATGTAATGAGTTGAAGTATGTATTTGGCAGTGAAAAGGAACATGATCTTAGAGTGTACCAGCACCAGAGTCATCCTCAGACTAATATTCACATCAATTTGGGAGCTCTATGGTTGTTTCGGTTGCCGAATTTGGTTGAGATTTGGCCTAAATATTTTGATCCACATTTACCAAATTTGAAAGAGCTACGATGCATTGATTGTCCAAGACTGCCTGACTCTTGGGTGCGTAGGGTGATGATTATTGATTCAGATCTGCAACAAGACTCAACTGCAACGGTAATATATTTTTCGAAAATGATTATTTCTTTAATGATTATTTGTTAATTTATTTTTGGGGATGTAATTGAACCGTGAGTTGTGAACATGAATTGACTTTTTATGGATAAGAATTATGAATAGATAGATGGTGATAGAAACTGTATATGTTTTATAATTTTTTAAGACACTATTTCAAGTAATATTTTTTAAATGATAGTTTTTAGTTTTTTGTATTTTATTATCTTTTTATTCTTAAAATATTAAATTTTCATATTTTTTATATAAATTTTATTATATATTTTTACCATTATACTATGTACATTATTTCTTTTTCCAATATTAACATTATATGTATACTTCAAGATATTGACACTGATAATAATAGGTTTATTTTATTTTTTCTATCATTTTTTAATAGATTTTTATATTACTTAGTATTTATTTTAACAATTACACTAATCAACATAATGAAATGCTGATGTCTAAGAATATGTTATTTTTTATATAAATTTTATTATATATTTTTACCATTATACTATGTACATTATTTCTTTTTCCAATATTAGCATTATATGTATACTTCAAGATATTGACAGTGATAATAATAGGTTTATTTTATTTTTTCTATCCTTTTTTAATAGATTTTTATATTACTTAGTATTTATTTTAACAATTACACTAATCAACATAATGAAAGGTTGATGTCTAAGAATATGTTATTTTTTATATAAATTTTATTATATATTTTTACCATTATACTATGTACATTTTTTTTTTCCAATATTAGTATTATATGTACACTTCAAGATATTGACAGTGATAATAATAGGTTTATTTTATTTTTCCTATTATTTTTCAATAGATTTTTATATTACTTAGTATTTATTTTAACAATTACACTAATCAACATAATGAAATTGAATAACAATATAATTCGTGGTTCATGTTTTGTATATATTATAAATATTTTGATCAAAATAACAACTAACATATAGGTATTTATTAAACATAATATTATAATTGAACATGTAAATTGTAAATGACCTAATGTATAATTTAAAATTAAAAAATGCTTAAAACTTTTTTAAGCATGCAATTACCTACTATTGTTCGTAAGCGGACACTAGTCAACATTTAACCTTACAATTAACACTTAATTTTTTAAAATGCTATTTAATTATTACATTTTACATTAATTTATATCTTCATGGCCACATTCTTTTTAAACAACAATATATTGTACATCCTTGAAGTAAAAGTATTCAATTTTCTTGTTATGGTCTTTCTTTAGATTGGAAATTCTATTAAATTGAATTATCACAAGTAACAAACTAACAGTGAATTTTGTTATGTATATAGGAGAAGGAATTATTATGCTTGGTTACCACCACATTCAACCAATTATCCGATCAAGTGCTTTCCTCTAAACTTGGACATGTACTCAAATTTAGAAAACTTGGATTGACTGGTCTTGGAGTAAAAGGTCTTTTCCAATTCCAAATCAGAGAACATGGGAGCAACACAGAACTTGCTCCTTTAAACTTGGATCTAACTCATGCTGACTTGTGGGATCTACCTGAGCTCGAGTTCATATGGAAGGGCCCCTCAAATTTTCTAAGCCTCCAGATGCTTGACAGGATTCATGTGGATGGATGTCCAAAATTGAAAGCCATCTTCTCCCCTACCATTGTTAGAAGCTTACCAATGCTGACAAGCCTGTATATAACTGATTGTGAGGAATTGGAGCAAATATTTGATTCAGGTGATGCACAAACCCTATATACTTGTTCACAACAAGTGTGCTTCCCAAATCTCGAGGATATTTGGGTCAAAAAGTGCAACAAGTTGAAATACCTTTTTCATAATTTTGTGGCTGGTCACTTTCACAATCTGATCGCGTTGGATATAGAAGACTGCTCTCAGTTACAGAAGGTTTTTGCTTTTGAATGTGAAACTGATGACGATGATCAAGAAGGGATTGTTATGGATGGAGAAAAAGTACTACTACGTAAGCTGCTACGTATAAGACTCAGCAGTTTGCCAAACTTCAAAGAGATTCACCATGGATTCAAGTTAAAAGATGATGTTGAAGAACATATCATAAATGATTGTCCTAAATATTCTCCAAGTTTATATCTACACACAGGTACAATTCTCATGCCCTTTTATTAGTAACAATTCCTGTGTGTTGGATATTCTCCAAGTTCATAATTTCATATATAAAGCTTTAAAGATGGAACTATTATACTTGCTCTAAGTTTCCACTCTTGCTATTTTCATTACATTTTCTTATTGATGCAACTGTTGTTTTTGCTGCATGGAATCTCTCTTAAACCCTAATTTAAATAGAAGAGTAAAGAATGAGCATAGAGCAAGGCGTAGGAGTGTATGAGTATGCGGAAGAGAAAGATGAAGACTAAAGACTCCATTCTGTTGCCTTACTGACTTGGTGTTCTTTACTCCATTGTGATGAGTTAATTTGTACTTTTTAAATTAACTTCATTGGAGGATTAATTCCTTGCTTGCTTTTTATTGTTTATTTTATTATATGGTGAGCTTCTTTCTAGACTTGTTTTAGTTTGTAGAGTTGGATTTCAGTGGTGGTTTGTTACCTTGTTGCCTTTCTATTATATAACTCTTATTCTTAAATATATAACTTTTTAAACCAATATTTTTAAAATTGGATTTGTGATTGAACGGATCAAATTACTGGATTTTGGTTTAATGGCTATGATGGATAATCTTGATGATTTATGTGATGCTTGTCAATTTGGGAAAATGCATAGGAACTCTTTTTCATCAGCAAATACACCGATTTGTGCGGTAGTATGAGCTTGCCTTATGTGAGAGCCGAAACAAATATTTCATCCTCTTTTGTTGATGATTTTACCATAATGACATGGGTGCACTTTTTTTCAAGCAAAGCTCAATCATTTTTGAGCTATGGTCATGGCCGGATGTAGGTTATAAGTTGAGCTATGGTCATGTGACTATAGTATATGTGATGACATGGACAACTACCCATCCACCGTTGAAATGGAAATGAACCCCTGTGAATGTTTTTGGTTAGATAGTAACCGATCATTTAAGACTTGCATTGTGCTAGCTATGTAATAATTAATGGCATGTGAGTGAGTTAAGATATTCATAAACTATTCGAGTTTAATTCAATGTTTATAATTTCATTTATTTTAATTGACAAATGAAGTTAAGCTAGCTTAATTTTAAGTTCATTATATAAATAGTTAAGTTTAAATTTTATAAATTTAATAATAAATTAAAGCTCAGGAATAATATATAACACAATAAGGTTAGTCTAACAGAGGAGACTCAGACAGTAAGTATCAGGTCTTAGATTTGAATAAATGTAACTATTGTACGCCAAAAACAAAAATTCATGAATAATTTATCTATCTATAAAATCTATAAAAGAGATATACTCAGATCTTAGTATATTATAATTTTATCTCAAATAATTATCATTATTTTTATGTTTAAATATTTTTTGTTCTTTTTTCTTGTCTTTTAATGCAAAAATATATATTAAATACTTATAATTAATGAGTTTAAAAAAATGAAAACAATATTGTTAAATAAAAGAATACTAATTATAAATGGGCTAAACTAAAGAACATGGCACGTACACATATTGTGTCATTTTGCGAATGGCAAAGTGACTTGTTCACCATAATAGAAGGTTAAAACCTTACATTCCATTCTCCAATGTTATACAGATATGCTATAAGCTATTATTTACTAGTTACTTTGAGATTTCAGTTTCTCTTTGAGGAAACATTTCTCATAGGTAATCTCCACGGAAGATGTTTGATAAATTTTTTGGAATAATATTTTTTTTTTTGTCAAAACAAGTCCAATTGATATTATGCAATTTTTAAGTTTTGATTTTAGTATGCTGTATAAACAATTCATCTCCAAAGTTTTTAAAGAATAAAAATAAAATTTCAAGTTCAAATTCCAAGAAGAAAGAGGAAAACATACTCCTTCTATTTTTATTTACAAGATTATTTCAACTAATTTACGTCTCTTAAAAAGTAATTAATTTATTTAATCACATTAAATTTGTAAATTAATTATACTATTATTTTAACATTATCTTTTTTTAATCTTTTTATCCACTTAATTATTTTTCATTAATGTTTGAAGAGAAAATAATTATAGTGTATGTGTAGAAAAAATAATAATTAATGCATCTAAAAATTAAAAAATGATCTTATAAACAAGATAAACAAATTTATAAAAAAAGATTTTATAATTAGAGACAATGAGAGTAGTAAGTGAAAATAAAAATAAAAATATTTGTTACTTGATAATTTTTTATCATTGAAGCAAAGTTATATATGAATATCTTAAATGTAATGTGACATTATGAAATTCATCTAAATTAATTTAATATACTCTATATTCAAAGTGAGTATCTTATATTTTGGTAATTAGTGATATCCTGATGTTGTTTTGATCATCTAAATGTAAAGAGTAATGATACAAAGATATTCATACTTTCCAAATACCATAATTTCTCTCCTTATCTCTTTTTTATGTCATATCATAATATTTATAATATTTATATATTTTTTTTCTCTTTCTCTCTCATTGAGTATATAATAGCATATTTGATGTGTATGAATATTTCTCAAAAATGCAAATAACAAAATATAGTTGTAGGGGAAGTGGTTATACACATTTCTGTAAAATCTAAAACCTTTAATATAAATTTTTTAAGATATTTAAAAGTTTTAACTACAAATTCAAGAATCCAGTAAAGAAAAATAATTAGCGTGTTACTTTTAGCATATCTAAATAAATATAGACATTTTTGTAAAAACAACACATGATATTTTTTAAACTAAAGACAAATGTTATACATCAACACAAACAAAGAAGAATTAAATATAAAAGGGAAATCAATAAAAATAAGAATTACAAAGAAAAGTAAATAACTATTGTTTTCCTCGATTTAGTTACTTTTTATTTTGAAGTCATTTTCAACTTATGAAATCCTCTCATTTTCTTGCATTAAACTTGTAACATTCCATTGGAGGAAGCACCTAACAAATATCTAATCTCACCTTAGTTGTCATGAGTGTCCCGGGAAGATAGAAAACAAAGACGCACATCATCAATTAATCTCACTAGGTCATGACTGATAAAATTAGTTTATAAGTTAGTTAAAAATTATTTAGTTAAATTAGGAGTTAAAAAATTGAAAGGTAGTTGACAGGACTAATTTATAAATTAATTGATAAATATTAAATCATTTAAAATGATATTTTTAATATTTCTAATATTTAATATATCTAATATTGAAATTTATTTTTAATAATTTATTATCTTGACATTTTCCTCGTGTGGTTTAAAAGCAAAGAATTTTTAAGTTTAAAGGACAATTTAGTAACAATTGACCAATTGCCTATTGGGTACGTGTATGAATGTTAACTTAGATAAAAAGGTTTTTAATTGAATAAAAGAGTACGATGAAATTTTAAATAAAATAATAAGAATAAAATTGAGAAGAAAAAAAAATACTTATAATTAACTTACATATTTTTTACAAACTATTTCAAGTAGCTAAAAATAAGTTATTTGCAAAAAAAAATTATTAAAATAAACTTGTGTATCAAATAATGATAAAAATATCTTATAATATCCTCAAAATTAAAGTTTTACTATACACGTATTATTTGTATATCCAATCTGAATCCAAGTGTATGTGTGTGAAGTCATGTATAGGAATCAAACCTTTTGTCCTCGATTCTTTTCTTGTATATATTTTTCACACAACAACGTGTGAGTGTCGGGCTCAAAGCACAAACATAACAAAGTTGAAAAAGAATTTATTGTTATTCATGAACCCCCATAAAATTAAGGAATAATCTGCATCTTTATCAATTCCTTACTTGTGAACATGGAAAGATGAACTCCCTCTTTAAGTTTTATTCTTTCATTTAGCGATACACACGTACATATTTTTCATACTTCTTCTCTCATGCATCTAACTTCGATTTTTCCTATCTCTCACCAACATTTTCATTCTTTAAAATTGCAACTCCACATCATTCAATTAATATCGTGATTCGCAGCAATAAGGTTGTATCTAAATTCTTGACCTTCTTGACATCATATCTGCACATATCTTGAGGTACGCATCTCAATTCAAATCTTCAATTTAATTTAGATTTTGTTTAACTTCTGCAATTCATATTTTACATCCATGTTAATAATATAAGTTGTTGATATTATGAAGTTTAACTTCTGCAATAAAGTTTTTCTTTTGACGTACATAACAATAAAGTTCTAATTTTAAATATAGACCAAATCATCTATTTGATTTCTTATGTTATTTTTTTAGTTTAATATTTTATCTTTTGAAAAAATTTAGTTTAATCCTCTATCTTAATTAAAAGGTTTAAAAATAGTTCTTCAATTAGATAATTTAACACCATTAATAATATAAAAATATTAATCAGTGGCTAAAAAATACCACAAATTATATATATTTTCTTTCTAAACATCCTTCATTTTATATACACAAGAAAAAAAAACATAAAAAACCAAAACAAGTCAAAAACCACAAATCAAAGAACCAGTAATCACAAATCACAAAACTTGTGAACTATGGAAAGATGAACTTGCTCTTGAGGGCATGGACAGTGTGAGAGATTGGAGTCGATGTTGGCTGAGGGAGGTCGAGCATCTCACCATAGAACTTGTTGGCTTTGGTGATGATGAGAATGAGATCGCAAGCACAGTGGTCCTTTCCACATTGTTGGCTTGGCCCCAAAATGTAGGTTGCCTTCCTTCATCAAAACACGTGTCTCATAATATTTCATAGGTGTGACTTTATTGTAATTTAGACTTTGACCAGAATTTGGGAAAAAAGACTTGGAATGTTTGATTTGAGGAAAAAAATGGTGGAAGGTAGGCAGCAGACAAAACAAAGAAAATAATGGATGATAACAATGTTAACTATAAGAATCATTTCAAACCTTTTAAGTAAGAAAAAAGATGTGTTAAATCCAACTTTTTAGAAGATAAAACACTTCATTTTAAAATAAAAGAAAATAAAGTATTAAACTAAATAATAAATAAGATAAGAAAACAAATAGATTATTTGACCCAATATATTATCAACTATTTGCATGCTGAAAAGTATATTACTAGTTTCAATAATATTTACTATTTTTGTCTATTCCAAAAAATACTAATGAATAGTTATCATATTAAGGTATTGGAGTTATATTTCTATATTTTTCACGTTAAATTTGAATTTATGTACCAATATCTTCTTTCTTTATAAGAAAAAAATTGTTAAATAAGTGCATAAAGAGTTGTTCTTTGAAGGATAAAAATTAATTAGGTCGGATAACACTTTGCTTAAATAAGTAAGTCTTATTTAAAAATCAATAACCTTCAAAATCTAACCGCTTACTTGCCATGCTTTTGTTTATTTTAGTTTGACATTTTTAAGTGTACCTTGACCGGTTAAACTACTTGAAAGTCTGTTATATCTAAAAACTAAAGTCTTTTATATCTAAAAGTTTTTAGATAGATTACTATTATCCAGAATAACCTAATTGATTAATGGGTTAAAAAGGAAAAAAACTCTATGTACAACAAGATATAAACTATGAAAATTAAAATCACTTCTACTTAATTAAGGCATGAGATTGAAGTAGAAAAAAGTATGTTAACACTGTTTTGATCCCTTGTGGTTTTAGTAATTCTCACTTTAGTCTTTTCTGTTTTAAATTTTTTGTTTTGTCCTTTACGTTTTTTAATAAGGAATCAATTTTGTCATTTGATCAATTTCATACTAGCGAGTAAGACGCTCCAATATCTTTTTCCCATTTAATATTAATTTCACCAACAAATTTAGCTTTTATTAACGTGAAAAACAAAGCACAACCGAAAAACCAAACAAGTGAAGAACCTTAAAATTAACCAAACAATCTCAATGAAAGGATCTAGCAATCCCAAAGTGTACTAAATCTCAACCAACAAAGTTAGGAAAAAAATATGCAAACTGGACATGGGAATCATCAGTAGATGTACTCACTCTCTTTACAAAACCTTCACCACCTTAAAATATAAAGAATCAAAAGCAAAAATTTCTATATTAACCTTTATTTTTTAATATTTTTCCTTCAATCCAAGTGATTTTGCCTACTCGTGACTTGCTTGCAATATTTAGTGTTAGCTTAGGTCCTAAATTTTTTTATACGGATCAACAAAAATGAATAAATAGATAAGAGATTGATAATTTTGTGAAATTAACTTTCTCATTGTTAATTAATTTATAATTTTTATTTTCTACTGTCAATATTATAAAAAAATATTAGTAAAAAATAATTGATGATACATTTAAAAATTAAAATAATAATTATTATGGAATGGGGATACTTTGTGAAAATATCTTTAATTTTAAATTCTAACCGTTACTGTCATTCTTCAATTACATTAAATTGTATTGTTTATTTTCATGAGCATAGTATTATCTTTAAATTCAAATTAAATTATATTTTATGTTAAGTTTTAACAAATCCTATTGTCTTAAAAATATTATTCATATCATTTTTCAAATAACAAATATTATTGATATCACTGTAGTATTAGTCCTCTAACAACATTATTTTATGAAAATATTGGAAGAAGATATGAAAAAATTTTAAGTTATATATAGAGAAATAAATAGTACAACTCCGGTTAGAACACAATCTTATGTATGAATATGAAAACAACTAATAATAATCATCAAATCAAGATTAAAAATAGTAGACAATTGAGATTAAAATATTTAAAAATTAAAATCTAATATAACTATCAGATATTTAAAATATTTATCAAACAAAAAATAAAAATCTATAAAAGGTCTCAATTATCAATTTCTAAAATATTTCAATTAACACATCATCACCACTATGATCATCATTGTCACGATTACATTCATCATTATGATTGTCATTGTTGTTGTCGTCGCCTTGACCATTGTCGCCCTGCCACCACCACTATGACCACCATCGCCTTTCCATCTTGACTGTTGTTGTCACTATCATGATTGATGCTACAATCATCGCTCTCACCACCATGATCGTTGTTGCACATTGACGACAATGTCGATGGCAACAACAATGGTGATCAAGGCAATGAAGATGGTGAACGTCATAGTGGTTAAAGTGGTGATGAATTAATGATAATCTTGAAGAAGAGTGATGCAATTATTGAGATATCTTTGTATGCAATAGTTAATATCTTTTGTAGATTTGATTTTGGTTTGGTGAATATTTTAGATAGTTGATAGTTATATTAGAATTTAATTTAAATATTTTCTTATTCTTAAAAGGCAAGTAACATATTTATATCACTTGTCTCCATTTTTTGTAAGCCTTGAACAAATATTAAAATAATAAATGTTAGGCTAAGTAATACATTTGGTTCTTTATCTTAATTTTTATATATTTAGTTTTGTCTTTTATCTTTTTTAAAAAATAATTTACTCCTTTATCTATTAAATTTGGTCCAATTAGGTCCTTCTATGAGGTTAGAATTAAAATTGTTAATAATATTAACGTAATGATGGTTAAAAACTACCACAAAACAATACTTATGAGCTTGGACGCTTTTATGCACACAAAATTGAAAGATACCTATTATTTAGACAAAAACATATGCTAAATTCCAATTATGGATCTCTTTTAACACTTGATTTGCAATTTCTATCATCCTTTTTTCTATCACTATTTTACTAACCACATTTTAGAAAACCTGTATCTAGGTTCAATCCTTAATTTTGTATATGCTTGATTTCTTTTTTTTTTTTTCAAATGAACCTTATATCTAACATATTTATTTAATATATCATAAAAAATTAATTTCGTTAATTAAAACATAAAAAAACTTAATTAATATATTTATAGTTGAAGGTTAAACCAAAATTCTGGATTTTTAAAAAATATGAGGACTACAGTCGTGAAAAAAGGCAACAAAAATTGTGGATCAAAATTTAAAGGGAGACCACAAATTACAATTTACCCTCAAATTATAAAATTAAACCTCCCTTAAATCTTAAAATTGATTAAGATTTTTGTAGATTGAAGCATTCTGGTCTAAATGTCAAGATTTTGTAAAACTGGATATCTAGATTGAAAGAATTGAGCATATAATGTTAAACATGTGCATTAGAAAATAAGTTTCTTCAACCTAGTAACTTACCCAATTTGTTCTCTTCCATTCTTGATTGGAACGATATTTTTAAAGTTTCTTGGAGGAGAGTTGGCTTGGATTCCTCACTCAAATGCATAAAACATGGACTTAAAGCATAGACCAAAACAAATTAGATTTCGCAAAATCCATACGATAAGCAAACCCCCAAAACATTGGTTCAATTTAGTTCTCTGTTTAGAGTTCTAATACTACTTTTTTGCCCATAGTTGGAGAAAGGTATCGAATGTGCAACATCAACTACTTTCACTTCCGTTTTTAAATACAACAACGTCAACATCCATCAAAGGTATTATTACGTTATTCTTTCCTTTAATTGCATCACTACTCCCTACTTTGCTTAACATAATATTAAGCTAAAATGTTATGTACTCATTCATCATTAGGACTCTGCTATTACAAATGGGGGATATCGTTGTTTCCATCGTAGCAAAGTTAGCAGAATATACAGTGGACCCAATTTTACACCATGCTCGATACTTGTGTTGTTTCAACAACATTGCTGGGAATCTTCCAAATGCCAAGGAAGAATTGGAATTAACCCGAAACAGTGTGAAGGAACGAGTTGAAGAAGCTATTATGAGGACTGAAAAAATTGAACCAGCAGTTGAGAAGTGGCTGAAAGATGTTGAGAAAGTCTTAGAAGAAGTGCATATGCTTCAAGGAAGAATTTCGGAAGTAAGCAAGAGCTATTTCAGAAGGCAATTCCAATATTTTCTTACCAAAAAAATAGCAAGAAAAATTGAGAAAATGGCTCAACTCAACCACAACAGCAAGTTTGAGCCATTTTCTAAGATTCCCGAACTTCCAGGCATGAAGTACTATTCATCCAAAGATTTTGTTCTTTTCAAATCTAGAGAATCAACTTATAACAAGCTTTTGGAAGCTTTAAAGGATAAAAGTGTTTCCATGATTGGACTAGTTGGACTAGGAGGCTCAGGAAAAACTACTTTGGCGAAAGAGGTTGGTAAGAAAGCTGAGGAGTTAAAACTTTTTGAGAAGGTTGTCATGGCAACAGTCTCTCAAACTCCAAATATCAAAAGCATCCAAATGCAAATTGCTGATAAGTTGGGTTTGAAATTTGAGGAAAAAACAGAGGAAGGTAGAGCACAAAGACTATCAGAGAGATTAAGGACAGGCACAACTCTACTAATCTTGGATGATGTATGGGAAAAGCTAGAATTTGAGGCTATTGGTATTCCATACAATGAAAACAACAAGGGCTGTGGAGTGATTTTAACCACTCGGAGTAGAGAAGTATGCATTTCCATGCAATGCCAAACAATAATTGAGCTTAATCTCTTAGCTGGCAATGAAGCTTGGGATTTGTTCAAATTGAATGCAAACATAACTGATGACTCACCATATGCATCGAAAGGCGTTGCAACAAAAATTGTAGATGAGTGCAGAGGATTGCCTATTGCAATTGTGACGGTGGGAAGCACACTGAAGGGCAAAACTGTTAAAGAGTGGGAATTAGCATTGTCAAGACTAAAAGATTCTGAACCACTAGATATTCCAAAAGGCTTAAGAAGTCCTTATGGCTGTCTTGGATTGAGTTATGATAATTTGACCAATGAATTAGCCAAGTCCTTGTTCTTGTTGTGTTCTATATTTCCAGAGGATCATGAAATTGATTTGGAAGATTTATTTCGATTTGGAAAGGGAATGGGCCTACCTGGGACTTTTGGAACAATGGAGAAAGCAAGGAGGGAGATGCAGATAGCTGTTAGCATCCTCGTTGATTGTTATTTGTTGTTGCAGGCCAGTGAAAAAGAGAGGGTGAAAATGCATGACATGGTTCGTGATGTAGCCTTGTGGATAGCATCTAAAAGTGGTCAAGCAATTTTGGCAAGTACTGGAATGGATCCAAGAATGTTGATAGAGGATGAAACCATAAAAGAGAAGAGGGCAATATCCTTATGGGATTTGAAAAATGGCCAGCTTCTTGATGATGATCAATTGAATTGTCCATCGCTTGAAATTCTCTTGTTTCATTCTCCCGAGGTTGGCTTTGAAGTATCAAATGCTTGTTTTGAAAGGCTAAAAATGATTAAAATCCTGGCATTCTTAAGATTTAACTATACGTGGTGGACGTGGACGACAGATCGCACCTTGTCACTGCCACAATCAATGGAGTCATTACAAAATCTTCATACTCTGTGCTTGAGAGGTTATGAATTAGGTGACATCTCCATTTTGGAAAGCCTACAAGCACTTGAGGTTCTTGACTTGCGTGGTTCTTCTTTCATAGAATTGCCTAATGGAATCGCGTCATTAAAGAAATTGAAGCTTCTGGATTTGTTCAATTGTGTCATTCAGGAAAATAATGCTTACGAGGTTATAGGAAGATGTATGCAGCTGAATGAATTGTATTTGTATATACCTTCATATGCAAATGAGGAATTTCCGCATAATATCTCTTTCTCAAGATTAGAGAGGTATGTTTTAATTTTTAAAATGGACCCCTGGCAGCTGCGGACTGGCATGTTGGAAGAACATAGACCATGTAGAGCTTTATGCATAAATGGTTTTAATGCCTCAGTTCAAAGTTTTATATCATTACCAATCAAGGATTTCTTTCAAAAAGAAGAGTACCTTCATTTGAGGTACCTTAAGGGAGGTTACGAAAATGTAATCCCATCCATGGATCCACAAGGCATGAATCACTTGATTTTCCTAATCCTCGAATATTGTCCAGAGATAAAATGCGTCTTTGATAGTACCAATGTTGATCTGCTGCAAACTGAAGATGCGTTCTCCAGCCTAGTCATTTTAAGCTTGTCTCAATTGGATAACCTTGAAGAAGTGTTTAATGACCCCTCTTCCAGATGTTCTCTCAAAAGTTTAGAAGAGCTAAGCATAGAGAGTTGCAGACAATTGTACAATATTTCCTTTCCCAAGAACTCAAAGCTATGTCATCTCAAGTTCTTGACAATATATAAATGCCCGATGCTAACTTGTATCTTCAAGCCATCCATTGTCCAAACTCTAGAGCTGCTAGAAGTTGTGAGAATATATGGATGCTATGAATTGAAGCAGATAATAGAAGAAGTGGAAGAAGGGAGTGTTGATTATGTTAGCAGTCAAAGTCATACCTCTTTGATGCTCCCAAAATTAAGGACACTTACTATTCGTGGATGTCGCAGCTTGAAATATATATTCCCTATGTGTTATGCTCATGGGCTAGCAAGTTTGGAAGAACTGGTAATTGACGAATGTAATGAGTTGAAGTATGTATTTGGCAGTGAAAAGGAACATGATCTTACAGTGTACCAGCACCAGAGTCATCCTCAGACTAATATTCACATCAATTTCCTTAATTTGGAAACTCTATGGTTGGATGAGTTGCCGAATTTGGTAGAGATTTGGCCTAAATATTTTGATCCACATTTACCAAATTTGAAAGAGCTACGATGCATTGATTGTCCAAGACTGCCTGACTCTTGGGTGCGTAGGGTGATGATTATTGATTCAGATCTGCAACAAGACTCAACTGCAACGGTAATATATTTTTCGAAAATGATTATTTCTTTAATGATTATTTGTTAATTTATTTTTGGGGATGTAGTTGAAGCGTGAGTTGTGAACATGAATTGACTTTTGATGGATAAGAATTATGAATAGATAGATGGTGATAGAAACTGTATATGTTTTATAATTTTTTAAGACACTATTTCAAGTAATATTTTTTAAATGATAGTTTTTAGTTTTTTGTATTTTATTATCTTTTTACCCTGAAAATATTGAATTTTCATATTTTTTATATAAATTTTATTATATATTTTTACCATTATACTATGTACATTATTTCTTTTTCCAATATTAACATTATATGTATATTTCAAGATATTGACACTGATAATAATAGGTTTATTTTATTTTTTCTATCATTTTTTAATAGATTTTTATATTACTTAGTATTTATTTTAACAATTACACTAATCAACATAATGAAATGCTGATGTCTAAGAATATGTTATTTTTTATATAAATTTTATTATATATTTTTACCATTATACTATGTACATTATTTCTTTTTCCAATATTAACATTATATGTATACTTCAAGATATTGACAGTGATAATAATAGGTTTATTTTATTTTTTCAATCCTTTTTTAATAGATTTTTATATTACTTAGTATTTATTTTAACAATTACACTAATCAACATAATGAAAGGTTGATGTCTAAGAATATGTTATTTTTTATATAAATTTTATTATATATTTTTACCATTATACTATGTACATTTTTTTTTTCCAATATTAGTATTATATGTACACTTCAAGATATTGACAGTGATAATAATAGGTTTATTTTATTTTTCCTATTATTTTTCAATAGATTTTTATATTACTTAGTATTTATTTTAACAATTACACTAATCAACATAATGAAATTGAATAACAATATAATTCATGGTTCATGTTTTGTATATATTATAAATATTTTGATCAAAATAACAACTAACATATAGGTATTTATTAAACATAATATTATAATTGAACATGTAAATTGTAAATGACCTAATGTATAATTTAAAATTAAAAAATGCTTAAAACTTTTTTAAGCATGCAATTACCTACTATTGTTCGTAAGCGGACACTAGTCAACATTTAACCTTACAATTAGCACTTAATTTTTTAAAATACTATTTAGTTATTACATTTTACATTAATTTTTATATTCATGGCCAAATTCTTTTTAAAAAACAATATATTGTACATCCTTGAAGTAAAAGTATTCATTTTCTTGGTATGGTCTTTCTTTAGATTGGAAATTCCATTAAATTGAATTATCACACGTAACAAACTAACAGTGAATTTTGTTATGTATATAGGAGAAGGAATTATTATGCTTGGTTACCACCACATTCAACCAATTATCCAATCAAGTGCTTTCCTCTAAACTTGGACATGTACTCAAATTTAGACAACTTGGATTGACTGGTCTTGGAGTAAAAGGTCTTTTCCAATTCCAAATCAGAGAACATGGGAGCAACAGAGAACTTGCTCCTTTAAACTTGGATCTAACGCGTGCTGAATTGAGGGATCTACCTGAACTCGAGTTCATATGGAAGGGCCCCACAAATTTTCTAAGCCTCCAGATGCTTGAATTGATTGAGGTGAATGGATGTCCAAAATTGAAAACCATCTTCTCCCCTACCATTGTTAGAAGCTTACCAATGCTGGGAAGACTGGAAATAACTGATTGTGAGGAATTGGAGCAAATATTTGATTCAGGTGATGCACAAAGCCTATATACTTGTTCACAACAAGTGTGCTTCCCAAATCTCAGTATTATTTGGGTCGAAAAGTGCAACAAGTTGAAATACCTTTTTCATAATTTTGTGGCTGGTCACTTCCACAATCTGATCGAGTTGGAGATAGAAGACTGCTCTGAGTTACAGAAGGTTTTTGCTTTTGAATGTGAAACTGATGACGATGGTCAAGAAGGGATTGTTAAGGATGGAGAAAAAGTACTACTACATAACCTGCTACGTATAAGACTCAGCCGTTTGCCAAACTTCAAAGAGATTCACCATGGATTCAAGTTAAAAGATGATGTTGAAGAATATTTCATAAATGATTGTCCTAAATATTCTCCAAGTTTATATCTACACACAGGTACAAATCTCATGTCCTTTTACTAGGAACAATTCCTATGTCTTGGATATTACAATGTCAAGAAGTGAAATATTATGTCATTATAAAGATGTTGGTTAAACATTGGTCGATGATGAAGTCCTTAATTTCATAAAGCTTTAAAGATGGAACTATAATATTATACTTGCTCTAATTTTCTACTCATGCTATTTTCATTACATTTTCTTACTGTTGGAACTCTTGTTTTTGCTGCATGGAATCTCTCTTAAACCCTTATTTAAATAGAAGAGTAAAGAATGAGCATCGAGCAAGGCCTAGGAGTGTATGAGTATGCGGAAGAGAAAGATGAAGACTAAAGACTCCATTCTGCTGCCTTACTCACTTTGTGTTCTTTACTCCATTGTGATGACTTAATTTGTACCTTTTAAATTAACTTCATTGGAGGATTACTTCCTTGCTTGCTTTTTATTGTTTATTTTATTATTTGGTGAGTTTCTTTCTAGACTTGTTTTAGTTTGTAGAGTTGGATTTCACTCGTGGTTTGTTACCTTGTTACCTTTCTATTATATAACTTTCTATTATAAACCATCTCAAAACTCTGCATGCATCACTTCAAGTTCAGAGATTTAGAATGGGACAACACAAACATTACCTAGCCATTAGCAGGCCAATTATATATGATATTTCCAGAACAACCCCATTTTCAAGCATTGATACAATAAAGAGTAAGAAAAGAAAAAAATAAAGGGGATTGCCACAATCATATGATCATGTGGTGAAGTCTAAAATGACCTTGGCTTTGCCACAATGGTGGAATGCTTGAGTATGTGCAAGCTAAACTGCCCTCCTTTCTCACTAGTGTCAATCTGGGACTGGCCAGGGGGAGGCAAGAGCTCAAAGTTTTGGACCAAACGTCCCAAAGTGATGGCAAGAATAGGCAATGCAAGAATGATTCCGGGGCAACTCCTTCTGCCAACCCCAAAGGGAAGGTACCTAAAGTCATTGCCATTGGCTTCCACATGCAATTCCTCCTCCAAGAACCTCTCTGGCCGGAACTCCTCTGGCTTCTTCCAGTGTGCAGGGTTGTTGGCCAGCCACCATGCATTCACCAATATCTTGCTCTCTGCTGGGATGTCATAGCCACCAAGCTTCGCATCGTGGAGGTTCATGTGTGGGACAAGGAGAGGGATTGCCATTCGAAGCCGAAGAGTTTCCTTCACAACTGCTTGAAGGTATGGCAGCTTTTGGATGTCTGGCTCAGTCACTTGGTGCCCTGCTTCAAGAACTCTATCAATTTCATCCCTCACCTTCTGCTGGATCTCTGGGTGGTTCACAAGCTCAGCAATGCCCCATTCAATCGACCATAGAGTTGTCTCAATTGCTGAAATAATAACACATATATAATTGCTACTTAGAAAAAATCATCATATGATTTGATGTAACATAGACTATATAGTGTATGTAGACTTTAATAGTAATTCAATCACAAATTCTTATATATAGTAAGGCTGGTGGCATGATTTTTTTAATTAATTAGTTAATAATGTAAAATGTTTTACCTGGTTGATACATGGAAATTAGACTCAGACTCTAGAATATATTTACCTTTTCAATAAACTAAATTAAGGTTTTGAATTTCCATGATACCATCTTAATCATACTATGCCTTTTGTTTTCCACTTTTCTCTAAAAGCCCCCCATTCTTTTTCCTCTCTTTCCTTCTAATCTAAACTGAGAATCTAAGTAAAACCACCTGCGACTTTTGGCGGAGGTAGGCCCACCTACCAAATTTGGTCACTATCATTACCCACTACCACTACGAGACTATCATCAGTTGATCACCCACACTCAATTTATAAAAATTTAAAAAGTCTGTTTTTTTAAGTTAAAATTTAAAAAGTTACCCACACTCAATATATGTAAAAATAGAAAGATAAGAACGAGTCTCCATATAAATTAACTAAGGTCACACATCAGAATAAACAAGTTGACAAATAGATAAGAATGAGCCCCAACATGGCATTGGAAGAGTAGCCACCACTTCAACTATCCACCAAACCCCTTATTCATTCATTCAATGAAAAACATAACATAACTACGTGTCCCGTTTCCCCCCTCTAAAAGAAATTCAGAAAATGACCAATAAAATATTTTTGTGTGCTCATTAAATACCCCGTTATGTTTGGTAGTATTTCTCATAAATGAAAAAAAGTTATTAAAAATATAGCGGCTATCAATCCTTGGACCAGAAAAACTATACTTTTGTAAAAACCTAAATTTGAGAAAAATAATCAGTCAATTTCTTGATTTTAAAAAACTTCCTCTCTATAAAATGGTTGATGAAATTGCGGTGCAGCTCCATACTAACTTCTTGTATCAGCAAATAAATATATATGAAATGAAAAAAAAAAATCTACCGTATGATTTAAATTAAAATATTTTATAAATTTAATTAATTTTAGTAACTCTACGTGTCCTGCACCATAATTATCATTTTTTGTTTGTTTCTTGTAGTGGGGGTAGAAATACAAGGCAAAGCATCATACCAGCGACATTGATGTTTTCAACAATGTAAAGGACGTTGTCTTCGTTGATCTCGCCTTTTCTCTGGGCATCCAAAATGTGGTCAATAGCGCATTTTAGTTCATTGTTATTGCTGCTCTTTATGCTTCCAAGCTTCCTGTTATAACATTGTCCATTTAATTTAATTTATTAGAAATAAATATACTAAGCCAAACTCTATAGTTTTAGCTACTACTCCGTAACATAAATTGTCACTTTCGTAAAAGTGGCTATTTAATTTAGGATCATGTCATCAATGACGTATATATAAAAAAAAGCTGCAGTTGCAAAATTAAATAAAAAAGCATAATACATTATTACTAAACAAAGTATAAAATTTGCTTTCCACCCACTAGTTCAAACTAAACTCTTTCATACCCATTCAAAGATAAACGATCTCCAATTCAAGATTCTACGCCTAGAAAAAGCGAAAAACTAGTTGACTCAATCAGAGTACCAAACTGAAAAAGGTACTTTAGGAATCACACAAACACGAATTAAAACCAAAAACAAAAGGAAAGAAACATAGTAAAGTGCAGAAAAGAAAAGTAAACAGAAAGCAAGTGATTGAAACTGGATGGAGGTCCAAATCCAAAAAAAAAGTAGTATCAAAAAGTAAAACACAAAAAACATGAGATTACGAAAAAGAAAACATTTACACTATGTCTTAAAAAATTTAAAGCAACGTCAAACTTGCAAATATTTTTCGTACTCCTAACATTTTCTCAGTGTTTCTAACATTGTTCTTCAATTAGAAGACCAAATGCCCCAAAATTTGTATCTAAACTTTATCATTACTGAATTTTTATAGCGTACATGATGACTTTAGAATTAATGAATTAATGAAGGAAAGGAAATGATGAAACAGAAAAAAACTTACTTCCTCTCGTCAACGAAGTAATCCTTGAAGAGCTTCAACCTGGTCTCCTTCACCTCCTTACAAATCTTCAAGTAACCCTTCAAAAAGGGTCTCAAGATGGGAATAAAATCGCCATAGTTATACTCAAAGCTCTGCGCCAAGCGACTCCTCTCTCCGTTCAAGGCCCTAAGCCTCTGGAAGATCGGATCCTCCTCGCTCTCGAACCTCCGGTCGAACATGATGCGGTACATGTTGTTGTACATCATGAGCTGGAGGCGGCGGCGGATGACGGTGCCGGAGACGGCGGCGTCGGGGTTGTTCTTGACGTCCTCCACGACGGCGGCGGCCTCGGATTCCCAGCCATGGCGGTATTGTTGCACCACCTAGAGATATAAAATGAATTGGATTGTTAATTAAGAAACAAGAAAGTGAGAAAAAGAAAAAGTAACGTGAAATAATAATCCTAAAAAAATGATTGAACTAGTCCGAATTATAAGATTGATCTAATAATTTTTTTTAAAAAATGATTTTTTTGATATTGCTACTAATCAAAATTAATAATTAATCCTGATAGATAAAAAGAAAATGTTGCACTACCTTGTTGGTGAAGAAGGGGACGGTCATGATGCGGCGCATTTTGCGCCAGTGCTCGCCGTAGACGGTGAAGACCATGTCCTGGCCCTTGCCGGTGAAGATGTCGAAGACGACGTTGCGAGTGCGGGAGCCGAACTCCACGCCCTGCGTGTGGAGAACCTCCTTGGCGAGCTCCGGGGAAGAAACCACGACGAGATTACGCTGCCCCATGCGGAGGAGGAAGATGTCACCGAATTTTTTGGCGAGATCGGTGAGGTTGCGGTGGTTGAGGTCGTCGCCGACCTGGAGCCAGTTGCCGAAGATGGGGACGGGGAGGGGGCCCGGCGGGAGCTTGAATTTGCGGCCGCGGAGGGTGGAGACGGCAATGGCGACCACCGCGGCGAGGAAGAGACCTATGAGGGTCTTTTCCAGAAGGAGGAGATCCATTTGTAGAAGAGTTGTCACTTGTTAGTGTTTTACGATTTGGTTTGGTGAATTGAGAATTGTGAATTGTGATTTGGGGTTTTATAGAGGGGATTATGATGGGGTTAGGTGGAGATTGTGGTTTCAGTGTTGTGTTTGTGTCCTTGTGACGTACTACGTCTATCACCATTCACCACCCCAGAGTTTTAAACTTGTAATTAACAAATAATAATAATATTCATTAAAGTGATAATTACTAATTACAGTACATAATCAGTTATGGGGTGAGGAATGTAGGGCTAGCTCCTTTCCTTTTTTAAGAAATGCAAAAAATGAGAGGCTAAACACAAACATACACCAACTCTTTTGCAGATGCTCAGAACTCAGCTCAGAACTCAGAAGTAGTACTGCTATTATGATCCTGATTCAGTCATGTTGAAGTTAATTACTAGTTTATAGTCGAATTTTGTTAATTACTTTTTAGATATTAATTACTAGTATAGTAATTTCCCTTATTTTTTTAAAGTTTATGAGAGTGTAAAGAATATGACATTTCATACTATTATTATATGATAACATGAGGACTTTTAGTGATGAAAAAGGTATTTATTAAATTTTTTATATTGATAAGTGCGGCATTATCTGTTTTAAATTGTATTGTATGATACTAAATCGTGGATGTGTTTGGTTGTATTTTAGTACTAAAATTGTTGTTGTGAATGGTTGACTCTGTTTCATTTTGTTGGTACTGAATCAATTTGATTTGCTCCTCCATTATGTTTGGTACATATATAAAAATAAAGATTGATGAATTGAGGAAAAGAATATAATCATTTTTAAAGGTGAGAAGTTGAGGAGGGAAAAAAGAAATTAACGAAGATTACAGATTTTTTTAGAGTCTTATTTTAAAAGTCAAAAGAAAGTTACTACATTAGATAACAGATTAAAAAGTAATATTGTTGTCATTAGTAGTATTTGTTTTATTATTATTATTATTATATTAAGGAACACAAACATGATTTTATTTAAAAAAATAGTTTTCACTTTTAGAACATTTAGTTTTTGTTAAGATAAATAATTTAGATTTATATTTGTGTTTAATCACTTTTTCAACTCAAATTATTTTTTATTTCATATATTTTTTTTATAAAAAAAAAATCAAAGTGTTTTGCTTTTGGAGCATGGGGCAGGGGAAATTGTGGATGGAACACTGACGGCGTTAAATTACGCTGACTGTGAGTGGATGGTAGGCAGAGAAGACAGAGAGCACGTGACGTGCTTTTGCTTGTAGTAGGTGAGGAGGGGTTGGTGGCATGCAGAAATTTTTAATTTTTATATAAGATAAGACTAAAATAAAATTGTCATCTTCTTAAGTACTAGTGTAGTAAAATATTTGTAATTGTCATGTTACCTCTCATATCCCATTAAGACATTTTCATTTTGAAAACATATTTTTTTAACATAAATTCTTTTAACACATTTTATTTTATTGTTCATTAAAATTTATTAAAGATTATGTTAGAGACCTATTAAATATGATGTAGAATCTATTATCTTTTGTAATTTTTAAAAAATTTCAACCAACAAAAATAATATATTCAAAAAAATAGTTAAAGAGTTTATTATTAGTATTTCTCTTTTTGTTTATAGAGTAAGAAACTAATGTTTTTACTTGAAGAATTTTTAAAATTTGACCAGCATTTACTTCGCCAGGAGAGAAATTAATTGTAGGATAGGAGAGAAATAGGATTAAAAAAAACACAGAAGCCTAACTGAACATAAGTGGAAAACAGTAGTAAAATAGATTTTACGAGTATTTGATTTGAGAAAAATAAGAAAGACGAAAAAGGATAAAAAGAATATTATCTCTTCATCTCTCCTAATTTAAACTCTCTATTTTCCAAACACTGATGCATGTTCTTTACTTTGATATTTTATCAAAAAGATTTTTACAAAACAATTTTATGATTCTGTAGTGGCAGCATATATCTATCATGTGATAGAAAAGTGAAAACTAGATTCTATGTGATAACAAAATATTTTAAGGGTAGCTAGCTTATGAAACATTACAATAAAAGTTTACTTGATATATCATTTTATCCATGTACCTAAGAAGGAAAAACCTTGTTTCTAATCAACTTCTGATTTGTAAGCAAAGAATTGAGAAAGAAAAATCAGAAACAAGCATGTTTTGTACAAAAAAAAAAAAAAAAAAACCTAATCAAGATCTATATCATTGAATAGCCAGGGTTGGAGACTCTCTCCTAGCTGAATTTACTTGCAGTGATAGTGAGTTTGAGCTATAGTTGGGACCTTGCATTGGGTACAAGTTTGTGGAATGTGATACTGAGTGTGAATATAGTGGACATCTTTCACTCTTGGGATGTTAACAAAATATCAATGCATGTTCATGCTAATGTCATTCTGAATATTAAAAGACTGATAAGTATAGAGAGTTGACTTTTATGGTGTCTTAGATGTTCTGGCGGTATGGGCCGGGGAGGAAGGAACCAAGATTGTCTCCAGTCGTGGACTTCTTCTGCGGATATGGTTCTTCAGAGTCTTCTTGAAGACTCACCTTTGCTTCCTTAGTTGTTTGTGTTTATTTTCTTTCTTTACCCCCCAAAAAAATAATCATTGAATAGCCATTGTCGATCATGTCATGGGGTGGTGACCTTAATCAAAATAGGTGTGACATTTAAATTTAAATTAGCATATACCTATATATCCGATGATTATTCTTTATCAAAGAAAATCTACTATATATGATCGACATCATTTCAAATTTAAATTTTTGAGGGTTGAATTCACCCTTACACTTAAACTCATATTTCATGTTAATAATTTTTTTTATCGGTTAATATTAATTATTAATTTATTAAATTTTATTGGTGAAAAATTCAAACTCATCATCTATTTTTTTCTTTTTTCCATCTTTAATTATTGAATCAATCTTATATGTATAGTATTGTGATCCCCTTAATGATCTTTATTATGGCTACTCTTATCATCATTTGTTATCATTTAAGTATCACTACCTTTACCACTGCTTCAATTTGTTCGATTGATGCACCATTACCTATGGAATATATTTTTTTTTTTTTACTCAAACCAAACATTAGTTTACTTATATAAATTGTTATAAATTCTTTGATATAAAGTTTCATTCCCACGGAAATTAAAAAAATTGTAATTAAAGGTTCAAAACACTATTTTTTTTTTCGCAACCTAAACATACAAATTATGATTCTAAGCCGATTCTAATTCTGTGAAAGTTCAAATTATAATTATAAACAGCAATCCCAATTTCATGCATATCAAAAACCATATATTTGATTGAAGAAGAGCTGGTACTGTGTGTGTGCGCGCGCATTAAAAGGATAGATAAGATGGGTGATATTTTATTTGGGAGCAACCACACCATTACCAAAACTGGAGAATCAAACTATCTGTGAATCTTTATGAAACGCAACTGAAGATTGATGCGAAGACATGGAACTATATATGGTGGGGTTAATTAGTGAGTGAGAATTAGTGGAGTTGGATCATGTTGGAAGGGTGGCTCCACCAAGATTATATAATAATATTCATGTCAAAAAAAGGAATTGAATGCGATGTTAACTTATATGGTATTTGCGTGCATTTAAATATATATAGATAGATAGATAGGTATCACGTACTCATACTCATTTGTGCTGGGTTGGGTGGGTATTCTTTATATAGCAAATATGCCTTAATGAACCAAACCCCACGACCACGATCGAGTCTCTTTTTCCAAACTTCTCTATGCAATATTTTATGTAGCAGAGCTAATAAAGAAGAAATTGGAATTCTATGTTAAAAATAACAACAATGGTATAATAAGATAAATAAAAATAATATAGTAGTATCAATGAAGTTGATTAAAACCGTAGAATTTTTACATTATATATGGTAGATTTAACAAAATCTTATTGTTACTTAGTGTTCAACCTGAATTCAAATATGATATTACATGTTCTCTAAAATTTAATTGGCGCTTAAATTAGTTTATAATTCTTATAAACATTTCGATATTTGGTTTTATTCTTTAGAAAAAAAAATTGTTAAGTTAGGTTCTCTCTCTTTAAGTAAATAATTTTTCGTCGTATTGAGTTGTAATTGGGTGAAATCGTTTATATTTAAGTCTGTGTAGTAATCTTCTATGTAAATATCTACAAGTAGTCTCAACATTCAATGGCATCATGTATAATATTGGAGGTGCCCTTTTGTTCTACGTACTACTCATGCCTATAAAATTTATTTTGATCCTTGTTATTAAATAACTGTTCTTTTAAAGAATTATTAAATAATTTTGATAACACTAAGTTGATTAATTGTTATCTTAATCACTCACTGAAAGAATTCTTGTTATAATTTTACTGAGGACTAAGTATATATATGTTTGTGTTAAACATTGAGTTGCCTTAAATGTACTTTTCTTAAAGGACTGTCTTTGTTACTTTAGCGATAAATTAAATCATAGAAATTCATGCTACGTACCACGATTTCAATGGCAAAACAAACATAACTTAAGCCATTAGTAAATTTAACAAAGGCTTAATCAATTTAGGATTTTTCTTACAGTGGAGAGACATTATTGAGAATTAACCTAGATAATTAACAAGGTCCAAACCCTAAAATTTGTAGAGGGCAAAGCTCCTCAGTAATTACCAGCTTAACCCTAAATTATTATTATCAATAAAAAATTTACATGAAAGTATATTAATTTCTAAGTGAAAAGGCCACAATCAAACAACAATGGTCTATCCTTCAGTGAGCCATAGGTGACATGTGAATACAATTCATATTTATTCATGCATGTTGATAAAAAAAAAAAAAAAAACTTTTACCGCATGAATAACTCGTGTTGCGTATTGTTGGCAAGATTTGGGGTGTACAAGTGAAACATGACCAAATTAAACTATCTTTTTTTTTTTTTTAAGTTGACATGTATTTGAAATTACAAATTTAATCTTAAACTTTGAAGGGGGAGACTTTTCACCCATGCTTAATGCACCCAAAAGTGAAAATCCCTCGGTCAAACAACAAATAACTATTATGAGAGCTAAGAGGTGATATACGTATAAAATTATTCCGTCACTCGTATCACATTTTGGCATGATTTAGTGTGGCCAAGTGAAAGAGAATTGAATTAAAAATGTTTTATTACTTTCTTTTTTTAAGTTGACGTGCATTTGAAATTTGAAATTATAAATTTAAATTTTTAGGAAAAAAAACTTTTCACGCATGTATGCTACTTGATTTATATAATAAGATAAGACTCTGGAGCACAAATTTCATGCATCCAAAAGTGAAAAAGCCCCTAGTCAAACAACAAATATCTATTTTGTGAGTTATGAGGTGATATGCAAATAAAATTCATATTTATTCACATGGTTTGATAAAAAAAAAAAAAAAAACTTCCATTGCATGAACAACCCGTGTGACATACGTCGGCATGATACAGTTTGGCCAAGTGAAACAAAACCAAATTTAAAATATCTTTATTATGTTTTTTTTAAGTTGATATGTATTTAAAATTAAAAATTTAACCTTAAACTTTTGAGGGGAAGCTTTTCACACATGTATATTACTTTATATAATAAGATTACATATTTAAACTTAAACTTTTGGAGAGAAACTTTTCATCCTTGTATATTACTTTTTATAATAATACTCTACAACACACTTGTAATGCACTTAAAATTGAAAAGCCCTCAGTGAAAGAATAAAGATCTATTTCTGTGAGCTATGAGGTGACATGCAAATATATTCATATTTATTCACGCGGGTTGATAAAAAAACTTCCATTGCTTGAATTATTCGTGTTGCATGTTAGCATGATTCAGTGTGTCTAAGTGAAACAGAATCGAATTATAAATATTTTTATCATTACTTTCTTTTTTAAGTTGACATGCATTTGATATTAAAAATTTAATCTTAAACTTTTTGGTAGAAAAATTTGCACCCATATATATTACTTATATAATAAGATATACAATAAGAAAGTTTGAGCATGTTATTTCACCCATGTATTTTTGTGTAAATCTTTAAATATTATTGTCAAGAGTAACTTAATAATTAAAGAATACTCAGAGTGTTTTAGCATATTAGGATGAGATTATATTAGTATAAAAATTGCCTAAATAATACTTGTTGTGAGTTAGAAGTGGTAAAGAAAAGAATATATATTATAGTCATATTTAATTAATAGAATTCTTCTCAAATTGAAGAAAAATTAAAGAGTGAATCAATATAAAAATAATTATTTTTATTCTTTTTCTAACACTCTTTTATTATTGTCTCCTCACATTTATATCTTTGGCCGAAAGATTTTATGAAAATTCTTTGAAACATATATTTGTGAATTTTTTTTAAAAAGATTTTTAATTTTCACATACACACTATTTATTCCCCTTCTAATACATTCCATTTATTTCATATAAGATTTTTTTTTAACTAATGCCCTTTAAAAAAGTTAGTTGATTTAGTTAGTAATATTAAACTTGTATTATTTTTTCAAGATAACTCTTAAAATTATTGAGACCCATCATCTCTCTCTTTTCACTTAGAGTATGTTTGCCAAACATTTCAGTTAACTTTTAGTCTTTTTTGTTAATTAAAAAAATTATTTGATTATTTGATAAATAATTTTTAAATAACTTTTAGTATTTTTGGAGATAATACTTGAAATAATATTTTTTAAAATGCTAGCTTTTAGCTAATTTTTTTATATTTATTTTCTTTTTATTCTTAAATAAATTTTTTTAATCTTTTTTAATTAAGATAAAATTTTATTATTTTTATCTTTTTTATAATTTTATATTTTTTAACTACTTTAACAAATAATGTTACTAAATACTTATGATTTTACAAGATAAGTGTTTAGTTTTCAATTATTATCTATCTACTCAGCTTTCAGTTTTCAACTAGTTCTACAAATTCAATCTACCTATGATTTTTCCCTTTTGATGAACCATCACACGTTCCTGAAAAACTGAAATCTAGCATTAAAACTCAGTTTTACAATGTTAGAAACAAACACAAATTATTACAATTCTTCTAAGTAAATTACAAATTTTGCCGCCGTCAACGTCTATGTAATATTGGGGAAGTGTCAAGCAAAGTAGACTCAATGGGGCGTTACTTGTTGAATATTATTTTCTCTTTTGGGGGGTTGCATCCTACAGGTACCGGCCACTTGGACTTTTCTAATATTCAACGTTCATCCCTCAATTTGCATAGTACAATTAGTCAAACAATTTAAAGCTTTTTTGACAAAAAATTAAGAAAAATATTAACACGTGCAACAAAAATATTTATTTCATCTACTCACTATCGCGTTTGTTTTCTTTCAACCAATTAAGACGCTCTGATATTTAAATATTTAACACTAAAATTCATAAAAAAAACATATTTTACTTCATTAAACAAATAAAATAATCTTAATAAATCTAAAAAAGATATAACACATTTTTATTTAATTTATTCTTATGTCATCGTTTATTATTTAATTTATATATATCTCTAAAAAAATTACATACATACAAATATTTATGTATAAAATAGTCTCACATCCATCGTTATTATTAACAAAATGTTATTTCAATCAATGAGTCATGAATAATCACATAAAAGAACTTGACATCATATCTTAAGGTTTAGATTTATAGATATTCTTCTCACTTATATAATGTTAAGTTTTCTACTTGCTCAATGTAAGACTTTCACCTCATATTTATATTCCAACACATATCACATTTTAATTTGAATAAAAAAAAGACATAAAATAAAATAAAATAATCAATTTATTTATAAAAACAAATATCATAGAAAAAATATTACAAAACTATAATTTTTTAAAAGAATTTTGACCCCTTTTAGTCGTGGGTCCAAGGTTGTTGCACCTCCAAAAGATGCTCAAGATTGACCCTACCAAGTGCCAATTATACAAAACTATTCTTATACCACCCATTCACTAAGTGTATGAATCAACTGATACAAAATTATTTTAGCTTAACTAGTAATTTTGAGTCCACATGCATTTAAAACTATAATAAATATTTGAAGAAATAATTTTGTTGCTTATAATAAATTTCGAATTCAACATGGTTGTCTCTTATAGACGATACACATGGACAAAATCAAGAAAAATTATTAAGGGAGGCAAAAATTTAATACATTTTAAACAAAATAAAAATGACTAATTTTTACTATTAATAGTTGCCTAAAATTTTGTTAAGTAATAAATCATACTTCATATATCTTATAAAAGTAAATATAACAATAAATCAAACTCATTTACTTTTTTATTATTATTAAAAGTTCATTCATCAGTTTACAAACATGTCGTGAAATTTGTGAATTTTATATTAGAAGATGAGGATAAAATATATCAAAATTATTTACTTCTTTATTCTTAAGGAATGAAGAAGGATTTTTTTAATTGTCATACTTTAGTTACATTATAAAATTAATTTATTATAGCTAAAATTAATTTATCTACTAAATTTAAATATTATAAATCCTTAGATAACAATAAATAACATTATTTGTTAAAAAAATTAATTATTGTGTAACGTATATCTATTAAAAAAAAAGACAGTTAAAAGAAATTAAATAAGCAATCCAAATCCTATAAGGTATATCTATTAATAGATAAAACTTATTATATATTTTATATGTTTCGAGTTTTGATTAGACAGAAAATATATAAAATAAACAAATAAAGTATTATTTTTTTGGTTTAGAAAAAATATATTAATAAAATATATTAGTATTATAGTTTGTACAAATAAAATATATACAATGATTTAAATATATTTTTGACCATGATTTTTTTTTGAATTTTTTTATTTGCTTTTGATCCTAAAAAATTTTATATTTTATCTCTGTTGTTACATTAATACTGTTAACTTAGCACATTATTATTGATGAGAAACATATTGGTGGTTGTAATAAATTAAATTGTAAGACCACTTAATAGAGTCAACATAATGAAAAAGACTAATATAAAATTATTATTTTTTATAATCAAAGTGAAGATTGTGAAGATTTTTTTATTAGGAACCAAGTTAATTAAATACAAAATTCAAAAAAATTTAAAAGAACAAAAACATGTTTAAATTTTATTCTTATGTTTTTTAATTTACTACACCTTCATTTTCTCAAAAGAAAAAATAATCACTTGATCTTTAATTCTCATCTTTTATAGTCCTCATGGACCTCATTCCATTATTGAATAATTAATGCAGTACCAAATAAGGGCTGGTTTTATATACCTCTTAATTTCTTTCGATTTTCAAAGAAGAATCTCAACAAAAGTAACCTCTCAAAAACAAAATGTTATAAACGTTTTTTTTGCCCTTTCGCTCTTATTCTTCTTGGCATATCTGTTTCTGCAACTTCCTTTTAGACAATCGTTCAACTGTAGAACCTACTTGTTTCACCGGAAGCATTTGACTTCTCAATGCTCTTCTATCCAGAAAAAACCTTCCAATAAAAAAAGTTTTAGTTTCAAAATAAAAAAGGCACATAGCCTGCACCTGATTTTGTATCGTTGGCTGATAATGACATTAATTTGCGTTAATTTTCTCCACGTTATCATTAGTAGATCGAGTAAAATATCAATTTAGTCTTTACATACATAATATTGTGAGTCAATTACTTGATGCTATAAGAATAAAAATTTTGATAGCTTGACTTCTTTTCCTTTTTGTTTTCTACATGTACTCTTCTTTCTAAGCAAACTTGTTTGAGGTAACACTAAGTTTATTTTACATCAATGTTTTTTTTTTTTAAATATCCTTGTCAAATACAAAACAGTCCCAATGTCTACACAACCAACATAGTAGGTAATTAACAATTTTTTTTTATGGGCAAATATCCTTTTCAATGCTTTTCTTTTTCTTTTAATTATTCAATTCACCTTATATCTCACACTCAGTAGCAATCACCTCTCACAAGTACTCGAAACAGCAATTGAAATAAATTATAATACCATATTACGACTACCTTATTGACTTTCGAATACTTACTCCCATGCTGCATGTTATCTTCCTCCACCAATATATTCCCCCTGCATTCTTACCCTGTCCAGCAAATAAGTGGCGTCATACCATTGATGCATAGATTAAGAAAACTTTGGCATTAACGGGGTTGAACGCCAAATCAAACTCAACCTAAACCTAAATAGTTGGTGACTTGATAATGATTGAAATAGTATATAGAAAACAATTTATAAGGTATTTGTTATGAAATAAACTTGTCTAACAATAAACTTTGTTATTTTCTTCTTTAGAGGAAGGATTTATAATGTGAAACTCGAGATTAGTGGTTAAATTAATCAGACCAATGTTACGCTAGTTGAGTTACATACTTAGTGATAAACTAAAAAGTTATTTAAATGAATTAAATAGTACTAATCATTTATGCTTACCAAAATTAACCCATATATATATATTTGGTTTAATTATTTTCAGAAAATAATTAAAATTTTAATAATTTTGACAAAGTTGTAAAAGAAATGATTTCTACATATAAGGGAAGAAAAGTAAAGGAAAACTCTCTTAAAAGAAATGCTAATAATTTGTGAGGGTTCGATACGTCTGACTATGACTTGGTTAATTTATTTAATCAGTGTTAAAAAAAGAAAAGAAAAAAGAGAGAGTCTTGAGTGTGATTTAAGAATAAAGATGGAAGCAATAGAAGGCAAGAAAACAATATATATGCACAGATAATTACTAATGTAAATAACCAATTGTGCAATTATGGACAATTAAGATTGAATAAGGGATTTTAATTAAGCTGAGTTATAAATTGAAATAGTGATTTGTCACTAGTGAGGCTGTCTCACCTACTACCACAGAAAAAGACCAACAAGAAGGAGATGTGGCACACCTAACTCAAACAAGTACAATAGCAACCACTCGTAATTCCAAAAACGTTTATAAAATTACATTCCATCACGTCATGCTATATGTCAGTGGAAAATCAGCAATTCAATATTGTTCTACTACTAACTTACAAACTATTGTACTTTTTGACACAAAATATATATAAAGTGTATCATAATTAAATGATGAAAATATTTAATATAAAATTATAAAAGTTTATCAATATAAAATAATGTATATAAGTGTGTACATTAATTACAAATAAAAGGTCTAATATTCCCATTCATCATGTTATATACGAGGGATTAATCTTTTTTAGCTTAATTCCAATAACTTTTTTGTTGTTGTTTAATTAGTGTTCTAGACATGGCCAACACTAGTCCAAGCCCATTAACTGTACATGCCCTTGCCTTTCTAAGCTCATCCATCATCACCCCAGATAGAGTCGACACAAGTCTTTCAAATCACAAATCAAGTTAGTTAGGAGTTATAAACTTATCTTGGTAATTAAAAATGAAGGCTAAAGTGTTGAAGAAAGAACAGAAGTCATTTGAAAGAGTGTTGAAGTTGTTACTCTACTACAGTTTACTACATGAGTGTTAAAGTTATGGTAAGTAGTAACCAATGACAGATCCAAAAATATATGTTGTAGAAGCAATATTGCATATATGTTACATTAAAAAAGTAAAAATTAGTGGAGGTAACTGCCCCCAAAACCCTTATAGATTTGGCCCTAGCAGCAACCACCTTCCTTCATTGCCTCAACGAAACAGCAGCAACAACTTCTGATCAGAGCCACATGGAGGCTAGAGTATAATAATTAGTAATGTTATATTAAAATTATTTTAAATCAAAGAGAGAACAAAATTTTGATTAAACACTTCGTTATTGTTTTTCTATCAAATTAAAATTAATATTTCTGTCACTTCAATTTTCAATTTTATATTCTAATGCGATATAATACATATCTCTTCAATTAAAATCCCTTATTCAATTTTATATAATACATATCTCTTCAATTTTCAATTTTATATTCTAATGCGATATTATCTAGGCAGCAAACAGAGCTGTACTGTCCGACATAGCATTTTGTTCAATGCTAAACCGAATATATATAATATTCATACATCTTTAAGAAAATAATAAATATGAATAATTCAGAATTTGACTTAAAAATAAATAAAATTTAACTAATAATTATATTTTATAAAAAATTAAATTTAAATATTACTTAAATAATTTAACTTTAATTTTAATGCATTAATCACTTCTCAATTGATTAGTAAAACTAAACTCTTACTTACCGTTACTTACCAAGGAAAAAAAACACTTTAATAAAAGTTTTATTCCACTAAATGAGTTTGACCGTAAATCGTATGACAGTATTTAATTCGTTAAAGATAAAACTTGTCAAGATATTATTTAGGGTTAATCAACATTCGATCTTTGCAAAGATGAATGGATGACCATGCTCTCAAAATTTTCTTAGCTTTTATATCTAATGGCGGTAGTAGGGTAAGAGCCTGTTTAGATAAATTTTTCTACAAGTATTTATAGAAAAAAGTGAAAAAAATTTATATTTTCATAATTAATAAAATTTTAATATTTAATTTTAGAAAATTTACATGTTAATATTTTCATTTTAACTATAAAATATTATTTAGTAAACAAGTTTTTTAATACCAATTATATAAATCAAGAAAATTACATAAATGTAAATTATTTATATAAATTATTTTATCTAATTTATAAAAATTATGTAATTTTTTTATATATATTATAAAAGGTAATAAATTTTATTTTTTTTGTTTTTAGATCATTTAAATATTACTTTAAATTTATGAAATTTTTATAAATTAAATAAAATTCTTTTTAGAATAATAAATATATTAGTTTGTGTAATGTTTTAAATTATAATAAAATAAGAAATAATTTATAATAATTTATTAATTTGTATTAAAATAAAATTTATAATAAAAATAAATGTATGCAAAATTAAATATTAAATATTTTATTTTAATTTATAAATTTTTATAATTCTAAAAAATTAGAAAATCTTGATTAATGATATATCTAAAATAGTATTTACAAAATTAAATAAACAAGACAAGTGTTTTAGCTAATAACTTCGTGTGTTGGTACCTAAATGTGATAACCGTACCATTATTCGTACTTTAGTTAATTATAAAAATTGATTAAAAATACAATAGTTTTTAAATTAAAGCTTCCTTGAAAGATCTTTATAAAACATAATCATAATCATAAAATATTACAAAATTAAAATTCTATTTAAAGATCTTTTTACAATAAATAAAAAATTAAGAAAATGAGCAAACAATAAAGTTGATATTTTTTGAATTAAAAAATGTGATTTATATCTAAGTAAATCAAGATCGTGATTCGTGATTTATCTCTATTGGAATCATAATCGTTTTTTGGTGAATTAAATAACATGATTTATCACTTAGAAATTAAAGAACGTGATCTTTTTCTTTTTATTTTTGGTAAATTAAGAAACGTGATATATCTTTTATTATTATCATTATTGGTAAGATTGAGAACTAAGAAACTCGTAACTTGGGTAATTTTTGGGAGTATCCATATGGTACGGGTATTATTGGTTCCCTAATCCATACCCACACATATCTATATATGTTACCGATTCAATAATCCTATTATTAAGAATTATTTTGATCAGAATTACAAAATATTTACTTCTCATTATTCTAATCTTTATCATGATAAAGATAAGATATCTAATCAAATCAAATATTTAATTTAACAATAAATATAATAATCAAAGCTGATTAAAATTGAGATTGGTTTCACGATTCCCTAATTAAAATCCTACACGCAGTCACACATGCAAAATTTTACCAAAGGGGAATTGAATGAACAATCAATCTCAATCATGTTAAAGTTCTAAAAAAATTCTCAATCATGTGAATAATGAAAGAACCTGAAACAATTTCCTTAATTAAAATTGGACAGAATCTATCTAGATAAACACGTTAGAATCGAACACAATTAAACTAAAAAAGGTAACTACGTTATTTTTCTAAGAAATAAAAAAACCTACACTATAAATAAGAATGATTTCATTCAGCACCCCATATTTCCTTATGTTCTTCTAGTTGTTTTTCTTTTCACTTTTATTTTTTTATTAGATTGACAACACAATGGCTTTTGCAAAAAGCACAATTGCGGTGATTCTATTATTGTTCATGGTAACTGCAGCAATAGTATGTTACGCTGCTAGCAAGGTGAGAAGACTCTAAAACATGCCATGATCTTATATTTTATTAATAAAGTAAAATATCAATATAATATTTATAATATATTTTATATAATATATTGTTGCAGGGTAACACTGATTGTGAATTTGGTCCAAGGGTGCAAGGTGAATGGGGTGATTCATCAGCAACCTTGGAGACCAGCCAAGCCTCACCTGGTGGTTTTCCTTTGCCTTTATTGTTTCCCATTGCCATTTTCTGTGTTCTTCTGTTCTTCGGTTCCAAATTTCTAGTTTTCGGGGTTCCTATATTGTTTGTTCTTCTTTTAGTTGTTGCCTTTGTGGGACTTAGGTAGGAAGATTGCAACAATAGTGTAGGATGGTAGATTTGTAAGACGAATTAGATAAGATTCTTTTGTATTTAAATATTTTAATTTTAATATTGTAAACATAACGTTGTACAATTTATTATATGGAGTGAATAATATAGTTTTAATCAATTCCAAATAGATGTCTTAGAATTTTTCTTTAATTTTTTTTTTTTGGTTATTGTCCATCTCCACTCGCAAAATTGTCGCCTATTACCCGCAAAACAAAACACAGAAACTTAAGCATTTTCTTATATTTAAGACTTCTCTAACCACTTGAACTGCCAGACATAACCTCTCTCATCCTAATGAATTCTGAACCCAACCTGCCTAAAATTTTACTTGCCAAAAAAATAAGGCATTGGTCAAGGGCAACGTGAAAATCCAAGTCAATCTATAACTATAATATATTTACTGTAAGAGAAATCCAACTTACAATAACATAAAAAAAAAGGGAAGAAAGAAAGAAAGAGAGAGTTGCACAACCATTCACATAAGACCAGACGGGTCGGTTATACAAATATTAGCCCAAACTAAGCAAAATTTTCAATCTCTCTTGAGCCCTTAAGGAAGGGTTCTCTTAGCAATGGCATCAGCATATTGTGGTATAGCTAACAAGCCAGAGTATAACTTACACCATGAAAACATGGTCATCACTTCTCCGTACTAGTACACATGACCTTCACTCATATACACTAGAACCATAAAACATCCCAAGACAGAGAAATGAAGATAGCACCAAAACAATATACAAAAGACTACGTCCAAGATTTCATTAATTAGACAGCCAAAACTGGAACCCGCTTGTGTCCCATAACATGCTGCCGAAGCATATTATAGCCATCTCTATAGTGCTCGAGTGAGAAACATAGCTGCCGTATGGCCTCGCGTTTCTCTTCTTCTCCTTCTAAAATCACGGTTTTTTGCCTCTCGACCTCTTCCTCAAGTTGCTTTGCTTTTGATTTTAGTTCTTCCACTTGTTTCTGTGCCTCATCCATTCCAGCAATCAGTTGTACATGTTCCATGTGAAGTTGGTTCAAATGGGTGTTCAGGTGCTCAATCCTACCATCTCTGGAGTTCACCTCTTCCTTGAGTGAATAGACTTCTACATGGAGACTATCTTTCTCTAGTTTTAAAGTATCAAGGATTGTGTTGAGGTCTTTTATGTTGCTCTCTCTCTGCTCTATGTCTGCCTTTAATAGTTGAATCTCACCCTTGAGTGCCTCCTCTGTCTCCATTTTTTCAGACTGGATCCTTCTGATCTCGTCTTCAAAACAACGGCCTCGACTTTCCCATTCTCTGATCCGTTCCTCTAAATGAGTCCGTTTGTCCAGCACCTTTGACATTTCAGACTTCAACTGAGCTTTCTCTGGGAAGATTTTCTGCTCGGTGTCAGATACTGCTGTTTTCAAATCCCTGATCTCATGGTCACGGTCTGATAGACTAGTCCTTAACCTTGCAAGTCTTTCATGGAGTTTGGTGCTCTCTCTTTTCTCACTATTGAATTTGGTTTTCCATGTAGAAATGTCTTTACGAGCCAACTCAAGCTGATCATGCAACTGCTGAATTCTTTCAGATGATTTATTGGCCTCAAATTTCAGTGAAGTAATTTGCATTTCTGAAGCTTTGAGATTTTCTTTGGTAATTCTTAGCTCCCTCACAAGTGTCTCGATCTCACCATTTTGGTCAAACAATTCCTTATCCACACCATCAATGCTTCCCTCAAGCTCTATAGTCTTGTGTTCCAGGGCTTCCCCTCCTTCATTGATGTGTTCTTTCATTGATGATGACTCAAAACCAGCCTCCAAATTTTCTGTATTGAAGAGTCTGTATTTTTCAAGCTCAATCTTCAGTTTAGTAATTTCTTCTTCTGAAAGTCTTAACTTCTCATTCACAGTCATCAGTTCTTGTTCATATGCATTAATTTTGGTATAAACATCTTCAGTATTCTCACTTCTTGATCCCCTAGATGATCCATCTACATGTTCCTCTTCCTGCATCCATAGCTTTTCTTTTACCTCACGAAGCTCAGTTTCCAATTCCATTATTCTTCTGTTTATCCCCAGATCACTACCATTCCGTGAGAAACCCAAATAATTATTAACTGATGAATCGTCAGATTCCTCCTCAGAATCTGTCAAAGTAGAGGACTCATCCCCATCTTTTTGGTATACATCAGTACCATTTCCACTAGTGCCAAGAAAGTATTCAAACCCAGCAGCTCGGGTACCAGACTTAAAACGACGCCCCCTCTTCGGAGTTGGAGAGGGCCAAGTGGAGGAAGGTTCAGAGCCAGCATCTGAAATACCAGAACCTTGGGATTGGAGATCAGAGGGTATATTCTTCCGTAATTCTCCTGTGACATGATCATAACGTTCAGCCAGAGCCCGGTAAACACGGTAAAATTCCTCAACCAGAGCAACCAATTCTGGCCTCTTCTGATAATACATTTCAGCTTTTTTGGCAAATGAATCTGCATCCTCTTCTATCAGCTTCAACATTCGCTTCACACTCCGGTCCATCTCTGAGAATGAAAATCATGTCATTTTCTTGGACGACATTATGACAAAAAAGGATTGACATATACAAAGCAAGATGCAAACCCCCTCCCTCCACCCCAAAAAAACAAAAAACATGACTGGAGAATTCTTATCCAGTAAGTCATGGCAAAGAAGAAAAAGAGATGCTAATATCGCAACGACATTTATTACTTTACTAGTATTAAATTGCCCTTGTTTAGACTAAGCAACAAGGTCATAAACTTGGCAATCTAAAAGCCCATGACCTTCATAACAAAGGCAACACCTTTCATTGTTTAGCCAGCAGAACAAAGACTATTAGACTAACCTTGGCGGTCTAAAAGCAAACTACGTCAACAGGTGTAACAGACATCATTGAAGTTTAGAAAATAGAATGCTTTGAAGAATCTTTCAGCTTGTTTAAAAGATGCATGCATGGAAAGAATAAAGGGATGGAAATTGATATTCAGGTCGCATTTGTTTCAGAGTATAACTTCTCATTTCTGGGAATAAGATAAACAGGAATGATATTCCTGAGTGAGTATGGTATTTCTGAAAATATATCATGTCCATGTTGGGTATTTGGTATCCTTTAAAAATTATTCCACCAAACATGCAATTATAAGAGAAAAATATACCTAAAAAACAAATTTTTTTTTTTCTCCCACTACCCACTACCCATTCTTGCAAGACTTCAATCATCCTCATGGGAATAAATTTTGCCCATCTTTATCAATGGGAATGAATTATTGGGAATAAGACTCAAAACATATGCCTGGGAATAATTTTTGGATGGGAAATGATTTTACAAAACACGACACAACTGTAGGAATGTTATATACTCTTCTTAACATTACTGGAATGTAAACCTAAACCCAGAAATAAATGCCCTCTTTGGAAAAGCAGGAGTTTGTATTTGTTGCATAGTTGATGAAAAAAAGTTGGAAGTAGAGCAATATGGTCTACTCAAAATAATTAGCATTCCATTCACCAAAACAAAAAGATATGTAACAGCCATAGCTATCTAACAGCAGAATTTGGCTTCTCAAAAGTGAGTACTGTATTTTGGAGGGATTGAGGGAGAAGTGTATAATTATAACCATTGATTAGAAAATAAATAGCTGAAATTATGATATTATACATGTATTACAAACTACCATGAAGTAGTTAAAAATATTTTCCATTGATTTTCCAATCAATGGTTATGACTCCACACTTTCTCTTCTAAAGTACCCGACACTTTAGAGGTTCTAAATCCCTTATAGGAGATAATCATTTCAAACTACAATAGAAAACTCCACTTAAAGATGGAAACATATCAGTTGAACTGTTGAAGAGTTATCATTCAAAACACACTTTTTACCAATATTTATTTTCTAGCTTTTCTGCTGAATACACAGAACATTAAAACCTATAATTTTTTTTTGAATATAGATATCAACTTATAAAAGAAGCTTCATGGCTCTCTAGTCATATTGGTATTTGGTACCCTGTCTAGTTGGCAGAAATGTCAAATAGCCAAATTGATGTAGATTCTGAATGGTGGAAAAGCTTGTCAATTAGGCAGGTAGTGATATAGAATAAAAGTATAACAATGTTATAAATTATAATAGGTTGAATCAAAATGTAAACTGTAAAGAACATAAAAAGACATCCCTACAACACCAATCAACTGATCCAAGGCACATCGAAAGACATGGTTCTTTTTTTTTCTACCACTTAAACTCTGATCCTGGCTCCAGGCATATATGTACTAAATAGATTGGTTGGGCATGTTTGGTTTTGGATAAATTTTGACGTGTTTGGTTTCATGTCGGAGAAGAGCTCATAACTCATAATTGATTATAAATTGAAGCAATTTTGAGTAATTTTTGTGTTGGATCCAAAATTTTGTATTAAATTTTACTCCTAACTTGATTTTATAATAAAAACATTCAAACATAAATCACATCACTTTAAAATCAATTTTAACCAAAATCAATTTTATTCAAAATTAATTTTATTAACATTCATCCAAACACACATAATTACTGACACTCCTATTCACCTATTTACACCCCTATTCAACTTAAGAAGTCTAAAGATTTGGGTTGCTTTGAATGACATGCTATAAATGATGTTCAATTTCTGCAAAAATAATAATAATAAAAAATTAGGCATGCTGATCTTAATGCAAGAAGTTTTATTTGCACGTTAAGCCTTGCCACATACAAACAGAGAATTCAATTATGAAAGATGAAAGAAGTGAAGAACATCTAAAGAAATAAAATGAAAAAACTGAGGAAGTTAATGAAGTTATTGCAGCTAAAAAGCTTTCATATGAGGTGAATTTTCATTCAAGGATTACTAGTATCAAATCAATAATATAATTTTTTAAAGGCTTAATTGCAAATTTAGTCTCTCTATTTATCTTAGTTTACAAATTTGGTCTCCTGTAATTTAATTCACCAATTGAGTTTCCTTTTTTTTTTTTTACAATCCCATTATTTTAGTCTCCAATACAATTTTGGAGTCGAAGACTAAAATAACATGATTGTAAAAAAAAAAAAACAAGAGACTCAATTAGTGAATAAACTACAGGGGATCAAATTCATAAGATAAAAAGAGAGATTAAATTTGTGAGCATTTTTTAAACGATGAGTGGGAATGTGAACATAGAGGAATCAAAGAATTAAGACAAATATAATACCAAACATATAAGTTATAACACTATAGGACCATTGCAATTGCATACCTTCAAGGTTTTCAAAAAGCCACTTAGAATTCTTGGGGCTAATGTGACTATCCCACCACCAAGAATGAGACTTCCTCGATTCCAACCTCCTCATTTGCTTGCAAGAATGAACCTGAGATAACAAAACAACCCACCATTATAATGAAGCCACGATTCATCTGAAACATGCATAAGTATAACACTATAACCCATAACAACTCAATTAAAAATTCCATAACACTTACCCCAGAAGCTGCCATTTTTGCAAGAGCAAATTCTATCTAGCTGGTGAAACTCTGGTATCAACAAGCAGCCCAAAAATGAAAGGAATAAATAAATTAGCATTCACAATTCAAATTCAAAATTCAAAAAGTGGAATAATTAGCTAGCCTAATGCCCTGAAGATAGCTTAAAAAGATGACAACAACAAAATATTTAATTATGATAGTACTAATACACTATCACCCATATGGGCCCCACCTACGTGGGCCTGCACCCTCGGCCCAAAACCGACCAACGAAGAAACGAGATGCACATGACCATGAGTACCGCGCGGACAAATTTAAAAACCAAAATAAATAAATAAATAATTAAAATTACTATTAAATAGCCATAAATTTTGACTTTTTTTTTAATTTTGATTTTTTTTATCTTTTCTCGTGCCTGAATATCACGTACAACTGGTTGTACCTAAGTACAGCTATATCCACGCGTCGTGCAGCGCAATCACCTCACTTAAACGTGGTAGTTGCATTTTGCATTGCACACACAAAAATGAATAATAACATTTTATAGAATAAGACAAAAAAAGTCATGAAGAAAATAATTTTATTTTATTTATTGACGATTATTACGGTATATTTGAGTAATTCGATTATTTTTCCGACGAGTCCAAAAAAAAAAAAAAACTAGTTCGGTGTGGTGGTAACAGGATAATGACTATGAAAGAAAACAAAATTGTAGTTGATGTAGATAACGATGAATAGAGACAAATACGAGAATCCTTAGCCTCACATCCAAGGTTTTCATTTCATATACATACATCATCTCAATAATCTCTTTTCTTCCAACAACATAAAAACATACAAACAAACACAATCTAATTTCACAAATAATAATATAATAACAATAATAATTAGAGAAAATCATAGGATAGAATATGAATGAATGGAAGGGAGAGAGTACTTGTTGTTTGGATGCAGTGGTGGAATGGATATGAAATAGAGAAAGAAGAGAGAAGAGAAAAAGGGTGGAATATAGAGAATAGAGATGTTTGGATTTAAAGTGTGAGGAGGTGAGAAATTTGTTAATAAAAAGGGAAGTGGGGACTCAAAGCAAAAGAAAGTGCCAGGAAAGGAAGGGCTTGTTCCATTTTAATGTCCACTAAGCTCCCACATACTCTCTCTCTCTCTCTCTTCTTTTCTCAAAACATTTTATTTCTTCTTTTAAGCACATTTTTATTTTATTTTATTGTTGTTTATTGTACTTTCACATGTACCTATTTCTTCTTGATCAATTCAAAACGCTTTGTTGATTATTATTATTATTTAGGATTTACTGTCTTTTCATACATATTTCAATCATTAATTATTATTGTTCATATCTTACCGCGTTGAGCCTTCAATTAATTTCCTTTAATTAATTAATATAAAGAGATGTTTGGTTTCATCTTTAACATTTCTTAATGTGATTGTGATTGTAAGTAAATTTTTACATGTTTGATTTTTTTGAAAAAATTAAGTCAAGTAATTTAAAATTATCTTTACGTTGAATTGAAAAAAAAATCATAATAAATTTTATTATTAACTTATTTTTATAATGAAACTTAAACTTAAATGTAATTTTGATGTTTCTATTTTTTAAAATTTATAATTTTTATCTTTCTATTTTAAAATAAAAACATTTAATCCTTTATATTTTAAGTTTTCAATTTTAATTTTTAGGTTTTAAAATAAAGATTTTTAGTTTCTCATTTGTATAAAATTTATAATTTTAATACTTCCATTAAATTGAGAGTGTTGACCTACAAGATTTAGATAGATTAAATAAATAAGTTTGTGTCAGTGTTACTCAATATAAGTTATATTAGGTTAAACATATCATTTGTAACTTTTATGGTTCAAATAGTCATTTGTTTAAAATTTAATGGAAGAACTAAAATTATAAATTTTATAAAATTGGAGGATTAAATATTTATATTTTAAAAAAAACTAAAATTATAAATTTTAAAAAATAGAAAAAATTAATAATTCTATTTTAAGATAGAGAGACCATAATTATAGATTTTGATAAATAAAAAAAACTAAAATTACATTTAAATTTAAAAATTAAAATAGAACTAATATTGCAAATATCATTTTGCCGTCCATTTCGGCTTTTTTTTCCAATTCATTTTTCTAAACTCTTCCATGGGGCAAAATGGACTTTCCGTTTATTGTTCCTTCTTGGAGATTGGAATTGGTAATACATCTTTATCTTTATTCCCAATTAGAAAACCTGCACGGTGCCAATATTCATGCCTTAAAAATAAAAGAATCAATAAGACAAGGAGTGAGTTTCACATTTGTAAATTGTCACTCGAAAATGTAACAAGAAAGTTAGATTACAATGATAAATAATTTAAATTTTCCTACAAATAAAGCATAACGTGCGTTTTTATTTTTATAGTTACAATATCATTTACTGGAAATTGAAGCATGAATGGACTTTCGCTTTATTTTTCTTTGTCCAAAAATGAAGCATGAAGAGGTGTTACTAGGGATCATCAAGGGGCACAATTCTTTTTCCTTTCTTCATAAGATCCTATCCTTTGTGAGCAGCATATATTCTTGTGTATATTAAGCCTGTCATGTTGTTCAAATTGAAATGCCTAATTAACTTTTTCCACCGATGTTAGTATATATGATGACTGTTCAATTTACTTGGTTTCACTTTTGCTATCAAGGATTTATATTTTTTTTACTAAAGTTGGAAAGCCTTTAATAGAACCTATTGTAAGTGCATGTGCCCTATCAGTGATTAGTCTTAATGGATCACTCATTCAGACTAATTCCATATAGCAAGTTAAAATATTGTAGCTTGCAATCGATCTTGCTATACTTTCCTCTCTTCAATGCCAAATAAGACTAGATTGGTTAGTATGAACAAGTTGAAGAGGCTTCATCAATTGGCTTCTTTTGGAAAGCATCTAATTAGAATGTTTGCTGAGGTGACGTGCTTCATATAATTGAACGGTTTTACTGTTTCTTGTATCAAAAGCAAGTTCAGAGTTTATAAAAATGCTGCTAGAAATATTTTTGCAATGAATAAAGCAAATAATTCAAGCTTAACCTTAAATCTTAACACAACATTCACATGAAAGTAACTGGTTTGCATTAACACACAACTTGATACGTAAATGGCAACAAACTTGAGCAATCCTTGAGCTTTCAAGATCATGAAAAACGAAAGACAAATTGAAGTTGTTTTCTGAATCAAGAAGCCCTAGAATCAATAAGACAAGGAGTGAGTTTCACATTTGAAATCACTAAACTATGTCAAACGAAAATTTGATTATGTCAAACGAAAATTTGGTATTCAAGTTTCATACTCCTTTCTCTACTGTCTTTGATAGTAAAATACACATTTATTATCAATTTATGGAAACCATTCTGTCTTAGCGTTGTCAGAAATCAGCTTTTGGGCTTTATTTAATAAACATGCCAAGTATGTGATGTGAACTAAAATATGTCACATTCCCTCTAATTGTTTTTATAGATAATATATTAGCAATAAATAATGAACCTAACATGTTATTTAGCCATAGTAAAATAAATAATAGAAAGGCAACAAGATAACAAACCACGAGTGAAATCCAACTCTACAAACTAAAACAAGTCTAGAAAGAAGCTCACCAAATAATAAAATAAACAATAAAAAGCAAGCAAGGAATTAATCCTCCAATGAAGTTAATTTAAAAAGTACAAATTAACTCATCACAATGGAGTAAAGAACACAAAGTAAGGCAGCAGAATGGAGTCTTTAGTCTTCATCTTTCTCTTCCGCATACTCATACACTCCTAGGCCTTGCTCGATGCTCATTCTTTACTCTTCTATTTAAATAAGGGTTTCAGAGAGATTCCATGCAGCAAAAACAAGAGTTCCAACAGTAAGAAAATGTAATGAAAATAGCATGAGTAGAAAATTAGAGCAAGTATAATATTATAGTTCCATCTTTAAAGCTTTATGAAATTAAGGACTTCATCATCGACCAATGTTTAACCAACATCTTTATAATGACATAATATTTCACTTGACATTGTAATATCCAAGATATAGGAATTGTTCCTAGTAAAAGGACATGAGAATTGTACCTGTACTGTGTGTAGATATAAACTTGGAGAATATTTAGGACAATCAGTTATGTCATGTAGCATAACATCAAATTTTAACTTGAATCCATGGTGAATCTCTTTGAAGTTTGGCAAACGGCTGAGTCTTATACGTAGCAGGTTACGTAGTAGTACTTTTTCTCCATCCTTAACAATCCCTTCTTGACCATCGTCATCAGTTTCACATTCAAAAGCAAAAACCTTCTGTAACTCAGAGCAGTCTTCTATCTCCAACTCGATCAGATTGTGGAAGTGACCAGCCACAAAATTATGAAAAAGGTATTTCAACTTGTTGCACTTTTCGACCCAAATAATACTGAGATTTGGGAAGCACACTTGTTGTGAACAAGTATATAGGCTTTGTGCATCACCTGAATCAAATATTTGCTCCAATTCCTCACAATCAGTTATTTCCAGTCTTCCCAGCATTGGTAAGCTTCTAACAATGGTAGGGGAGAAGATGGTTTTCAATTTTGGACATCCATTCACCTGAATCGTGTCAAGCATCTGGAGGCTTAGAAAATTTGTGGGGCCCTTCCATATGAACTCGAGCTCAGGTAGATCCCTCAAATCAGCATGAGTTAGATCCAAGTTTAAAGGAGCAAGTTCTCTGTTGCTCCCATGTTCTCTGATTTGGAATTGGAAAAGACCTTTTACTCCAAGACCAGACAAAATAAAATATCTAAATTTAAGTACATGTCTAAGTTTAGGGAAAAACACTTGATTGGATAATTGGTTGAATGTGGTGGTAACCAAGCATAGTAATTCCTTCTCCTATATACATAAAAAAAAATTCATTGTTAGTTTGTTACTTGTGATAATTCAATTTAATAGAATTTCCCATCTAAAGAAAGACCATACCAAGAAAATGAATATTTTGACTTCAAGTAGGTACAATATATTGTTGTTTAAAAAGAATGCGGTCATTCATGAAGATAAAAATTAATGTAAAATGTAATAACTAAATAGCATTTTAAAAAATTAAGTGCTAATTATAAGGTTAAATGTTGACTAGTATATGCTTACGAACAATATTAAGTAATTGCATGTTTATAAAATTTTCAAGCAATTTTAAATTTTAAATTATATATCATGTCATTTACAATTTACATGTTCAATTATAATATTATTGTTTAATAAATACCTATATGTTATTTGTTGTTTTGATCAAAATATTTATAATATATACAAAACATGAATCACGAATTATACGAATTATAGTGTTAGTCAATTTCATTTTGCCAAATAATCAAGTGTTACGTATGCAATATGAGTTGTCTTCATAGGCGTATAATTCTGTTCAATTTATCTTTTTCATGCCTTATGAAAAACTAACATAAATATAGATTAGAATTTACATGCTCTATTTTAGGTGAATGTATGAGATGTTTAAATGAGTATTATATTCTTCATATTTTTTTAATTCATAAAAATTAAAGACCCAAGCTTAGGAATTTACAATAAATCATATAACATGTTCAATCAATTGAACAATATTCCTTTGGTGCATTAAAGTCTTAATTATATTTTGTGCTATTTATAATTTGTTTTTAATTAACTTAAATTGTATTAATTTTTTATTTATTGATAAACTATATTAGTTACATTTTTAGTTTCAACAATTATATTTTTTCATATTGTGTATTCAACTATTAATCTAATATTATATTTTAAATTATTCCTAATCAAGTTTAAAATAAAAAAAATAACATATACTTAGACTAACTTTCATTATGTTGATTAGTGTAATTGTTAAAATAAATACTAAGTAATATAAAAATATATTGGAAAATAATAAGAAAAATAAAATAAACCTATTATTATCACTGTCAATATCTTGAAGTGTACATATAATGCTAAAATTGGAAAAAAAAATAATGTACATAGTATAATGGTAAAAATATATAATACAATTTATATAAAAAATATGAAAATTCAATATTTAAAGGGTAAAAGGATAATAAAATACAGAAAACTAGAAACCATCATTTAAAAAATATTAGTTGAATTAGTGTCTTAAAAATTTATAAATTATTAAAATAAACTTATTTATCAGCATTTTTAACGAGGTTAAACATGCTATTTTATAATAAAAAAGTTTGAAAATTAGTTGAACGAGTGTGTGCCAAACATAATTTAACTATTGGCTAAATGACTTGGTCTTTTTTTAAAAAAAAAATTGTTCAACTACTTGCTCTTTCTATTATTAAAATATTCAATATGATTAAGAAAAACTAAAATTAAAGCGGGCATAAAGTAGTTTGGACACTAATTAAACAAATAAAATTTCTATCACCATATATCTATTCATAATTCATATCCATAAAAAGTCAATTCATGTTGACAACTCAGGGAAAAAATGAATTAACAAATAATATCTATTATAAAAAACTCATTTAATTATGTGCCATTAAAGAAATAATCATTTTCGAAAAATATATTACCGTTGCAGTTGAGTCTTGTTGCAGATCCGAATCAACAATCATCACCCTACGCACCCAAGAGTCAGGCAGTCTTGGACAATGAAAGCATTGTAGCTCTTTCAAATTTGGTAAATGTGGATCAAAATATTTAGGCCAAATCTCAACCAAATTCGGCAACTCATCCAACACTAGAGTTTCCAAATTAAGGAAATTGATGTGAATATTAGTCTGAGGATGACTCTGGTGCTGGTACACTCTAAGATCATGTTCCTTTTCACTGCCAAATACATACTTCAACTTATCACACCATTCAACCTTCAGCTTTTCCAATATATGACAACAAAATTTGACCAACAAAATATGACAACAAAATTTGACCAACTTATCAAGCCATATATGACAACAAAATTTCCCCTTTGAGTATTCAATGCAATTGCATTTCAAAATATTATTATTATGGTGACTAAAAACTGCCACATTTTTTAACCATCATTATGTTCAAATCATTAACAATTTTAATTCTAACTCCATAGAAGGACCTAATTTGACCAAATTTAAAAGACAAAGGATTAAATTAAGTTTTTGAAAATATAAAAGACAAAATTGAATATAAAGAGTCAAGTGTGTTACTTAGCCAAATATTTCTTATTTTAATATTTGTTTATTGTAAGTACACTTGTCTACTTGCATTTTAAAAATAATGGATAATTGAGATTAAAATATTTAAAGATTTAAATTAAAATATAATATAACTATCAAATTTTTAAAATATTCATCTGACAAAAAATAAAATCTATAAAAAATATCAATCACCACATACTAAAACATCTCAATTATCATATCACTCAAGATTATCGTTTATTTATTATCACTGTGACCAAGAGTTCCAACAGTAAGAAAATGTAATGAAAATAGCAAGAGCAGAAACTTAGAGCATGTATAATAGTTCCATCTTTAAAGCTTTATGAAATTAAGGACTTCATCATCGACCAACAACTTTATACTGAAATAATATCTCACTTCAAATTGTAAAAGGACATGAGAATTGTATCTGTACTGTGTGTAGATATAAACTTGGAGAATATTTAGGACAATCAGTTATGAAATATTTTTCAACATCATCTTTTAACTTAAATCCATGGTGAATCTCTTTGAAGTTTGACAAACTGCTGAGTGTTATACGTAGCAGGTTACATAGTAGTACTTTTTCTCCATCCTTAACAATCCCTTCTTGACCATTGTCATCAGTTTCACATTCAAAAGCAAAAATCTTCTGTAACTGAGAGCAGTGTTCTATTTCCAAGTCGACCAGATTGTGAAAGTGATCAGCCACAAAATTATGAAAAAGGTATTTCAACTTGTTGCACTTTTTGACACTAATATAATAGAGATTTGGGAAGCACACTTGTTGTGAACAAGTATATAGGCTTTGCGAATCACCTGAATCAAATATTTGCTCCAATTCCTCACAATCAATTATTTGCAGTGTTCTCAGCATTGGTAAGCTTCTAACAATGGTAGTATAGAAGATGATGGTTTTCAATTTTGGACATCCATTCAAAGAAATCCATTCAAGCATCTGGAGGCTTAGAAAATTTGTGGGGCCCTTCCATATGAACTCAAGCTCAGGTAGATTCCCCAAGTAAGCACCAATTAGATCCAAGTTTGAAGGAGCAAGTTCTCTGTTGCTCCCATGTTCTCTGATTTAGAATTGGAAAAGACCTTTTACTCCAAGACCAGACAATTGAAGTTCTCTAAATTTGAGTACATGTCTAAGTTTAGAGGAAAGCACTTGATCGGATAATTGGTTGAATGTGATGGTAACCAAACATAGTAATTCCTTCTCCTATATACATAATAAAATTCATTGTTAGTTTGTTACTTGTGATAATTCAATTTAATAGAATTTTCAATCTAAAGAAAGACCATACCAAGAAAATGAATATTTTTACTTCAAGGACGTACAATATATTGTTATTTTAAAAAAATGTGGACATGAAGATAAAAATTAATGTAAAACATGATAACTAAATAACATTTAAAAAAATAAAATGTTAATTGTAAGGTTAAATATTGACTAGTGGTTGCTTAAGAAAAATAGTAGGTAATTGTATGTTTAGAAACTTTTTAAATATTTTTTAATTTTAAATTATACATCGGCTCATTCATAATTTACATGTTCAATTATAATATTATGTTTAATAAATACCTATATGTTATCTATTGTTTTGATCAAAATATTTATAATATATGCAAAACATGAATAACGAATTATAGTGTTATTCAATTTCATTTAGCCAAATAATTAAGTAGTTCTCTTCATACACGTACAATTATCTCTTCAATTTATCTTTTTCATGCCTAATTAGAAACTAACATAAATATAAATTAAAATTTACAAGCGCTATTTTAGGGGTATGTATGAGATGTTTTAATGAGCATTATATTCTTTATATTTTTTTTTAATCCATAAAAATTAAAGACCAAAGCTTAGGAATTTACAATAACTCATATAATATGTTGAATCAATAGAGTAAATTTCCTTTGTTGCATTAAAGTTTTAATTATATTTTGTGCTATTTATAATTTTAGTTTTTAATTAACTTAAATTTTATTAATTTTTTATTTATTGATAAACTATTTTAATTACATTTTTAGTTTCAACTATTATATTTTTTTTATATTGTGCATTCAACTATTAATCTAATATTACATTTTAAATTATTCCTAATCGAGTTTAAAATAAAATAAAAATAACATATACTTAGACATCAACCTTTCATTATGTTGATTAGTGTAATTGTTAAAATAAATACTAAGTAATAAAAAAACATATTTAAAAATAATAGGAAAAATAAAATAAACCTATTATTATCACAGACAATATCTTGAAGTGTACATATAATTCTAAAATTGGAAAAAAATGTACATGGTATAATGGTAAAAATTTATAATACAATTTATATAAAAAATATGAAAATTCAATATTTTAAGAGTAAAAAGATAATAAGATACAGAAAACTAGAAACTATTATTTAAAAAGAATTGGAGTTTGCAATTCCAAAAGCAAAGAGGAGTGTTGAAGATATACTTTTGTAATTGCATAATATTTTATTTTTCAGTTTTTAAAGTAGGATTTAATAAATAAGTTGATTTCCTATATTTTAGGAGTAAGAATGAAAGTATAAAAATCAAAGTTAGATGAGAGAAGAAGTATAAAAAATATGTGTATTGCTAAATAAAACAATAAAACTTGAAGAGAAAGTTCATCTTTCCATAGTTCACTAGTAAGGAATTGATAAATATGCAGATTATTCCTTAATTTTATGGGGGTTCATGAATAACAATAAATTCTTTTTCAACTGTTATGTTTGTGCTTTGAGCCCGGCACTCACACGTTATCCTGTGAGAAATATATACAAGAAAAGAAACCAGGACATAAGGTTAATTTGATTCCTATACAGGACTTCACATATATATTAATAATGAAAACATGTTTGAAAAATAAACTGAAATGAGTAAATTATTGTTTTTTTTTCTTAGAAGTAAATTAATCCTTTATCATGTGTGTTAATTCATTATATCAATAAATAAGTATATTAATAAATAAAATACAATAATCCTTATTATATATATCAATAAATAAGTAAATTAATAAATAAAATAAATAATCTTGAAGCAAATATTTAACACTTGTTTCAGATTGGATACACAAATAATAGTGAAGAGTAAAAATTTTGAAATATTATAAGATATTTTGATCAAAAGTTTATTTGACACATAAGTTTATTTTAGTAATATATTTTCTCAAATAGATTATTTTTCTAAAATACTTGAAATAGTTTGTAAAAAATACGCAAATTAATTATAAGTTATTAACCTTTTTTCTTCTTTATTTTATTCTTATTATTTTATTTAAAATTTCATACTATTTTTTATTCAATTAAAAACCTTCTTATCTAAGTTAACATTCATATACTCAATAGTTAATTCAATAGTCAATTGTCGCTAAATTATTGTTTAAGGTTAGAAATTTTTTGATTTTAAACAATAAGAGTAAAATCGTCAAGATGATAAATTATTAAAAATAAATTTCAATATTAAAAATATTAAATTTATCATTTTATGTTATTTTATATTTATCCATTAATTTATAAATTAGTCTTGTGAGTTACCTTTCAATTTTTTAACTCCTAATTTAAATAACATAAATTTTTAACTAACTTATAAACTAATTTTATTAGTCATAGCCTAGTGATCATCAAATGATGAGTGTCGTATGATCAAGTAGAGTATTAATTAAAGGTTGCTTTAGCAAATATTTGTTAATTATAGTTCTGTTAATTAAAAAAAATAAAGTTACATTGCTAGTAGATAAAAAATAAATTAGAAATCCGGTAAAGAAGAAGGTGAACTTTTAACAAAATTTTAGAATAAGACAACAAGCCAGCTCATTAATTATGGAGTTGGCTAAGTAATGAAGGAAAGGAAAAGTTCAAGTTTACTACTTTGTTTTTCCATGCCACAGTGGCACATTAATCACCATTTATAAAATTGCACATACATGCTTGCACAACCAATTATCCTAGGACGTTGCAATCATTGTATCCACCTCTTAGTTTCCGACAGAAAGCTCCAGAACATGTTTCATTCTTGTTTGACTTGACGCAAAGCCTTCATATTTCTATGTTTCTAAAATTTCAAAACGTTCCCTTGTTAGTATCAAAATGCTTGATGCTTGATGCTTGATGCCAATTCTCCTCATATGCAGAAAATAACAACATTTTTCCTAGTTTTAATCTCAACAATTTTTATTGCTGTGAAACTTATAAATACAATGTCCTGTAATGCCAGAATTCGAAACAAAAGTTGCCAAACAAAGTATACTTAATTGTTTTGATCATTAAGGAATAATAATGATGAGTGGCAAAAGCAGCTTCCCCGTTTGCTTTTCTTTGGGGACATTTTTCCTCCTTCTACTCAACCACGTATGGTGCTGCACCCCAATTTCATCAACCATTTTATAGAAAGGAAGTTTTTTAAAAACAAGAAATTGACTGATTATGTGTTATTATTTCAGCAATTGAGACAACTCTATGGTCGATTGAATGGGGCATTGCTGAGCTTGTGAACCACCCAGAGATCCAGCAGAAGGTGAGGGATGAAATTGATAGAGTTCTTGAAGCAGGGCACCAAGTGACTGAGCCAGACATCCAAAAGCTGCCATACCTTCAAGCAGTTGTGAAGGAAACTCTTCGGCTTCGAATGGCAATCCCTCTCCTTGGGGTTGGCAGAAGGAGTTGCCCCGGAATCATTCTTGCATTGCCTATTCTTGCCATCACTATTGTTTATTCTTTATTTTTTTCTTTTCTTACTCTTTATTGTATCAATGCTTGAAAATGGGGTTGTTCTGGAAATGTCATATATAATTGGCCTGCTAATGGCTAGGTAATGTTTGTGTTGTCCCATTCTAAATCTCTGAACTTGGAGAGATGCATGCAGAGTTTTGAGATGGTTTATAATAGAAAGTTATATAATAGAAAGGCAACAAGGTAACAAACCACGAGTGAAATCCAACTCTGCAAACTAAAACAAGTCTAGAAAAAAACTCACCAAATAATAAAATAAACAATAAAAAGCAAGCAAGGAAGTAATCTTCCAATGAAGTTAATTTAAAAGGTACAAATTAACTCATCACAATGGAGTAAAGAACACAAAGTGAGTAAGGCAGCAGAATCGAGTCTTTAGTCTTCATCTTTCTCTTCCGCATACTCATACACCCCTACACCTTGCTCGATGCTCATTCTTTACTCTTCTATTTAAATAAGGGTTTAAGAGAGATTCCATGCAGCAAAAACAAGAATTGCAAAAGTAAGAAAATGAAATGAAAATAGCAAGAGTAGAAAATTAGAGCAAGTATAATAGTTCCATCTTTAAAGCTTTATGAAATTAAGGACTTCATCATCGACCAATGTTTAACCAACATCTTTATAATGACATAATATTTCACTTAACATTGAAATATCCAACACACAGGAATTGTTACTAGTAAGAGGACATGAGAATTTTACCTGTGTGTAGATATAAACTTGGAGAATATTTAGGACAATCATTTATGAAATGTTCTTTAACATCATCTTTTAACTTGAATCCATGGTGAATCTCTTTGAAGTTTGGCAAAGTGCTGAGTCTTATACGTAGCAGCTTACGTAGTAGTACTTTTTCTCCATCCTTAACAATCCCTTCTTGACCATCGTCATCAGTTTCACATTCAAAAGCAAAAACCTTCTGTAACTCAGAGCAGTCTTCTATCTCCAACTCGATCAGATTGTGAAAGTGACCAGCCACAAAATTATGAAAAAGGTATTTCAACTTGTTGCACTTTTTGACACAAATCTCCTCGAGATTTGGGAAGCCCACTTGTTGTGAACAAGTATATAGGGTTTGTGCATCACCTGAATCAAATATTTGCTCCAATTCCTCACAATCAATTATTATCAGTCTTGTCAGCATTGGTAAGCTTCTAACAATGATAGGGGAGAAGATGGTTGTCAATTTTGGACATCCATTCACATAAATCATGTTAAGCATCTGGAGGCTTAGAAAATTTGTGGGGCCCTTCCATATGAACTCGAGCTCAGGTAGATACCATAAGTAAGCATAAGTTAGATCCAAGTTTAAAGGAGCAAGTTCTCTGTTGCTCCCATGTTCTCTGATTTGGAATTGAAAAAGACCTTTTACTCCAAGACCAGACAAAGCAAGTTCTCTAAATTTGAGTACATGTCCAAGTTTAGAGGAAAGCACTTGATCGGATAATTGGTTGAATGTGGTGGTAACCAAGCATAATAATTCCTTCTCCTATATACATAACAAAATTACAAAATTCACTGTTAGTTTGTTACTTGTGATAATTCAATTTAATAGAATTTCCAATCTAAAGAAAGACCATACCAAGAAAATGAATACTTTTACTTCAAGGATGTACAATATATTGTTGTTTAAAAAGAATGTGGCCATGAAGATATAAATTAATGTAAAATGTAATAATTAAATAGAATTTTAAAAAATTAAGTGCTAATTGTAAGGTTAAATGTTGACTAGTGTCCGCTTACGAACAATAGGTAATTGCATGCTTAAAAAAATTTTAAGCATTTTTTAATTTTAAATTATACATTTGGTCATTTACAATTTACATGTTCAATTATAATATTATGTTTAATAAATACCTATATGTTAGTTGTTATTTTGATCAAAATATTTATAATATATACAAAACATGAACCACGAATTATATTGTTATTCAATTTCATTATGTTGATTAGTGTAATTGTTAAAATAAATACTAAGTAATATAAAAATCTATTGAAAAATAATAGGAAAAATAAAATAAACCTATTATTATCACTGTCAATATCTTGAAGTGTACATATAATACTAATATTGGAAAAAAAAAATGTACATAGTATAATGGTAAAAATATATAATAAAATTTATATAAAAAATAACATATTCTTAGACATCAACCTTTCATTATGTTGATTAGTGTAATTGTTAAAATAAATACTAAGTAATATAAAAATCTATTAAAAAAGGATAGAAAAAATAAAATAAACCTATTATTATCACTGTCAATATCTTGAAGTATACATATAATGCTAATATTGGAAAAAGAAATAATGTACATAGTATAATGGTAAAAATATATAATAAAATTTATATAAAAAATAACATATTCTTAGACATCAACATTTCATTATGTTGATTAGTGTAATTGTTAAAATAAATACTAAGTAATATAAAAATCTATTAAAAAATGATAGAAAAAATAAAATAAACCTATTATTATCACTGTCAATATCTTGAAGTATACATATAATGTTAATATTGGAAAAAGAAATAATGTACATAGTATAATGGTAAAAATATATAATAAAATTTATATAAAAAATATGAAAATTCAATATTTTAAGAGTAAAAAGATAATAAAATACAAAAAACTAAAAACTATCATTTAAAAAATATTACTTGAAATAGTGTCTTAAAAAATTATAAAACATATACAGTTTCTATCACCATCTATCTATTCATAATTCTTATCCATCAAAAGTCAATTCATGTTCACAACTCACGCTTCAACTACATCCCCAAAAATAAATTAACAAATAATCATTAAAGAAATAATCATTTTCGAAAAATATATTACCGTTGCAGTTGAGTCTTGTTGCAGATCTGAATCAATAATCATCACCCTACGCACCCAAGAGTCAGGCAGTCTTGGACAATCAATGCATCCTAGCACTTTCAAATTTGGTAAATGTGGATCAAAATATTTAGGCCAAATCTCAACCAAATTCGGCAACTGATTCAACCGTAGAGTTTTCAAATTAAGGAAATTGATGTGAATATTAGTCTGAGGATGACTCTGGTGCTGGTACACTCTAAGATCATGTTCCTTTTCACTGCCAAATACATACTTCAACTTATCACAAAATTTAATGTGCAGCTCTTCCAAACTTGCTAGCCCGTGAACATAACACATAGGGAATATATATTCCAAGCTGTGACATCGAAGAATAGTAAGTGTCCTTAATTTTGGGAGCATCAAAGAGGTATGACTTTGACTGCTAACATAATCAACACTCCCTTCTTCCACTTCTTCTATTATCTGCTTCAATTCATAGCAGTCAGATATTGTCACTTCTTCTAGCAGCTCTAGAGTTTGGACAATGGATGGCTTGAAGATACAAGTTAGCATCGGGCAATCTCTTATTGTCAAGACCTTAAGATGGCATAGCTTTGAGTTCTTGGGAAAAGAAATATTGTACAATTGTCTGCAACTCCATATGGTTAGCTCTTCTAAACTTTTGAGAGAACATCTGGAAGAGGGGTCATCAAACACTTCTTGAAGGTTATCCAATTCAGACAAGATTAAAATGACTAGGCTGGAGAACGCATCTTCAGTTTGCAGCAGATCAACATTGGTACTATCAAAGACGCATTCTATCTCTGGACAAGATTCTAACTTAAGGAAAATCAAGTGATTCATGCCTTGTGGAACTATGGATGGGATTACATTTTCGTAACCTCCCTTAAGGTGCTCCAAATGAAGGTACTCTGCTTTTTGAAAGAAATCCTTGATTGGTAATGATATAAAACTTTGAACTGACGCATTAAAACCACGTGTGCATAACGCTCTACATGGTCTATGTTCTTCCAATATTTCCATCCACGACAACGAGTATAAGGGGTCCATATTATAAATTAAAACATACCTCTCTAATCTTGAGAAAGAGATATTATGCGGAAATTCCACATATGCATATGAACGTATATACAAATACAATTCATTCAGCTGCATACATCTTCCTATAACCTCGTAAGCATTATTTTCCTGAATGAAACAACAGAACAAATCCAGAAGCTTCAATTTCTTTAATGACGCGATTCCATTAGGCAATTCTATAAAAGAAGAACCACGCAAGTCAAGAACCTCAAGTGCTTGTAGGCTTTCCAAAATGGAGATGTCACCTAATTTATAACCTCTCAAGCACAGAGTATGAAGATTTTGTAATGACTTCATTGATTGTGGCAGTGACAAGGTGCGAGATGTCGTATATAAACTCCACGTATAGCTAGATGTTAAGAATGCCAGGATTTTAATCATTTTTAGCCTTTCAAAACAAGCATTTGATACTTCAAAGGCAACCTTGCGAGAATGAAACAAGAGAATTTCAAGCGATGGACAATTCAATTGATCATCACCAAGAAGCTGGCCATTTTTCAAATCCCATAAGGATATTGCCCTCTTATCTTTTATGGTTTCATCCATTAACTGATCCCTTCCAGTACTTGCCAAAATTGCTTGACCAGTTTTAGAGGCTATCCACAAGGCTACATCACGAACCATGTCATGCATTTTCACTCTTTCTTTTTTACTGACCTGCAACAACAAATAAGAATCAATGAGGACGCTAACAGCTGTCTGCATCTCCCTCCTTCCTTTCACCATTGTTCCAAAAGTCCCAGTTAGGCCCATTCCAAATCGAAACAAATCTTCCAAATCAATTTCATGATCCTCTGGAAATATAGAGCACAACAAGAACAAGGACTTGGCTAGTTGATTAGTCAAATTATCATAACTTAATTGCAGACAAGCATAAGGACTTCTTAAGCCTTTTGGAATATCCAGTGGTTTGGAATCTTCTAGTCTTGACAGTGCGGACTCCCACTCTTCAAAAGTTTTGCCCTTTAGTGTGCTTCCCACCGTCACAATTGCAATAGGCAATCCTTTACATTCATCAACAATTTTTGTTGCAACGCCTTTCAATACATATGGGGACTCACCAGTTATGTTTGCATTCAATTTGAACAAATCCCAAGCTTCCTCACCAGTTAAGAGATTGAGCTCAATTATTGTTTGGCATTGCATGGAAATGCATACTTCTCTACTCCGAGTGGTTAAGAGTACTCCACACCCCTTATTATTTTCATTGTATGGAATACCTATAGCTTCAAAGTCTAGGTTTTCCCATACATCATCCAAGATTAGTAGAGTTGTGCCTGTCCTTAATCTCTTTGATAGTCTTTGTGCTCTACCTTCCTCTGATTCTTCCACAAATTTCAAACCCAACTTATCAGCAATTTGCACTTGGATGCTTCTAATATTTGGAGTTTGAGAGACTGTTACCATGACTACCTTCTCAAAAAGTTTTAACTCCTCAGCTTTCTTACCAACCTCTTTCGCCAAAGTAGTTTTTCCTGAGCCTCCTAGTCCAACTAGTCCAATCATGGAAACACTTTTATCCTTTAAAGCTTCCAAAAGGTTCTCATAAGTCGATTCTCTTGATTTGAAAAGAACAAAATCTTTGGATGAATAGTACTTCATTCCTGGAAGTTCGGCAATCTTAGAAAATGGATCAAACTTGCTGTTGTGGTTGAGTTGAGCCATTTTCTCAATTTTTCTTGCTATTTTTTTTGTAAGAAAATATTGGAATTGCCTTCTGAAATGGCTCTTGTTTACTTCCGAAATTCTTCCTTGAAGCATATGCACTTCTTCTAAGACTTTCTCAACATCTTTCAGCCACTTCTCAACTGCTGGTTCAATTTTTTCAGTCCTCATAATAGCTTCTTCAACTCGTTCCTTCACACTGTTTCGGGTTAATTCCAATTCTTCCTTGGCATTTGGAAGATTCCCAGCAATGTTGTTGAAACAACACAAGTATCGAGCATGGTGTAAAATTGGGTCCACTGTATATTCTGCTAACTTTGCTACGATGGAAACAACGATATCCCCCATTTGTAATAGCAGAGTCCTAATGATGAATGAGTACATAACATTTTAGCTTAATATTATGTTAAGCAAAGTAGGGAGTAGTGATGCAATTAAAGGAAAGAATAACGTAATAATACCTTTGATGGATGTTGACGTTGTTGTATTTAAAAACGGAAGTGAAAGTAGTTGATGTTGCAGATTCGATACCTTTCTCCAACTATGGGCAAAAAAGTAGTATTAGAACTCCAAACAGAGAACTACGATAGCATATGGTATGTGTACATGAAAATCCATTTAGGCTAAATTACACATTTGGATTTTTAAAATTTAGTTTGATTTTCATGTTTTTATTTATTTATTTAATTTCATCTTCTATCTTTTCAATTTGGTCCAATTTAGTTCTTTAATATGCCTACAATTTAATGTGGTTAATAAGTTTAACATAACATGGTTAAAATTATTACAAGAAATACTTACATGTCTAGAAATTTTTCCACACGGTGATTAAAAAGTGACTATTTTTAGTTGTCACGATAATATTTAAAAAATAAAAAAAAAATAAAAATCTTGTTTAAACAAACATTAAAATTTTTGCACTCGATTTTTCTTGTAGGATCTCATGAATCTTAAAATTGATTAAGGAGTTTTGTTATCCTATGTTTCAATCAATATAATTTAAAATTAAATATTTTGCTGGACACGTGTTAGAATTGATTCTAAAACATGTTTAACGACTAACGAAATGGGTTGCTACAGTGGATTTTACGAAATCCAATTTGTTTCGATCGGTCTATGCTTGAAGTCCATGTTTTATGCAATTGATTGAGGAATCCAGGTCACCTCTCTTCCAAGAAACATATTTAAAAAATTGTTCCAGTAAAAAATGGAAGAGAACAAATTGGGTTGGAGAAACTTATTTTCAAGGCACATGTTTAACATTATCTACTCAATTCTTTCAATCTAGATAGTCATTTTGTTTTTTTTACAAAATCTATCCATTTAGATCAGAATGCATCGATCTACAAAAACCTTAATCAATTTTAAGATTCAAAGAATCGTATTAGAGAAATTCAGCATGAAATTTTAAAGTTCTTCACAAAGGGGGTTTTAATTTTATAATTTTGAGGTAAATTGCAATTTGAGGGCCCCTTTAAGTTTTGATCCACAATTTTTTGTTGCCTTTATTTTTTTTCAGGACTTTAGTCCTCTTATTTTTTAGAAATCCACAATTTTGGTTTATCTTCATCTTAAAAAATGTTTATTTCCCTTTTATGTTTTTTAATGTATATTAAATAAATATGTTAGATTTATGGTTGAATTGAAACAAAAGAAAAAAAATCGAACATATACAAAATTAAGAATTAAACCTAAATTACAGGTTTTCTAAAATGTGGTTAGTAAAATAATGAAAAAATAGAAGGACCAAAATTACATATCAAGAGTTAAAAAAGAATCAAAATTAGAATTTAACATCATTTTTTTCTAGATAATAGGTATCCTCTAATGAAGACAATTCTATTTAAGCCATATACGACAACAAAATTTTCCCTTTGAGTATTCAATGCAATTGCATTTCAAAATATTATTATTATGGTGACTAAAAACTGCCACATTTTTTAACCATCATTATGTTAAAATCATTAACAATCTTAATTCTAACTCCATAGAAGGACCTAATTTGACCAAATTTAAAAGACAAAGGATTAAATTAAGTTTTTTGAAAATATAAAAGACAAAATTGAATATAAAGAAAGAGTCAAGTGTGTTACTTAGCCAAATATTTCTTATTTTAATATTTGTTTATTGTAAGTACACTTGTCTACTTGTATTTTAAAAATAATAGATAATTAAGATTAAAATATTTAAAGATTTAAATTCAAATATAATATAACTATCAAATCTTTAAAATATTCATCGGACAAAAAATAAAATCTATAAAAAATATCAATTATCACATACTAAAACATCTCAATTATCATATCACTCAAGATTATCGTTAATTTATTATCATTGTGACCACTATGATCACCACCACCACCTCTTGATCGTTATTGTTGTTGTCATTGCTGTCGACGTACGACAATGGTCATGCCGACAATAATGATTGTGACGACAATCATGTAGTGACAACAACGATGATCATGATGACAAAAGTGGTAGTAGTCATGGTGATGATGACATGCGACAATGATCATGGCAACAACAACAACAATGACAATCATGATAGTGGTTGTAATAGTGGTAGCAGTGGTGATGATGGACTAATTGAAATATTTTTAAAATTAATAATTTATATCTTTTATAGATTTATTTTTTATTTAATAAATATTTTAAAATTTTGATAGTTATATTAGATTTTAATTTTAATTGTCTACTATTTTTAATGTTGATATGATGATTGTTATTATTTCTCATATTCTCAGACTAATGTTGAGTTGTATTATTTCTCTTTATATAAATTAAAATATTTTTATATGTTCTGCGAACTTTGCTACGATGGAAAGAAAGATATCCTCAATTTGTAATGACACAGTCCTAATCATGAATGAGTACATAACTTTTTAGCTAAATATTATGTTAGGCAAACTAAGGACGAGGGATTAATGATGCAATTAAAGGAAAGAATAACTTAATAATATATCTTACATACCTTTGATGGATGTTGTTGTATTTACAAACGGAAGTGAAAGTAGTTGATGTTGCAGATTAGATACCTTGAACTGCGAAGAAAAAAAGTAGTATTAGCAATGTGAACAGAGAACGGCAATAACATATGATATTTGCACATGAAAATACGTGTATGATAACACTTAAGGTAAATTACACATTTGAATTTTTAAATTTGATTCAATTTAATTCTTTGGTAAGTTAAGAAGTAACGTTTTGAATAATTTTGACATAAATCAGAATAAATCACCACAAAACAATGCTTACATGTCTAGATGTATTTTCACATGCGTAATTAAAATAGTAATAGATTTTAGTAGTTTGAGTAATATTTAAAACATGTGTAAGAATTGAATATTTTCGTGTAGTGGATTTTATGAAGTCCAATATGTTTTGATGTATGCTATAAGTCGATGTTTTGAGCAATCGATTAAGGAATTTAGGCATAATTGTGAAACCTGTTCCGGTTGATTCGGCTAAGACAATGGGTAAGTCAGACAATGGTTTAGTCGATGAAATAATAATTGGTATGATTTGACTTGATATAATTGTGTAATCGATTCAATCATGAAACTTATCTAATTAAATCATCGAGTTCTGATTGGAGCATTCCGACTGTCCGGACCGAATCTGATTTCACAATTATGAATTTAGGTGGCCTCACTCTTCCAAGCAGCATGTTAAAAAATTGTTTCATTTTGATCAATAATAATAAAAAAACTAAATTGGATCATGTTTCTAGATTGGGAAAACTCATTTTCTGATGCAAATCTGCTCACTTCTTTCAATCTAGGCATTCATTTATTTCAAAAATTTAGGCATTTAGATTGGAATGCATTGATCTAAAAAACCCTTAATCAATTTTAAGATTCACAAGAATCGTATTGGAGAAATTGTGCCAAAATTTTAAAGTTCTTCACAAAGGGAGTTCTAATTTTATACTTTTGAGGGTGAATTGCAATTTGGAGTCCTCTTTTAAGTTTTGAATTGAAATTTTGTCCTTATTTTTATTCTCCTAATTTTAGTCCATTCTTTTTTTAAAAAAAATAATCCACAATTTAGGTTAAATATTCAATTTTTACAAACATTTTATTTCTTTATGTTTTAATTAATTAAATTATTTTTTATGGTATATTAAATAAATATGTTAGAACTAGAATCTAATTGAAACAAAGTAAAAAGAAATTAAACATATACAAAATTACAGGTTTTCTAAAATGTGATTAATATAATTACAATAAAAAATAGGGAATCAAACTCACATATAAAAAATTAAAAGAGAATCAAAATAGTATTTTAATATAATGTTTGGTTTAGATCACATATATTTTTCTTTGGACATAATTTGTAAAATCATCATAAGCAACGAAACTTTTTCTCCTAATATTTAAGTTGCATTTAAAATATTATTCTGGCGACTAAAAATTGTCATTCTATTAATTATGTGTGCATAAACATCTCCAAACACATAAGTATTGTTTTGTGGTTGTTTGCAATTTTCATTATGTAAAAACTATTAATAACGTTAATTCTTAACTGATAACACATAAGTATTGTTTTGTGGTTGTTTTTAATTTTCATTATGTAAAAACTATTAATAACGTTAATTCTTAACTGATAGACAGACTAAATTGAAAATCAAAATTAAAATATAAAGAATTGAATTAAATTTTTAAAACATAAAATATCAAATTGAATATAAAACTAAGATAATAAAAAACAAATATGTTTTGGCCTAACGTTTTTTATATTGATATTTATTTACTGTAATTACTTGTCTTCATTTTCCAAGGCAATCAGACTATTAACCCTTTTCAATGTCAAAATAAAGTATATATTACTTAATTATATAAATTAATATGTTTTATTAATTCTTCCGATTATTCAAATTATTATAAAATAAATATTAAATAGGATTTAAACTTAAAGATAACAGGATATGTTAGAAATTATGATAAAGTAGAATTTAATTTGAATTTAAAAATTATATAATACCCATGATATTATTTAGTACAATTAAAACTTAATTAAAAAATGATAGTAACCGTTAGAATTTAAAATTAAATATATTTGAAAAAAATAACTCCTTCGTCCTATTATAATTATTTTGTCAAAAAAAAATCTCTAAATAATCATCATTTTAGTAATTGTTGTGTTTGAAATATATTCTTTATGATGTTAACGGTTGATCCACCAAATCTATAAATTAATGATAATGTTAATTTTGTGAAAGTATCATATATATATATATATATATATATATATATATATATATATATATATGAATGAATGAATGACAAAGGGAGTATAATTAAATTAACGCTAAAGATTGAAGGCAAGTCACAAGTTGGCAACACCACTTAGATTGAAGGGAAAGTGTTAAAAATATTTATTTTAGTCTTTTAATTTTTTAAAAGAAACCAATTTCATACTTTTTGTTAGTATTACATTAACACCATCAACATTTTACGTTTAAAAAATTTTGAAGATAATGATAGTTGAAAATTACAATAACTTTAAAATTAATTATGTTATCATAAAATAATTATTTTAAATATTGTGTCACGGCTATAATAATTTTAAGATTTAACTATGCTTTTCATATATGAAAAGTCAGATTATTTTGAAGTTATTATCCAAAATTTACTTTTAGTCATGAACCTCTAATCACTAACATATCAATACCATATCATTTTCCCTCCTCTTCTTCTCCCCCTGCCTACCTCACCGGTGCTGTCATTGCTCTCCATTGTAGCTGCCACGAATAGTGTTCCCGTCTCTGCCTCCTCCTTCACAATCTAACCCTTAATCCACCCCTCCCCATGTTGTTGGTTAAATTTGAAAAATCGAGATGATCCTGGATAAATCTGAAGTCGTGTATAAACACTTTCAGATTGAATCAAATTTCGGGGTTCAACCAAAATTGTTCAATCGGATAAAATCAGAAGATTATAATTCAAGAGTTTTGTTTTGGTCTTGTGAGTTTTTCACATGTTATGCTTTCTGAACCAGGATGATTATTTATAATCAAAGAACAGGTGGTTTTTGGCGGTTGATGGAAGTTATTTATTTTTAAAAAAAAATTGCCGTTAATGGAAGTTTTAGTAACTTCCATGTAACTTCCAACCGTTGATGGAAGTTAGTAACTTCCATGTAACTTCCAACCTTTTGCCTAAACCGAACATCTCGTTATTACATTAAAACAAGCGTGCACTCTTATTTTAACATAATAAAGAGATCAATTACACTAAAATGTCCAACAAACCTCCCCCATTTTAGTGTAATTACCGATCAAATCACCAAAGTCATAACATACCACAAACTACTGCATAGATGAAATATCGTGACGATTGAATTTCATCTTAGCAAATTACACGTTTCAAATATTCGAATATCAGGGTGTCACTAAGGATTGAACCCTTTCTATTCATAATGAATACATGAAGATAATCTGCACAATAGTTTATAACATTACTCTTGCTCGACACTAGTTTTACTAGCCTGTGTCCCTATCCTTCATAAGCATATCAAAGCCAAGTCCCAGCTTCTTGAAGCGGCTAAACTTCATGCTTATATAGGTAGTCCTTTTCTTTCTTGCACCTGCAAATGCAATTTTTCAAAAGAACCATTGAGAAGTTATACTTCAACCTCCTTAACTTACAGAACCGAACACATTCCTTTTGGGATACTTTCGATGATGTGTTCCAATCTCTACATGTTAAGCTTTCCACATTGAATTCAGCACCTAATGTCATATTAGATGGGAATTGGGTATCTTAACATAAGAGATTTCAGATGGACTTTAATCCTAATCCCACAGCCGACCTTTTTACGAGATCTCTACTTAACCCTTTGGTTAAATGATCGGCCAAATTATGCTGAGTTCTCACAAACTCCACTGATATCACACCATGCATGATTAACTCCCGAACCATGTTGTGTCTAACACCCAAGTGTCTAGACTTCCCATTATACACTTGACTATATGCCTTAGCCAAAGTTGTCTGACTATCACACCTGATAGACATGGGAGGTATAGGTTTGGGCCACAATGGAATCTCATAGATTAGATTTCTTAGCCACTCAGCTTCTTTACCAGCTGCTGCTAAAGCTACAAATTCAGATTCCATTGTTGAATTTGTAATGCAGGTCTGTTTCTTGGATGCCCAAGAGATAGCACCTCCTCCAAGGAGGAATACCCAACCACTTGTGGATGAATAATCCTCCATATTGGTTATCCAACTTGCATCAGAGTAACCTTCAATAACCGAAGGAAATCCAGTATATGTCAAACCATAATCAATGGTTCCCTTTAAGTATTTGAATACTCTATTCATAGCTTGCCAATGATGAGAACTAGGATTACTTGTAAACCTACTGAGTTTAGCAACAGCATAAGCTATATCAGGCCTAGTACTAATCATTGCATACATGAGTGATCCTATCGCCCTTGAGTATTCAAGTTGAGACACTGCTACACCTTTATTAGGTAATAGCTTCAGGTTAGGATCAATGGAAGTACTTACCGGAGAACAATCTTTAAAATTAAATTTCTCCAATATCTTCTCAATATAATGTGATTGAGAGATGGAAATACCATTGTTTCCACGTTTGATCTTTATTCCTAAGATCACATCCGCCTCCCCCATATCTTTCATATCAAACTTAGAAGACAAAAATGCCTTAGTTTCATCAACTTGATCTTGGTCGGTACCAAAGATCAACATGTCGTCTACATACAGACAAATGATAACTCCTTTGCCATGAGTATCAAACTTGCTGTATAGACATTTATCTGCTTGGTTTATAACAAAACCACTAGACAACACAACCTCATCAAATTTTTGATGCCATTGCTTAGGCGCTTGTTTCAAGCCATAAAGAGATTTCATCAGTTTACACACCTTATTTTCATTTCCTGGCATAACAAACCCTTCAGGTTGTTTCATGTATATCTCTTCATCCAATTCACCATTTAAGAATGCAGTTTTCACATCCATTTGGTGAATCATCAGATTGTGGATAGCAGCAAGTGCTAACAACAGTCTAATAGTGCATATCCTAGCAACAGGAGCATATGTATCGAAAAAATCAATACCCTCCTTTTGCCTAAAGCCTTGGATAACCAATCTGGCTTTGTACTTGTCAACAGTACCATCCACTTTCATCTTTCTCCTAAAGATCATCTTACATCCTAATGGCTTACATCCAGGAGGTAAGTCAACCAATTTCCAGGTATTATTTTGCATGATGGAATCCATCTCACTTTGGATTGCTTCTTTCCAGAATACAGCATCCCTTGAAGCCATTGCTTCACTAAAAGTCTTTGGGTCTTCCTCAACATTAAGGCAATATTGATATTGAAATTCAATATCATTCCTTGACCCTTCAACCAAATAGAGTTGAAAGTCATCACCAAATGACTTAGCCTTTCTTACTCTCGTACTCTTTCTAGTTTCAGTACTAGTTGAAGGTATATCCTCAATATTAACTGAGACTTTCGACATGGAATTCATGTCCTTTGGCCTAGGTATAGATGTAAACCTTTGTTCATCAAAGATAGCATCTCGTGACTCTATAACCGAGTTCACAGCAACATAATCATTAGATTCTAGCACATAGAATCTATATGCTTTAGAATGTTCAGCATATCCAATAAATATGCAATCTATACCTCTTTCACCTATAGTTTTCCTTTTAGGTTCTGTAAGCCTGACTACAGCCCTACATCCCCAAATTTTGAGATAACTCAAATTTGGTGTCTTTTTGTGCCAAAGTTCATATGGGGTAACCTTATTCCTTTTGTTAGGAATTCGGTTCAACAAGTAACAGGCTGTCAACATAGCCTCACCCCAAAATCCTTCACTTAAACCCGAATAGGATAACATGGAATTCACCATTTCTTTCAAGGTTCTATTCTTCCTTTCGGCTACACCATTTTGTTGTGGTGTATAGGGAGCTGTAGTTTGATGTATTATTCCAGTAGATTGAAAATAAACCGGATCATAATACTCACCTCCCCTATCCGTACGAAGAGTTTTGATTAGCCCATTTTGATGAAGTTCTACCTCTTTCTTATAAATTTTAAATTTATCAAGAGCTTCATCTTTTGTATTTAATAAATATACATAACAATACCTTGATGCATCATCAATAAAAGTAACAAGATATTTTTTATGACCTAATGATGGAGTAGCATGCAAATCACACAAATCACTATGAATAAGGTCTAAGACTTTAGTCTCACTTTTAACATCCTTAAAAGGTTTCCTAGTGATCTTGGTCAACATGCAAGTTTTGCATTTTTCAATGTTCATATCAAAAGGAGGAATCATACTTGTTTTTGACATATCTTTTAATCTTTTGTAATGAACATGTCCTAATCTAGCATGCCAAATTTCTGATTTTGTCATATTAGTTATAGAACTACACGAGGCCATACAAACAGATTCATGAACAAAAGGAACATCAATGTTTAATTTAAACATTCCATTACAACGATAACCAAATCCAACAAACGAACCATGTCTTGACAAGATGTACTTGTCACTTTCAAGTACTTGCTTGAAACCACAATTATTTAAAACCATACCAGACAATAAGTTCTTACGAATACCAGGTACAAATAAGACATTATCCAAATACAAACTTTTTCCGGAAGTAAAAACTAAATTAACACAACCTAATCCTAGGATTGGTTCAGTTGCAACATTGCCCATCTTCACAATAGAGCCATCATCGATTGGTCTAAATTCCTTGAACCAACGACGATCTTTGCACACATGGCTTGTTGCTCCCGAATCAAACCACCAAGCAACGTCATCATCCTGCACATAGAATGCATCAGATATTAGTGATACATAATTCGAATTCGTATTCGAATTAAAATTATTCACTACAATCTGACCTTGTTGCTTTTCAGGATCATTAGACCCACTTGGACCAACCTTGTTCTTTCCTTTGAACACCCGGCAATCCCTCTTTAAATGACCAGGTTTCCCACACTTCCAACATGATAATTTTGTCTGTTTGTTTGGACCTTTGTTCCTATTTCCTTGAAATTTTCGTTTGTTACCTTTAGCATTGTAATTTTGCTTAACTGTTCCACTTTCCTCTACCATATTAACGGAAAAGGAACCTGCTACGGTTTTATCATTGACTTTGTCAATTTCCTGAGCCCTCAGCGACTCCTCAATCATGAAATGACTACCGAGTTGAACCAGAGTCAACTCTTCCTTCATATGTTTCAAGGTATGCTTGAAGTCTTTCCAAGAAGAAGGCAGTTTATCAATTATAGATGAAACTGCAATGGATTCATCCATTTTCAAATCATGTTGAGTAAACTGACCCAAAATCCGCAGCAGTTCATTATATTGCTCCATAACAGGCCTCGAATCAATCATTTTGTAATTAAAGAAATTACTAACTAAGAATTGTTACTTGAGGCATCTTCTGCCATATACTTGGATTCAAGAGAGTCCCATAATTCCTTAGCAGACTCAACATTTTGATAAATATCAAAGAGAGAGTCAGACATACCGTTCAGAATGTGTCCACGACAAATGTAATCGTCGTTCTCCCATTTCGAACGCTTCCTTGTTTGATCCAGAGTTTCGTCTTCCATATACACCGGCATCGGTGTACTCAGCACATACACCATATTCAATGTTGTCAAGAGAAAGTGCATCTTCTTCTGCCATCTTCTGAAATCCTGCCCTTCAAACTTGTCCAACTTCGTAAACTTGCTTGTCATCTTCGAACTATCGTTCGTCATCTCGAAAAATTTGATTCAATCTTTTGTTGGTTAAATTTGAAAAATCGAGATGATCCTGGATAAATCTGAAGTCGTGTATAAACACTTTCAGATTGAATCAAATTTCGGGGTTCAACCAAAATTGTTCAATCGGATAAAATCAGAAGATTATAATTCAAGAGTTTTGTTTTGGTCTTGTGAGTTTTTCACATGTTATGCTTTCTGAACCAGGATGATTATTTATAATCAAAGAACAGGTGGTTTTTGGCGGTTGATGGAAGTTATTTATTTTTAAAAAAAAATTGCCGTTAATGGAAGTTTTAGTAACTTCCATGTAACTTCCAACCGTTGATGGAAGTTAGTAACTTCCATGTAACTTCCAACCTTTTGCCTAAACCGAACATCTCGTTATTACATTAAAACAAGCATGCACTCTTATTTTAACATAATAAAGAGATCAATTACACTAAAATGTCCAACACATGTCACTTCACCCATTCATCTTCTTCATATCCTTCCAAATTCATATGTTAAAACCTCAAAATCTTCTTCCTTCACAATATTTTTTCTAGCAATTGTCAACTTCACCTATAATCAATACAACTCTGTTTTTGAAGCTATAGGATAACCACTGAATCCACCCTCATAGCCCCAATCCACAATGTTCATTGTCATTTTGTTAGCATTTTATGAAAATTCACTGAAAGCGGAACTACTCTAGATTGAATGAATTTTGCATTGAATCGATGAATGTCAGATTTAAAATGGGAATGCTGGGCTTAAAGGGAATCGAATTGAGTGGTGTAGGTATTGTAGGTCCACCTAGGCGCAAAAACAATGGTGTTTTGAGGGACATCCAAAACGACATCATCATTTGAGGGTGTTTCGATGATTTGGGTTTGGCCTACGCTATGGTGGTCGAAAACAGATGAGTGAGGAGAAGGAAGAAGACGACAAGAGTCGAAGAAGATGAATGGGGTGAGGCGGTGCGGCCAGGGGTGGATTGGGGGCTGGATTGTGAAGAAGGAGGAGGGGAGGGAGGTGGCTGTGGGGGTGCTGTTGGCAGTGATGGCTGACACAATGGAGGGAGGCGGCGGTGCTGGGTGGCAGAGGGAGGTAGTGGGTGGAGAAGAGGGAGAAAAAGAGGACCAGAGAGACCAAGAGGGAGAAAAAGATTGAAACATAAATTCTTTCTAAGTACATAGTTGATAAAAAAGTAAATTTTAAATAATAACTTCAAAATAAAATATTTTATTGGTATGGAAAATATATTTAAGTTTAATTTTAATGTATAAAAAAAACTCAATAGAAGAATTCATCCCCAAATCCCTAATTTTCAACTTAAATATTTCAATTAACCAATTTGAAAATCCAATCACCATACACACATGATGCAATCACCGAGCATGTTCACGTGGAGGCCACCATGAGTCTATGAAGGTTCTTCACTTGTTTGGTTTCTGGGTTGTGCTTAAATTTTCTCGTTGAATCCAAATTTGTTGGTGAAATACAAAAACGAAAAAAGATTCTGGAGCATCTTACTCGCTATTGGTGTTTCAAGCGTTGTTGTTCCGAAAGGGAGGAGATTCTTTATAAATAAAAATAATTGTAGTAACGGATAAATACCCATTATCACAATGTTTAAATTAATTATTTTAAAACATAAAATCTTAACCATGTTAGTATGAAAGTAATGAAAGGACGAAATTGATTTATTTTTAAAATATAAAGGATAAAAACCAAAATTTTAAAACTTCAAGGACCAAAGAGATTATTTAAAAGCACAAAGGAATCAAAATGATATTTAGTCCAAAATAAAAAAAACATTGCATCAAACAAAATGGGAAAAGTAAAGTAAATAAACTAATATCATATAAACAAGTTATTAGATTTAACTATTATAAAGATTAACTTACTTTTTCTACCAATTTCATGCCTTTATAAGTAATAGTGATTTCAATTTTTATAGTTTTATATCTTCTTGTACAAAGAGTTTTTCCCTTTGACTCATTAATGGATTAACCTATTTAGGGTAATATTAATCTATCTAAAAAGTTTTAAATAAACAAACTTTTAAGTTGATGAACATGTCAAATTAAACTTTAAAAAATGCCAGTCTTAGAAAAAAAAGCATGACATGTAGCAGCAGATTATTAGGCCTTCCCACAAATTGTAATTGACATCGCAAATATACAAATGAAACTCGATCTATACCTTAATATTATGTGATCATTAGTATTTTATTTTTTTTTGGAAAAACGGAGACAGTATTTATTATAAAATATTTAATATACTTTTCACCATTCAAATATGCTGTTAATATATTAAAGGTGCAACTATATTTATAACTTCAAAAGATCAGCAAATTATATTATTCAAATGGACGTAAAATAAGAATTGTCCAAGTTAAACAAAATCTAAACTAAATTGAAGATTTGAATTGGGATGCGTACCTTAAGATATGTGCAGATATGATGTCGAGAAGGTCAAGAATTTAGAAACAGCCTTTATTGCTGCGAATCGCACTATTAATTGAATGAGTTGGAGTTGCAATTTTAAAGAATGAAAATGTTGATGAGATAGGAAAAATCAAAGATAGATGACTGAAGAAGTATAAAAATATGTATTGTTGTTAAATGAAAGAATAAAACTTGGAAGTTCATCCTTCCATTGTTAGCAAAGTAAGGAATTGATAAAGATGCAGGTTATTCCTTAATTTTTTGGGGTTCATGAATAAGAATATATACTTTGTAAACTTTGTTATGTTTGTGCTTTGAACAAAAAAAAGTAGATACAAGTAAATTAAGAAACGAGGCATATATAGATACAAGAAACGAGGACAAAAAGTTTGATTCCTATACATGACTTCATATATATTAATAAATCAGATGAAATTTTATGGTAAGCAAATTGAAAAAAAAAATACTAGCTTATATACATCGAACAATTCTTTCCTGGTCGACCTGTAATATTTACAGTAAAGAAAAGTCTCCATATAAATCAATTAATTATTGTGAAGAATATATCAGAATGAATAACCAATAAGACCAAATGAAAGGACCAGATAATTAGAGTAAAACGTTAAATAACAAAAATGTCAGTGTTATTGTTGTCGTTTAATTAAATGTTGTGGGGCTGTAAGGAATATGGGATGGATTTAGTTAGTTATTGTGAACTTGGTGTTTGCTATTGGTTAGTATGTATTTTTTTTCCCCAGATTTTTGGGTTAAAATTAATATTGGTTATATGGTGGGGTATGGCCGTATGGGGCATACTTGCCTAAACTTTTTAAGTTCTGATTTTGGCATCTCTGGTGCCCTTTAATTAATATATATTGCTTTTTGCCGACGTAAATAAAAACAAGACTTCCCAGGGACTTCAAGAATATTTTGATAGAGAGTGACTCTTAAATAACCACTATGAAGCTCAAGGCAGAATGAATTTGCTTCTGTTTCACCCTTTTTATCTATTGAAAAAAAGGACTTAGGCCCACTTCTTAATTAAGAAGATTTAAGATTGTGTTTGGCCAATCATTTGTTATTTGATAAATTTATAAATTTGTTTGACTAAACAAAGATATTTTCATAGTTTTAATCTCAATAAGGTTTTGTTGCTCTAAAATATATAAATTCAACACCCTGCAAAGCAAGAATTCCCTAACAAAACATAGTCAAGCAAATTGTCCTTAATTTGATCACTAAGGAATAACGATGAGGGGCAAAAGCAGCTTCCTTGTTTGCTTTTCTTTGGGGACATTTTTCCTCTTTTTACCTAACCACGTATACGACAGCAGTGAGGAAAGTTAATTAATACTCATTTTTCTCACTTTTTTTTTCTTTCAAACGTTTGGAAGAATTTATTTACAGTTTAGTTAAATTGATCTGGTAACTTAAACACTTTATTTCAATTAGGTGTTCAAGATAACTTATGAAAACACCCTACAAATTATCTGAAAATGGTTTAACCTTATTTCCTTGACCACTATAAAAACGGTTTATATATAAATATTTGCATTCATGAACTCTATTTCCTGATGCAAATTCATATCTAAGTCCATTCGGAAGTTGGAGGAGTGCTTACTTTCGCATAAACAATGTAACCAGCCAATAATAATGTGTATTATTAATTATGCACACACTAATTATGCACACACGCACACGTCGTGCCCACACTCACGCATGCACTTACTCACAAGCGCACAGACACACCAAAATTGTTTGTGTTAAATTGAACACATGCACACACACATATCAAGATTCTTCATGTGAATTTTAATCTATATATAAATAAAGTAATAAATGATTTTCGATTAATATAAAATTTGATATATATAATCTTTCAGAAAAAGACTTTCAATCTATGAATAATTTTAACAAAATATTATTCAATTAAAAGTGATAATAATATAATAATTATTAAAATTATATAGTATAATTATTAAAATTATATAGTAAATGTTGCATTATCTAGTGCTTAACTTGTCTGATACAAAAGTTTTTAGAAAACATGGACCTGGAGAAATTAAACAAGAAGAGGTGGGATGTAATCAGCATTTTGTTACATATGATATAATATTAATCACCATTTTTTTTCCTTTCTTTATGCGATCTTATCATTTGTAAGTGGCATATATTTTTGTGTAAAGACTGTCATGTTGTTCAAATTAAAATGCCTAACTTTTTCTATACCCATGTTGGTACGTAATGTTCTGTTCTGTTTTGGACTCTGATGACGTACTGCTCAATTTACTTGGTTTCACATTAGGCTCTCAGGATTTGGGAGGATTTAAAGGATTTCAAAAAATTTGGCTAAATCACAAGTTGGAAAGCCGCTAATAGATTGTTTGCCAAGGTGACTTGCTTTGCATAAAGACCCATATGGTTTCGTAACATAAATATCTTAACAATCAAACTTTCAGGTTGATCTTTAAGTCGCAAACAATGTATTGTTAAAGTGTAATATTGATACTTTCATCTGTAAATGCAACAAATTGATTAAATTTACATTATGGTTTTACTGTTTTAAGTACCAAAAACAAGTTCAGAGTTTATAACAATGCTGCTAGAAATATTTTTACAATGAATAAAGCAAATAATTCAAGCTTAACCTTAAATCTTAACACAACACTCACATGAAAGTAACAGGTTTGCATTAACACACAACTTGATATGTAAATGGCAACAAACTTGAACAATTCTTGAGCTTTCAAGAGCATGAAACGAAAGACAAATTGAAGTTGTTTTCTGGATCAAGAAGTCCTAGCATCAACAAGATAGGGAGTGAGTTGCACATTTGAAATCACTAAATTTACTCAGATGCATGCATGACCTGAAATCTCTTTGTTTTTGTGCATACAAATAAATTAAGTGTCGCACCTTCGATACATTTTTGTTAATTATCAGATGAAATTTTGAGATAAGAGACTTAATTTGTAGAATAATTCGCAAAATATAAGAATTATCAAACTAACTTTTTAAATCCATGGTTTGTTAAGAATCTTCCCAATAATATTTTTAAGGGTGGATGAAGAAGGAAGTGGGAAGAGGTCCCATGCTCGAATCTTCCCAATAATATTTTTAAAAAAATTATCAAACTAACTTTTTCTTATAGAAACACATTTTTATTATTGGACTTAAAAAAAGTCAGTGACCATGATAATAGTAATTTTCTTCAATTTAAAAAATGACTTATATCAATTTCAAATGTGTCGACTATGACTAGTATTACCTCTTTCTACAATACTGATTTTAATAAACTGAAATATTATCGACATAATCCTGTTGCCTATTGCTAAAAAATTAAAAAGAAAAGACTTAAATATGTTTGTTTCTTAATAAATATAAATATATAATTTATGTATTTATTTCTTAATAACTTTTTATTTCGTATTGCGTTTCTAATAAAATAATAATTTTAATTTTTATTCTTGAAATTTCTTTTCTCCTTGAAAAAAATATTTTGTATTAATTGAGACTAAAATCAAATTTGTTGATTTATCAAAAAAATAAATACAAAATTTACTAATAACTAAAATAAAATATGAAGGATAAAAAATAAAATTATTAATTTATTAAGAATTTAATGTATAATAAAAATTTATTAAAGGACAGATTTTAAAATTATATATTTATTAGGAATTAAAACATGTTTAAATGAAAAGAAAAATGTTACCTGATAACCTCTTCCTACGTATGTAAATCAGTTGGGCGATAACTTGAAGCACTTTTGACAGTACGTAATACCATTGTCTAATCAGAGCTGCATTCTCCACTCCATTCCATTTCTTCTTCTTTTTAAATGTGTTAACAAATTAAGAACAAGTCCACCATCAGTTGTATCTAGAAAGAACTTCCTCTAGTATGAATGCAATTACATAAGTTGCAGAATGAAAAAAGCAAGAGTATAAAATTAGAGCAACTATTTCTATTCTTAAAGCCTTATGAGAGGACTTTCTCATCGAGCAGAGTTTAACATAGAACTTCATGATAAAATAATATTTAACTTTACATTGTGATCCAAGGCATAAAAATTGTGCCTGCAAAAAGGACGTGAGAGTTTTACCTGGGTATAGATATAAACTTGGAGCATATTTAGGACAATCTGTTATAGTCTGTTCAACATGATTTGTTAACTTAAATCCATGGTGAGTCTCTTTGAAATTTGGCAAACTTGTGAATGTTATATATGTTAGGTTGCGCAACAGTACTTGTTCTCCATCCTTATCAGTTCCTTCTTGACCATCATCACCAGCTTCATGTTCAAAAGCAAAAACCTTCTCTAATTGAGAGCACTCTGCTATATCCAAATCAGACAGACTGGGGAAATGACCAGCCACAAAATATTTAGGCCAATCTTGGACAATTTTCGCAGATTAACTTCTCCAAATTTGGTAAACGTGGATGAAAATATTTAGGCCAAATTTCAACCAGATTCGGTAATGACTTTAAATGGAGCTCACCCAAATAGAGCAAATTGATGTCAACTTTAGTTTGACGGTGAGTCTGGTGCTGGTACACAGTAAGATCATGTTCCTTTTCACTGCCAAATACATACTTCAACTCATTACATTCTTCAATTTCCAGTATTTCCAAACTTGCTAGCCCTTGAGCATAACACATAGGGAATATATATTCCAACCCGTCACATCCATCAATAGTAAGTATCCTTAATTTTGGGAGCATCAAAGAGGTATGACTTTGACTGCTAACATAATCAACACTCCCTTCTTCCACTTCTTCTATTATCTGCTTCAATTCAGAGCATCCAGATATTTCCACTTCTTCTAGCAGCTCTAGAGTTTGGACAATGGATGGCTTGAAGATACAAGTTAGCATCGGGCATTTATATATTGTCAAGAACTTGAGATGGCATAGCTTTGAGTTCTTGGGAAAGGAAATATTGTACAATTGTCTGCAACTCTTTATGGTTAGCTCTTCTAAACATTTGAGAGAACATCTGGAAGAGGGGTCATTAAACACTTCTTCAAGGTTATGCAATTGAGACAAGCTTAAAATGACTAGGCTGGAGAACGCATCTTCAGTTTGCATTGTGGTACCATCAAAGACGCATTTTATCTCTGGACAATATTCGAGGAATAGGAAAATCAAGTGATTCATGCCTTGTGGATCCATGGATGGGATTACATTTTTGTAACCTCCCTCAAGGTGCTCCAAATGAAGGTACTCTGCTTTTTGAAAGAAATCCTTGATTGGTAATGATATAAAACTTTGAACTGACGCATTAAAACCACGTGTGCATAACGCTCTAGTTGGTCTATGTTCTTCCAATCTGTCAGTCCGCGGGTACGTTTTATAAATTAAAACATATCTCTCTAATCTTGAGAAAGAGACTTTATGCGGAAATTCCTGATTTCCATATGGAAGTATATGCAAATACAATTCATTCAGCTGCAAACATCTTCCTATAACCTCGTAAGCATTTTTTTTCCGAATTAAACAATGGAACAAATCCAGAAGCTTCAATTTCTTTAATGACGCGATTCCATTAGGCAATTCTATAAAAGAAGAACAACGCAAGTCAAGAACCTCAAGTGCTTGTAGGCTTTCCAAAATGGAGATGTCACCTAATATATAACCTCTCAAGCACAGAGTATGAAGATTTTGTAATGACTGCATTGATTGTGGCAGTGACAAGGTGCCATATATCCTCCATGACCTCCACGTATAGCTAGATGTTAAGAATGCCAGGATTTTAATCATTTTTAGCCTTTCAAAACAAGCATTTGATACTTCAAAGGCAACCTGGGGAGAATGAAACAAGAGAATTTCAAGCGATGGACAATTCAATTGATCATCATGAAGAAGCTGGCCATTTTTCAAATCCCATAAGGATATTGCCCTCTTATCTTTTATGGTTTCATCCATTAACTGATCCATTCCAGTACTTGCCAAAATTGCTTGACCAGTTTTAGCTGCTATCCACAAGGCTACATCACGAACCATGTCATGCATTTTCACCCTTTCTTTTTTACTGGCCTGCAACAACAAATAAGAATCAATGAGGATGCCAACAGCTATCTGCATCTCCCTCCTTGCTTTCTCCATTGTTCCAAAAGTCCCAGGTAGGCCCATTCCCTTTCCAAACCGAAATAAATCTTCCAAATCAATTTCATGATCCTCTGGAAATATAGAACACAACAAGAACAAGGACTTGGCTAATTCATTGGTCAAATTATCATAACTCAATTCAAGACAGGCATAAGGACTTCTTAAGCCTTTTGGAATATCTAGTGGTTCAGAATCTTTTAGTCTTGACAATGCTAATTCCCACTCTTTCACAGTTTTGCCCTTCAGTGTGCTTCCCACCGTCACAATTGCAATAGCCAATCCTTTGCATTCATCTACAATTTTTGTTGCAACGCCTTTCAATGCATATGGGGACTCATCAGTTATGTTTGCATTCAATTTGAACAAATCCCAAGCTTCATTGCCAGCTAAGAGATTAAGCTCAATTATTGTTTGGCATTGCATGGAAATGCATACTTCTCTACTCCGAGTGGTTAAAATTACTCCACAGCCCTTGTTGTTTTCATTGTATGGAATACCAATAGCCTCAAATTCTAGCTTTTCCCATACATCATCCAAGATTAGTAGAGTTGTGCCTGTCCTTAATCTCTCTGATAGTCTTTGTGCTCTACCTTCCTCTGTTTTTTCCTCAAATTTCAAACCCAACTTATCAGCAATTTGCATTTGGATGCTTGTGATATTTGGAGTTTGAGAGACTGTTGCCATGACAACCTTCTCAAAAAGTTTTAACTCCTCAGCTTTCTTACCAACCTCTTTCGCCAAAGTAGTTTTTCCTGAGCCTCCTAGTCCAACTAGTCCAATCGTGCAAGCGCTTTTATCCTTTAATGCTTCCAAAAGGTTCTCATAAGTCGATTCTCTTGATTTGAAACGAACAAAATCTTTGGATGAATAGTACTTCATGCCTGGAAGTTCGGCAATCTTAGAAAATGGGTCAAACTTGCTGTTGTGGTTGAGTTGAGCCATTTTCTCAATTTTTCTTGCTATTTCTTTTGTAAGAAAATATTGGAATTGCCTTCTGAAATCGCTCTTGCTTACTTCCGAAATTCTTCCTTGAAGCATATGCACTTCTTCTAAGACTTTCTCAACATCTTTCAGCCACTTCTCAACTGCTGGTTCAATTTTTTCAGTCCTCATAATAGCTTCTTCAACTCGTTCCTTCACACAGTTTCGGGTTAATTCCAATTCTTCCTTGGCATTTGGAAGATTCCCAGCAATGTTGTTGAAACAACACAAGTATCGAGCATGGTGTAAAATTGGGCCCACTGTATATTCTGCTAACTTTGCTACGATGGAAAGAACGATATCCCCCATTTGTAATAGCAGAGTCCTAATGATGAATGAGTACATAACATTTTAGCTTAATATTATGTTAAGCAAAGTAGGGAGTAGTGATGCAATTAAAGGAAAGAATAACGTAATAATACCTTTGATGGATGTTGACGTTGTTGTATTTAAAAACGGAAGTGAAAGTAGTTTATGTTGCAGATTGGATGACTTTCTCCAACTATGGGCAAAAAAGTAGTATTAGAACTCTAAACAGAGAACTACAATAGCATATGGTATGTGTACATGAAAATCCATTTAGGCTAAATTACACATTTGGATTTTTAAAATTCAGTTTGATTTTCATGTTTTTATTTATTTATTTAATTTCATCTTCTATCTTTTCAATTTGGTTCTTTCATCTGCTTACAATTTAATGTTGTTAATAAGTTTAACATAACATGGTTAAAATCATTACAGAACAATACTTACATGTCTAGAAGTTTTTCCGCACCGTGATTAAAAAGTGATCATTTTTAGTTGTCAAGATAATATTTAAAAAATATGAAAATGAAAATCCCGTTGAAACAAACATTAAAATTTTTGTACTCGATTTCTCTTGTAAGGATCTGATGCATCTTAAACTTGATTAAGGAGTTTTGTTATCCATGTTTCAATTAATATAGTTGAAAATCAAATATTTTGTTGGACGTGTTAGAATCGATCGATTCTAAAACATGTTTAACGACCGACGAAATGGGTTGCTACAGTGGATTTTACGAAATCCAATTTGTTACTATCGGTCTATGCTTGAAGTCCATGTTTTATGCAATTGATTGAGGAATCCAGGTCACCTCTATTCCAAGAAGCATATTTAAAAAATCATTCCAATCAATAATGGAAGATAGGGGTGTTGGCGGTGTGGTTTTGACAGTTTTTTTTTTCAAAACTACGTTCGAATCAAACAATAAATTAACATGCGTTTGGTTCAGTCTGGATTTTAAAAAAAAAAAAATCCAAACCAGATCAAACCAATCTATGTGATGTAGTTTGGACGGTTTTTTTGATTTTTTTAAATTATAAAATCTTGTTTATAATCATAATAAAAATTAACATGAGAATGTAAAGGAGATGTGTCATCCAAATCTATTTGTGCTTTTTAGAATAAAATTTTTTGCAAATCTCTTCTACAATAATCAAACATAATTTTTTGCAAATCTCTCCTACAATAATTTTTTCCTGAAAATCTCTCCTAACCAGCAACATATATATAATTACACGTACTAAAATAAAAATTAAAAATATATATAATATGTAAATATGCGATTTGATTTGGTTTGATTTGAATTTTCAGCTAGAAATCGAAACCGAAACTGAACCAAACCACTCAGTTTCTATAAAAAAAACCAAACTAATCCAAAAACTTGTGGCTTGATTTGGATTTCGGTTTTTTTTTTTTTTGCGGTTTGCTGTTTTCCGTTTGGGTTGGTTTGGTTTTGAATACCCCTAATGGAAGAGAACAAATTGGGTTGGAGAAACTTATTTTCTGAGGCACATGTTTAACATTATCTACTCAATTCATTCAATCTAGATATTTTTTTTTTACAAAATCTAGCCATTTAGATCAAAATGCATCGATCTACAAAAACCTTAATCAATTTTAAGATTCAAGGAATCGTATTAGAGAAATTGAGCATGAAATTTTAAAGTTCTTCACAAAGGGGGTTTTAATTTTATAATTTTGAGGTAAATTGCAATTTGAGGGCCCCTTTAAGTTTTGATCGACAACTTTTGTTGCCTTAATTTTTTTTTTCACGATTTTAGTTCTCTTATTTTTTAGAAATCCACAATTTTGGTTTATCTTCATCTTAAAAAATATTTATTTCTCTTTTATGTTTTATTAATAAAAAATTTTAATGTATATTAAATAAATATGTTAGATCTAGGGTTGAATTGAAACAAAAGAAAAGAAATTGAACATATACAAAATTAAGAATTGAACCTAAATTACAGGTTTTCTAAAATGTGGTTAGTAAAATAATGAAAAAATAGAAGGACCAAAATTAAATATCAAGAGTTAAAAAAGAACCAAAATTGAAATTTAACATAATTTTTTGTCTAGATAATAGGTATCCTCTAATGAAGACAATTCTATTTAAGTCATATACGACAACAAAATTTTCACACTGAGTATTCAATGCAATCGCATTTCAAAATATTATTATTATGGTGACTAAAAACTGCCACAGTTTTTAACCATCATTATGTTAAAATCATTAACAATGTTAATTCTAACTTGATAGAAGGACCCAATTTGACCAAATTTAAAAGACAAAGATTAAATTAAGTTTTTTGAAAGGATAAAAGATAAAATTGAATATAAAGAGTCAAGTGTGTTACTTAGCCAAATATTTCTTATGTTAATATTTGTTTATTGTAAGTACACTTGTCTACTTGCCTTTTAAAAATAATAGATAATTGAAATAGAAATATTTAAAGATTTAAATTCAAATATAATATAATTATCAAATCTTTAAAATATTCATCGGACGAAAAATCAAATCTATAAAAAATATCAATTACCACATACTAAAATATCTCAATTATCATATCACTCAAGATTACCGTTAATTTATTATTATTGTAGTCACTATGACCACCACCACCTCTGCTGTCTTGATGATTATTATTGTTGTCATATCATGCAGTGACAACAATGACGATCATGATGACAAAAGTGATAGTAGTCATAGTGATAGCAACAACAACAACAATGATAATCATGGTAATCCTTGTAATGGTGATAGTGATGGTCATAGTGGTCATGATGGATTAATTGAGATATTTTAAAAATTAATAATTGATATCTTTTATAGATTTACTTTTTGTTTGATAAATATCTTAAAAATTTGATAATTATATTAGATTTTAATTTTAATATTAAATTTCAATTGTCTACTATTTTTAATCTTGATATGATGATTGTTATTATTTTTCATATTCTCACATAAAATAATATTGAGTTGTATTATTTCTCTCTATAAATTAAAGTAATTTCATATGTTCTGCGAACCTTGCTACGATGGAAAGAAAGATATCCTCAATTTGTAATGACACAGTCCTAATCATGAATGAGTACATAACTTTTTGGCTAAATATTATGTCATGCAAACTAAGGACGAGGGATTAATGATGCAATTAAAGGAAAGAATAACTTAATAATATATCTTACATACCTTTGATGGATGTTGTTGTATTTACAAACGGAAGTGAATAGTTGATGTTGCAGATTAGATACCTTGAACTGCGAAGAAAAAAAGTAGTATTAGCAATGTGAACAGAGAACTGCAATAACATATGATATTTGCACATGAAAATACGTGTATGATAACATCTAAGGTAAATTACAAATTTGAATTTTTAAATTTGATTCAATTTAGTTCTTTGGTAAGTTAAGAAGTAACTTTTTTAATAATTTTGACATAAACCACAATAAATCACAACAAAACAATGCTTACATGTCAAGATGTATTTTCACATGCGTAATTAAAATAGTAATAGATTTTAGTAATCTGAGTAATATTTAAAAATTAAAAAAAAAAAACCTTTGCAAAGATAATTAAAATTTTCATATTCAATTTTTCTTGTACGGTTGCATGAATCTTGAAATTGATTGAGGTGTTTTTTTACCTTATGTGTATTAACCAATATAGTTGAAAATATAATTATTTCTTTGAAACATGTGTAAGAATTGAATATTTTCGTGTAGTGAATTTTATGAAGTCCAATATGTTTTGATGTATGCTTTAAGTTCATGTTTTGAGCAATCGATTAAGGAATTTAGGCATAATTGTGAAACCTATTTTGGTTATTGATTCGGCCAAGGTAATGGGTAAGTGAGTTTGGTTTAGTTGGTGAAATAATAATTGGTATGATTTGATATATATTAAATATTTAAAATTATACATGTATCTATTTATATAAATATATAACTAACATTATTTGAGTAGAAAAATTCATCTATACTCCAAAATTTAAAATAACAATGGATAATAATGATAGATCAAAATGAGATCGTAGAGGGGGTCCATTTTTTTGTTATAAAATCGATCAGGTCGGGCCGATCCAATTAGAATCTGGTACCTAATTGGTCAGGTTTGACCAGGTCATCCTGGTTTAATTGCGTGACCGATCCAGTAGTGAAACTTATCCGATTAGACCACTTAAAAAGTATCCAAACAATGAATTCTAAATTACAAAAATTTAAATTCTCTGATAAATTACTTTCCTCAGTTAAAATTCTCTATCCAAACGCACTTTTAATCAATTTTAAGATTCACGGGAATCGTATTAGAGAAATTATGTTCGAAATTTTAAAGTTCTTCACAAAGGGAGTTCTAATTTTATACTTTTGAGGGTGAATTGCAATTTAGAATCCTCTTTTAAGTTTTGATTTGAAATTTTGTCCTTCTTATTTTTATTCTCGTAATTTTAGTCCATTTTTTTTTAAAAAAATCCATAATTTAGGTTAAATATTCAATTTTTACAAACATTTAATTTCTTTATATTTTAATTAATTAGACTATTTTTTTATGATATATTAAATGAATATGTTAGAACTAGAATCTAATTGAAACAAAGTAAAAGAAATCAAACATATACAAAATTACAGATTTTTTAAAATATGATTAATAAAATTACAATATAAAAATATGGGACCAAAATCACATATCAAAAATTAAAAGAGAATCAAAATAATATTTTAATATAATGTTTGGTTTATATCACATATATTTTTCTTTAGAGGTAATTTTGTTCAAGCCAAGTAAAATCATCATAAGCAACAAAACTTTTTCTCCTAATATTTAAGTTGCATTTTAAATATTATTCTGGTGACTAAAAATTGTCACTCTATTAATTATGTGTGCATAAACATGTCCAAACACATAAGTATTGTTTTGTGATTGTTTTTAATTGTTATTATATAAAAACTATTAATAATGTTAATTCTAAACTGATAGACAGACTAAATTGAAAATCAAAATTAAAATATAAAGAATTGAATTAAATTTTTAAAAGATAAAAGATGAAATTGAATATAAAAATAAGATAATAAAAAACAAATATGTTTTAGCCTAACATTTTTTATATTCATATTTGTTTACTGTAATTACTTGTCTTCATTTTCAAAGGCAATCAGACTATTTACCCTTTTAAATGCCAAAATAAATTATATATTACTTAATTGTATAAATTAATATGTTTTATTAATTCAACTGATTATTCAAATTATTATAAAAATAAATATTAAATAGGATTTAAACTTAAAGATAACAGGATTTGTTAGAAATTATGATAAAATAGAATTTAATTTGAATTTAAAGATTATATAATACTCATGATAATATTTAGTACAATTAAAACTTAATTTAAAAATGATAGTAACCGTTAGAATTTAAAATTAAATATATTTGAATAAAATAACTCCTTAGTCCTATTATAAAATAATTATTTTGTCAAAGAGAAAAAAAAAGTCACTAGATAATTATCACTTTAGTAATTGTTGTGTTTGAAATATATTCTTTATGATATTAACAGTTGGTCCACAAAATCTGTAAGTTAAGCTAAAGATTGAAGGCAAGTCACAAGTTGACAACACCACTTAGATTGAAGGGAAAGTGTTAAAAATATTTATCTTAGTGTTTTAATTTTTTAAAAGAAACCAATTTCATACTTTTTGTTAGTTTCAAATTAACACCATCAACATTTTACATTTTTCAAAATTTTTTAAGATAATGATAGTTAAAAATTACTACACTTTTAAAATTAATTATGTTATCATAAAATAATTATTTTAAACAGTGTCGCTGTTATAATAATTTTAAGACTTAATTATGTTTTTCATATATAAAAAATCAAATTATTTTAAAATTATTATCTAAAATTCACTTTCGGTCAAACATACTAGTACCACGTTATTCTCCCTCCTCTTCTTCACAATCTAGCCCTTAATCCACCCCTCGCCATGTCACTTCACCCATGATTCTTCGTCAACGAGCAATATAGTGTTGATCGACATTGGCATAATCCACACCCCAGTCTTGTTATTCGAAGACAAGCCAACCTTAGATTTCTCCATGAACGCGTTCATGGCGGAGAACGTGTTGTAGAGGGAGTCACTGCTTGTGCTGATCCCAACTACATTTTGCACCTTTTTTTTTCCAGGCTTTGGTTAAGATTCGACGATACCCTTTGCTGCTGGCTGGTAGCTCCATTTGCCGAGATCTGTAGGGTTTGAAGGTTCTTCACTTGTTTGGTTTCTGGGTTGTGCTTAAATTTTCTCGTTGAATCCAAATTTGTTGGTGAAATACAAAAACGGAAAAAGATTCTGGAGCATCTTACTCGCTATTGGTGTTTCAAGCTTTGTTGTTCCGCAAGGGAGGAGATTCTTTATAAATAAAAATGATTGTAGTAACAGATAAATATCGATTATCACAATGTTTAAATTAATTATTTTAAAACATAAAATCTTAACCATGTTAGTATGAAAGGACGAAATTGTTTTATTTTTAAAATATAAAGGATAAAAACCAAAAATTTAAAACATAAAGGACCAATGAGATTATTTAAAAGCACAAAGGAATCAAAATGATATTTAGTCAAAAATTAAAAAAAAAGCATTGCATCAAACAAAATAGGAAAAGTAAAGTAAATAAACTAATATCATATAAACAATTATTAGATTTAACTATTATAAAGTTTAACTTACCTTTTTCTACCAATTTCATGCCTTTATAAGTAATAGTGATTTCAATTTTCATAGTTTTATATCTTCTTCTACATAGAGTTTTTCCCTTTGACTCATTAATGGATTAACCTATTTAGGGTAATATTAATCTATCTAAAAAGTTTTAAATAAAATAAACTTTTAAGTGGATGAACATGTCAAATTAAACTTAAAAAAATGTCAGTCTTAGAAAAAAAGCATGACATGTAGCAGATTATTAGGCCTTCCCACAAATTGAAATTGACATGGAAAATATACAAATGCAACTCTACACCTTAATATTATGTGATCATTAGTATTTTTTTTTTTGGGAAAAACGGAGATAGTATTTATTATAAAATATTTAATATACTTTTCACCATTCAAATATGCTGTTAATATATTAAAGGTGCAACTCTATTTATAACTTCAAAAGATCAGCAAATTATATTATTCAAATGGACGTAAAATATGAATTGTCCAAGTTAAACAAAATCTAAACTAAATTGAAGATTTGAATTGGGATGCGTACCTTAAGATATGTGCAGATATGATATGATGTCGAGAAGGTCAAGAATTTAGAAACAGCCTTTATTGCTGCGAATCACAATATTAATTGAATGAGTTGGAGTTGCAATTTTAAAGAATGAAAATGTTGATGAGAGATAGGAAAAATCAAAGATAGATGAGTGAAGAAGTATAAAAATATGTATTGTTGTTAAATATAATGAAAGAATAAAACTTGGAAGTTCATCCTTCCATTGTTAGCAAAGTAAGGAAATGATAAAGATGCAGGTTATTATTCATACTAATTCAATCAGGAATAGCGACCTTGTGACTGCATGCATGTGCCCTATGAATAATTAGTCATAATGGATCACTTATATATTCATACTAATTCCATGGCAAGTTAAAATAGTATCTTGCAATCAACAATGGAAGTTTAATTCCCTTCCTCTCTTCAATGCCAAGTATGAACAAGTTGGAGGGGCTTCATTTTTCTTGAATTGGCTTCTTTAGGAAAGCATCTAAGAATGTTTGCTGAAGTGACTTGCGTCACGTAATTGAGGGAGAAAATCCCTTGATATATATTCTCCTCCATCAAGGCTAGCTGAGTTCTATAAAATGCAAGAGCCTACCGCTGATGTGTCAAGATATCCTTCGTTTGTATTGAGATTTAAAATGAATTTTCCGTTTCATAGTATTAATAGCTTAACAATCAAATTAACTCGCATTTTGATCTTTTGTGTTTGATGTTTGATACCATATTCTCATCATACGTGCTGAAATTAACAACATTTTTCTTAGTTTTAATCTCAATAAGGTTTTGTTGCTCTAAAATATATCAATTCAACATCCTGCAAAGCAAGAATTCCCTAACAAAACGTAGTCAAGCAAAGTGTCCTTAATTTGATCACTAAGGAATAACGATGAGGGGTAAAAGCAGCTTCCTTGTTTGCTTTTCTTTCGGGACATTTTTCCTCTTTTTACTTAACCACGTACCACAGTGAGGAAAGTTAATTAGTACTCATTTTTCTCACTTTCTTTTTCTTTCAATCGCTTGGAAGAATTTGTCTACAGTTTAGTTAAATTGATCTTGTAACTTAAACACTTTATTTCAATAAGGTGTTCAATATTACTTATGGAAACACCCTACAAATTATATGAAAATGGTTTAACCTTATTTTCTCGACAACTATAAAAACCTTACTTCTGCATAAACCAGCTAATAATAATGTGTATTATTAATTACGCACACACGCACACGTGCCCAGATTATAATAATGAAGCCACGATTCATCTGAAACATGCATAAGTATAACACTGTAACCCATAACAACTCAATTAAAAATTCCATAACACTTACCCAGAAGCTGCCATTTTTGCAAGAGCAAATTCTATCTAGCTGGTGAAACTCTGGTATCAACAAGCAGCCCAAAAATGAAAGGAATAAATAAATTAGCATTCACAATTCAAATTCAAAATTCAAAAAGTGGAATAATTAGCTAGCCTAATGCCCTGAAGATAGCTTAAAAAGATGACAACAACAAAATATTTAATTATGATAGTACTACGATATGAATACACTATCACCCATATGGGCCCCACCTACGTGGGCCTGCACCCTCGGCCCAAAACCGACCAACGAAGCACATGACCATGAGTACCACGCGGACAAATTTAAAAACCAAATAAATAAATAATTAAAATTACTATTAAATAGCCTCACATCCAAGCTAATTAAAATAAATAAATAATTAAAATTACTAATAAATAAATAACCAAAATTACTAGTTCGGTGTGGTGGTAGTAGACTAGTAGGATAATAACGATGAATAGATACAAATACGAGAATCCTTAGCCTCACATCCAAGATTTTCATTTCATATACATACATCATCTCAATCATCCCTTTTCTTCCAACAACATAAAAACAAACCAACAAACACAATCTAATTTCACAAATAACAATAATAATTAGAGAAAATCATAATATAGAATATGAATGAATGGAAGGGAGAGAGTACTTGTTGTTTGGATGCAGTGGTGGAAGCCGTGAGATAAAGCAATGGATCTGAGAATAGAGAAAGAAGAGAAGAGAAAATGGGTGGAATTGGTTTTCTAATTCATAGACCTAAAGAGATAGCTAATAGAGATAAAGAATGAAAGAATTGGAACGTTAAAAAGAATAATAGAAAAATAGTCACAAAACGACAATTATAATTGTGGTCAGCTAAATGAATGCGTTGTATGTGGAAAAAAAGACAGTGCCTCTAAATTATTGTGATACACTCTGGAAAGAGAATGTGACACCCACTGAAAAGATGGGACCCACTGAAGGTGTGTGTCGTTGAAAATATTCACCAGATTTGAATTACTAGTTTTGAATTCCCACACTGTATGCATTGTCTTATTCTACAAACTCTCTTTTTCTCTTCTTTTCTCAAAACACTTATTTATTCTTAAGCACATTTTTATTTTATTGTTGTTTATTATACTTTCACATGCACCTATTTCTTCTTGATCAATTCAAAATGCTTTGTTGATTATTATTATTACTATTATTATTTAAGATTTGTTGCCTCTTCATACATATTTCAATCACTAATTATTATTATTCATATATTGCCGCGTTAAACCTTCAATTAATTAATCTAAAGAGATGTTTAGTTTCACCTTTAACATTACTTAATGTGATTGTAAGTAAATTTTTATATTTTTTATTTTTTTTAAAAATTAATTCAAGTAATTTAAAATTATCTTTACGTTGAATTGAAAATAATTATAATAAATTTTATTATTAACTTATTTTTATAATAAAACTTAGACTTAAATGTAATTTTGATCTTTTTATCTTTTTAAATTCATAATTTTTTTTATTTTAAAATAAAAACATTTAATTCCTTATTTCTTAAAATCTCTAATTTTAGTTATCATGTTTTAAAATAGAAATTTTTAAATTTTTATTTGTGTAAAATTTGTAATTTTAATACTTCCATTAAATTAAGAGTATTAACTATGAAATTAATATAGATTAAACAAATAAGTGTCTCACTTAATATGAATTACATTAGGTTAAACATATAATTTGTAACTTTTGTCCTTCAATATTATTTTTTTAAAATTTAATGAAAGAACTAAAATTATATTTTATAAAATTGAAGGATTAAATATTTATATTATAAAAAAATAAAATTATGAATTTTAAAAAATAAGAAAACTTAATAATTTTATTTTAAAATAGAGGAAACATAATTATAAATTTTAATAAATAAAAAAATTAAAATTACATTTAAGTCTAAAAATTATATTGCTTTAAAATAATCTTTACAACACACGTTAAGAAAATGTAAGTTTAAGGACGTGAATACTGCAAATGTCAGTTTGCCGTCCATTTCGGCTTTTTTTCAAATTCATTTTTCTAAACTATTCCATGGGGCAAAATGGACTTTCCGTTGAATGAATCTTGAAGCTGCCACCATTGTTCCATTACAAGTGAGCTTAAATCATCTTTGAGCTACCTACCATTATTACTGAATTTTACAATTATTCGAAAATGGAACAAGAAAGTTAGATTACAATGATGAATAATTTAAATTTTCCTATAATGTTTCTTTTAATAATTAACTTTCTTATTTTTATATAATAATTATTAAATTTGTTTTATGTTTTCAACATATTAAATAGTTTATTTTTTATAAAGTAAGAGAAAGATTTGTAGGACTATTTGCAGAAGAATTGGTAAGAGAATATATTATTACTTAGATTGGTATGCATAGTCTTAATTAGAGGTAAAGAGAAGCAGCGTAAGCTACTGTCATAGGTTTGAAAATTTTCAAACAAACGCGGTAAATTAATGGTGACTTTAATTTAACGTGGAGACAAAAAAATGATAAAGATGAAAGTTGTAAATAATGGGGGGAAAAGTTATTGGTGGTAGATTTGATTACGGTAGAATTATTTTTCAGTTTATTAATGATTCCATTAAATACAAATCAAACTAAAAAGTTAAAAAAAAGCATAAAAATTAAATTAATTATTTCAATTTTCATAAAGAATTTAAATAATTAGCGACAAGTCATGGTATTCACACTAATGTCATGAGTGCAAAATAAACTAGAATCAAATATTATTATAGCATATCCAGTTCTATTATACTCTTTTCATGTATAAACTAGAATTATATAAGATCTTTTTTCATCTCCACGTACAATAATACAACTACACTATTTAAATATTGACCACCAAAACTTCATCACCAGATCAACATGTCCTTGTCCTTAGAAAAGAGTCAAATATTATTATCAGTAAACAAAACTACAAGTTTCAAACAAAAGTCTCCTTCAAAGAAAATATATATACATAATCCAAAACGCTAGACTAAGACCCTAAGCTAGTCCCTTCTAATAGTATATACATAACTAACAAAAAGAAAGGACTTATTCGTAGTTTATCTTTCAGCTCTATGCCTTCGAGAAACAGTGTGATCTCCTGCATCATATGCTACCTGTCAAACATGATCATCACAGTCATACGACATAACACAAACACAAAAGTTTTTCTAATTTATAGTATTTTTTAGAATATATTTAGTATAACATTTGAATTTATATTACTTTTCCCTTTCTCGTTCTTAGTATTTTAACAAAATATTTATTTCATTAAAATTTTATTTTTTAATATTATATGTTTATTATTTTAATATCATAACTTAGTGTTGATTTATAACTAACAACATGTAGTCTTTGTCAAAAAAAACTAAGAGCGTGTAATTATAACAAAACGTTGTTTTTAACATTATATTATTTATATTACTTAACATTAGTAAATATTTAAATAAAAATAATGATTTTTTTTGTTTGAAAATCAAAATAAAAATTAGAAAAATGTTATAAAACGTTTTTATGTTATTTTTATTTACCAATTAGCATAATAGTTTATTTTACTAAATATATTTAATTTAATAAACAAACTTAAAAAAATAGTTAAAAATATCTTTTCATCGACCGTGTAATTTTCTTTAAAATTTTAAATAATTTATTAATTATTTTGTTAGATTTCTTACAATGAGTCATTCTTTTCGGTATTATTTTTTGTGTGTGTTTCAATTATTAGACAATTCTAAAGAATTTAAAATTTAAAAAATTTCAAATGTCTTAATTAAAATTCTTGAAATTTCTAATATGTAAAGGGAGAGCGAATAAGAAAATAGAAAGGAAAAAAAGTTCATTTTTGCATATTCTCCAAGAAATTTCTGACCTCCCTCCTAACTGGAATATCACTTTTGCAACAACTCTTTGACCAAATTCGGAGAAGAAATGGTTTCCTGTTCAACAACGTATGCATGCACCTGTGTTTGGGATAAAGCAAAAAGTTCTTAACTATATATATGGTTTCAAATATCCAATTGACAAGAAGTATTGTGCGGAAGCTTATTTTTCTTTGTCCAAAAAATGAAGCATGAAGAGGTGTTATTTGGGACCATCAAGGGGCATTCATTGTTGCCTTCTCTAGTGCTTTGGATTAACGAATTTTTTGTTTTCATAAAAAAAAAAGTGAGATAACTGATAAATCTTTCAACTTTTGTCTTTTTAAGACTTGCATGGCAGTGAAAAGCATTTCACATTTTTTGTTTCTAGCTACAAAGAGTCTAGAAAACATATGCCGAGGAAAACATACAAGAGGAGGTTTGATGTAATCGGCATTTTGTTACCGATGATAATCACCATTCTTTTTCCTTTCTCCATAAGATCTTATCCTTTGTGAGCAGCATATATTCTTGTGTAAATTAAGACGGCATCATCGACCAATGTTTAACCAACATCTTTATAATGACATAATATTTCACTTGACATTGTAATATCCAAGACATAAGAATTGTTACTAGTAAAAGGACATGAGAATTGTACCTGTGTGTAGATATAAATTTGGAGAATATTTAGGACAATCAGTTATGTCATGTCGCGTAACATCATCTTTTAACTTGAATCCATGGTGAATCTCTTTGAAGTTTGGCAAACTTCTGAGTGTTATACATAGCAGGTTATGTAGTAGTACTTTTTCTCCATCCTTAACAATCCCTTCTTGACCATCGGCATTAGTTTCACATTCAAAAGCAAAAACCTTCTGTAACTGAGAACAGTGTTCTATTTCCAAGTAGTTCAGTCGGTGAAAGTGACCAGCCACGAAATTATGAAAAAGGTATTGCAACTTGTTGCACTTTAGGACACGAATAGTCCTGAGATTTGGGAAGCACACTTGTTGTGAACAAGTATATAGGCTTTGTGCATCACCTGAATCAAATATATGCTCCAATTCCTCACAATCAATTATACTCAATTGTTTCAGCATTGGTAAGCTTCTAACAATGGTAGGGGAGAAGATGACTTTCAATTTTGGACATCTATTCACATAAATCATGTCAAGACTCTGGAGGCTTAGAAAATTTGTGGGGCCCTTCCATATGAACTCGAGCTCAAGTAGATCCCACAAGTCAGCATGAGTTAGATCCAAGTTTAAAGGAGCAAGTTCTCTGTTGCTCTTATTTTCTCTGATTTGGAATTGGAAAAGACCTTTTACTCCAAGACCATGCAGACGAAGGTATCTAAATTTAAGTACATGTCCAAGTTTAGAGGAAAGCACTTGATCGGATAATTGGTTAAAAGTGGTGGCAACCAAGCATAGTAATTCCTTCTCCTATATACATAACAAAATTCATTGTTAGTTTTTTACTTGTGATAATTCAATTTATATGTTCAATTATAATATTATGTTTAATAAATACCTATAAGTTATTCGTTGTTCTGATAAAAATATTTATAATTTATACAAAGCATGAAGCATGATAATGTATGATATTATGAGCTGTCTTCATACACGTACAATTCTCTTTAATCTACCTTTTTCATATCTTTTGAGAAACTAACGGTTCAACTACACCCCTAAAATGAATTAACAGTCCACGCATAAATTATAGTGTTATTCAATTTCATTTAATCATCCATCTATTCATAATTCATATCCATAAAAAGTCAAATCATGTTCACAACTCACGGTTCAACTACACCCCAAAAATGAATTAACAAATAATAACTATTTAAAAAAACTCATTTAATTACGTGATATTAAAGAAATAATCATTTTGGAATAATATATTACCGTTGCAGTCGAGTCTTGTTGCAGATCTGAATCAATAATCATCACCCTACGCACACAAGAGTCAGGAAGTCTTGGACAATAATTGCAATGTAACTCTTTCAAATTTGGTAAATGTGGATGAAAATATTTAGGCCAAATGTCAACCAAATTTGGTAACCGAATCAACCGTAGAGTTTCCAAATTAAGGAAGTTGATGTGAATATTCTGGTGCTGGTACACTGTAAGATCATGCTCCTTTTCACTGCCAAATACATACTTCAACTTATCACAGTATTCAATGCTCAGCTCTTCCAAACTTACTAGCCCTTGAGCAAAACAAATGGGGAATATATATTCCAAGCTGTGACAGCCAGAAATAGTAAGTTTCCTTAATTTTGGGAGCATCAAAGAGGTATTATTATGACTTTGACTGCTAACATAATCAACACTCCCTTCTTCCACTTCTTCTATTATCTGCTTCAATTCATAGCAGTCAGATATTTTCAAAACCTCTAGCAGCTCTAGAGTTTGGACAATGGATGGCTTGAAGATACAAGTTAGCATCGGGCAATTATATATTCTCAAGTCCTTGAGATGGCATAGCTTTGAGTTCTTGGGAAAGGAAATATTGTACAATTGTCTACAACCGTCTATGATTACCTTTTCCAAATTTTTGAGAGAGCATCTTGAAGAGGGATCATGAAACACTTCTTGAAGGCTATCCAATTCAGACAACATTAAAATGAGTAGGCTGGAGAAAGCATCTTCAGTTTGCAGCAGATCAATATTGGTACTATCAGAGAGGCATTTTATCTCTGGACAATATTTGAGGAATAGGAAAATCAAGTGATTCATGCCTTTTGGATCCATGGATGGGAGTACATCTTCGTAACCTCCCTCAAGGTGCCTCAAATGAAGGTACTCTGCTTTTTGAAAGAAATCCTTGATTGGTAATGATATAAAACTTTGAACTGAGGCATTAAAACCATCTATGCGTAAAACTCTAGTTGGTCTATGTTCTTCAAATATGTAAGTCTGATAGTCACTAAATTCTCTATGCCAAATCCATCTATGCAAATTCCATCTATCCATAAAGCTTGGGTGCATTTCAAAAATTAAAACATACCTCTGCAATCTTGAGAAAGACAAATTATGTGGAAATTCCTGATATGCATATGAACCTATATACAAATACAATTCATTCAGCTGCAAACATCTTCCTATAACCTCGTAAGCATTTTCTTCCTGAATTATACAACGGAACAAATCCAGAAGCTTCAATTTCTTTAATGACGCGATTCCATTAGGCAATTCTTTAAAAGTAGAACCACGCAAGTCAAGAATCTCAAGAGCTTTTAGGCTTTCCAAAATTGAAATGTCACCTAATTTATAACCTCTCAAGCATAGAGTACGAAGATTTTGTAATGACTCGATTGATTGTGGCAGTGACAAGGTACCATATGTCATCCCTGACCTCAAATTATAGCTAGATGTTAAGAATGCCAGGATTTTAATCATTTTTAGCCTTTCAAAACAAGCATTTGATACTTTAAAGTCAACCTTGGAAGAATGAAACAAGAGAATTTCAAGTGTTGGACAATTTAGTTGATCATCATCAATAAGAAGCTTGTCCACTTTCAAATCCCACAAGGATATTGCTCTCTTATCTTTTATGGTTTCATTCTCGTCCAACATTTTTGGATCCATTCCAGTGCTTGCCAAAATTGCTTGACCACTTTTAGATGCTTTCCACAAGGCTTTCACCCTTTCTTTTTTACTGGCCTGCAACAACAAATAAGAATCAATGAGGATGCTAACAGCTATCTGCATCTCCCTCCTTGCTTTCTCCATTGTTCCAAAAGTCTCAGGTAGGCCCATTCCCTTTCCAAATCGAAACAAATCTTCCAAATCAATTTCATGATCCTCTGGAAATATAGAACACAACAAGAACAAGGACTTGGCTAATTCATTGGTCAAATTATCATAACTCAATCCAAGACAGACATAAGGACTTCTTAAGCCTTTTGGAATGTCTAGTGGTTCAGAATCTTTTAGTCTTGAAAATGCTAATTCCCACTCTTTAACAGTTTTGCCCTTCAGTGTGCTTCCCACCGTCACAATTGCAATAGGCAATCCTTTGCATTCATCTACAATTTTTCTTGCAACGCCTTTCAATGCATATGGGGACTCATCAGTTATGTTTGCATTCAATTTGAACAAATCCCAAGCTTCATTGCCAGCTAAGAGATTAAGCTCAATTATTTTTTGGCATTGCATAGAAATGCATACGTCTCTGCTCCGAGTGGTTAAGAGTACTCCACACCCCTTATTATTTTCATTGTATGGAATACCTATAGCTTCAAAGTCTAGGATTTCCCATATATCATCCAAGATTAGAAGGGTTGTGTGTTTGATTAATGTCTCAGATAGTCTTTGTGCTCTAGCTTCCTCTGATTCTTCGTCAAATTTCAAACCCAACTAATCAGCAATTTGCACTTGGATGCTTCTAATATTTGGAGTTTGAGAGACTGTTACCATGACAACCTTCTCAAAAAGTTTTAACTCCTCAGCTTTCTTACCAACCTCTTTTGCCAAAGTAGTTTTTCCTGAGCCTCCTAGTCCAACTAGTCCAATTGTGCAAGCGCTTTTATCCTTTAATGCTTCCAAAAGCTTCTTATAAGTTGATTCTGTTGATTTGAAAAGAACAAAATCTTTGGATGAATAGTACTTCATGCCTGGAAGTTCAGCAATCTTAGAAAATGGCTCAAACTTGCTGTCATGGTTGAGTTGAGTCATTTTCTGAATTTTTCTTTCTATTTTTTTTGTAAGAAAATATTGGCATTGCCTTCTGAAATAGCTCTTGCTTACTTCCGAAATTCTTCCTTGAAGCATATGCACTTCTTCTAAGACTTTCTCAACATCTTTCAGCCACTTCTCAACTGCTGGTTCAATTTTTTGAGTCCTCTTAATAGCTTCTTCAACTCGTTCCTTCACACTGTTTCGGGTTAATTCCAATTCTTCCTTGGCATTTGGAAGATTCCCTGCAATGTTGTTGAAACAACACAAGTATCGAGCATGGTGTAAAATTGGGCCCACTGTATATTCTGCTAACTTTGCTACGATGGAAAAAACGATATCCCCCATTTGTAATTGCAGAGTCCTAATGATGAATGAGTACATCACATTTTAGTTTAATATTATGTTATGCAAACTAGGGAGTAGTGATGCAATTAAAGGAAAAAATAACGTAATAATATCTCTTACATACCTTTGATGGATGTTGTTGTATTTAAAAACGGAAGTGAAGTGAAGGTAGTTGATGCTGCAGATGGGATACCTTTCTCTAAATATGGGCAAAAAAGTAGTATTAGAACTGTAAACAGAGAACTACAATAGCATATGGTATGTGTACATGAAAATATGTATATGATAGCATTTAATTAAGCTAAATTACACATTTGGATTTTTAAAATTCAGTTTGATTTTCATGTTTTTTTTTAAAATTTAATTTCATCTTCTATCTTTTCAATTTGGTTCAATTTAATCCTTTCATCTACTTAGAATTTAATGTTGTTTATAATTTTAACATATAACGATGGTTAAAATCATCACACAACAATACTTACATACATGTAGGATCTCATGAACAAACATTACAGATTTCTCTTGTAGGATCTCATGAATCTTAAAATTGATTAAAGAGTTTTGTTATCCTATGTGTTTCAATCAATATAGTTGAAAATCAAATGTTTTGTTGGACACGTGTTAGAATCGATTCTAAAACATGTTTAACCACCGACAAAATGGGTTGCCAAAGTGGATTTTACGAAATCCAATTTGTTTGGATCAGTCTATGCTTTAAGTCCATGTTTTATGTAATTGATTGAGGAATCCAGGTCACCTCTCTTCCAAGAAACATATTTAAAAATCGTTCCAATCAAGAACGGAAGAGAACAAATTGGGTTGAGTTTCTAGGTTAGAGAAACTTATTTTCTGAGGCACATGTTTGACATTATCTACACAATTCTTTCAATCTAGATATTCATTTTTTTTATACAAAATTTAGTCATTTAGATCAGAATGCATCCATCTACAAAAACCTTAATCAATTTTAAGATTCAAGGAATCATATTAGAGAAATTGAGTACGAAAATTTTAAAGTTCTTCACAAAGGGGGTTTAATTTTATAATTTTGAGGGTAAATTGCAATTTGAGGCCCCCCTTTAAGTTTTGAACGACAATTTTTGTCGCCTTAATTTTTTCATAACTTTAGTTCTCATATTTTTTAGAAATTCATAATTTTGGTTTACCCTTCAACTTTAAATACGCTTATTTTTTATGTTTTAACTAATGAAATTAATTATTTTATGATTGATTAAATAAATATGTTAGATCTAAGATTCAATTGAATAAAAGAAATCAAACATATACAAAATTAAGGATTGAACCTAAATTACATGTTTTCTAAAACATGGTTAGTTAAATAGTGGGAAAAAAGAGGATGACCTAAATTGCGGATCAAGAGTTAAAGGAGAACCGGAATTAGAATTTAGCATATTTTTTTGTCTAAATTGTGGTGACTAATCACTACCACTTTTTCAACTTTGTGTGAATAAAAATGTTGAGGCAGATAAGTATTATTTTGTGGTGGTAGTTTTAAACTGCCATTATGTTAAAGTTATTAACAATTTTAATTTTAACCTGATAGAATGACCTAATCAGACCAATTTAAAAGGTAAAGGATTAAATTAATTTTTTAAAAGGATAAAAAACAAAAGTAAATATAAAACAATAAGATAAAGAACCAAATGTATTACTTAACCTAACATTTATTATGCTAATATTTGTTTACTGTAAGTACAAAAAATAAAGATAAGGTAATGGTAGTCATGACATGGTGATGACGGCCTGCGACAATGGTCATGACAATTACAACAACAATGACAATCACGACAGTGATTAAAATAGTGGCAGTGGTAGTCATAATGGTAATGATGGATAAATTGAGATATTTTAAAAATTAATAATTGATATCTTTTATAGATTTTTTTATATTAATATCTTAAAAATTTGATTATTATATTAAATTTTAATTTTAATTTTTAAATATTTTAATTTCAACTGTCTACTATTTTTAGTCTTGATATGATAATTGTTATTATTTCTCATATTCTCACAAAATAATGTTGAGTTGTATTATTTTTCTCTATATAAATTAAAATAAGTTCTACTAACTTTGCTACAATGGAAAGAAAGATATCCTCAATTTGTAATGACACGGTCCTAATCATGTATGAGTACATAACTTTTTAGCTAAATATTATGTTATGCAAACTAGGGACTAGGGATAATGATGCAATTAAAGGAAAGAATAACTTAATAATATATCTTACATACCTTTGATGGATGTTGTTGTATTTACAAACGGAAATGAAAGTAGTTGATGTTACAGATTAGATACCTTGGACTGTGAGGAAAAAAAATAGTATTAGCAATGTGAACAGAGAAACGGCAATAAAACACACACACATATATATATTTGCACATGAAAATATGTGTATGATAACATTTAAGGTAAATTACACATTTAAATTTTTTAATTTGATTCAATTTAGTTCCACAAAACAATGCTTGTCTAGATGTATTTTCACATGCGTAATTAAAATAGTAATAGATTTTAGTCGTCTGAGTAATATTTAAAAATTGAAAAAAAGCCTTTGAAAAGATGATTAAAATTTTCATATCCAATTTCTCTTGTACGGTTGTATGAATCTTGAAATTGATTGAGGTATTTTTTTACCTTATATGTTTTAATCAATATAGTTGAAAATATAATTATTTCTTTGAAACATGTGTAAGAATTGAATATTTTTATGTAGTAGATTTTACGAAGTCTAATATGTTTTGATCTATGCTTAATTCCATGTTTTCTAAAATCGATTAAGGAATTTAGGCATTGTCGTGAGATCTGACCCCATGATTGTTAGGGAGGTATTGAGTCAGTGGTCTAATCGGTTGGTCAGTAATTATTCTGGTTTAACTTGATATATATTAAAAATTTAAAATTATACATGTATCTATCATACATAAGTATATAACTAACATTATTTGAGTAAAAAATTTTATCTATACTTCAAATTCAAAATAACAATTGATAATAGTGATACATTAAAATTTGATCGTAGAGGGGCTCCATTTTTTTTTTGTAAAATCGGTCAAGTCGGACCGGTCCAATTGGAATCTGGTACCTAATCGGTCGGATTTGGTCAGATCATCTCGGTTTAGTTGCGTGATCGATCCAATAGTAGAATTGGTTTGGTTAAACCACCGGATCCTGGTTGAAACAATTCGACCGTCCGAGATGAAACAGATTTCACAACTATGAAGTTAGGTGGCTTCACTCTTCCAAGCAAGATGTTAAAAAATTGTTTCATTTCGATCAATAATGAAAAAAACTAAATTAGGTCAAGTTTCTAGATTGGGAAAGCTCATTTTTTGATGCATAGGTTTAACATGATCTACTCACTTCTTTCAATCTAGACATTCATTTATTTTAAAAATTTAGGCATTTAGATTGGAATGCATTGATCTACAAAACCTTAATCAATTTTAAGATTCATGGAATCGCATTAGAGAAATTGTGCGCGAAATTTTGAAGTTCTTCACAAAGGGAGTTCTAATTTTATACTCTAAGGGTGAATTTTGATTTGTAGTCCCCTTTTAAGTTTTGATTTGAAATTTTGTCCTGATTTTTATTCTAGTAATTTTAGTCCATTTTTTAAAAATCCACAATTTAGGTTAAATTTCAATTTTTACAAAAATTCTATTTCTATGTTTTAGTTAATTAAATTATTTTTATGGTATATTAAATAAATATGTTAGAACTAGAATATAATTGAAATAAAGTAAAAAAAATCACGCAAAATTAATTTTTTTTAAGAATGCAGTTAGTAAAATTGCAACAAAAAAAAAGGGAACAAAAATCACATATCAAGAATTAAAAGAGAATCAAAATAACATTTTAACATAATATTTGGTTTAGATCATATGTATTTTTCTTTAAAAATAATTCTTTTCACGCCAAGTAAAATCATGTTTGTTTATTGTAATTACTTGCCTCCATTTTCAAAGGCAATCAAGCTATTAACCCTTTCAAATGTCAAATAAATTATATATTAATTACTTAATTATATAAATTAATATGTTTTATTAATTCTTCCGATGATTCAAATTATTATAAAAATAAATATTAAATAAGATTTAAACTTAAAGATAATAGGATTTGTTAGAAATTATGATAAAATAGAATTTAATTTGAATTCAAAGATTATATAATACTCATGATGATATTTAGTACAATTAAAACTTAATTTAATTTGTGGGTTTGACCTACTGTGGTGGTCGAAAACAGATGAGTGAGGAGAAGGAAGAAGACGACAAGAGTCAAAGAAGATGAATGGGGTGAGGTGGTGCGGCCAGGCTGTTGGCAGTGATGGCTGCCACTATGGAGAGAGGCAGCGGTGCTGAGTGACACGGGGGAAGTAGGTGGGTCGAGAAGAGGGAGAGGGAGAAGAAGATCGATGAAAACCAAAGTCACTGCATGTTCACGTGGAGGCCACCATGAGTCTTGGTCAACGAGCAACAGAGTGTTATTCCAAGACAAGCCAACCTTAGATTTCATGGTGGAGAACGTGTTGTAGAGGGAATCACTGCTTGTGCTGATTCCCAACTACATTTTGCACTTTTTCTTTTCCAGGCTTTGGTTTAGATTCGACGATACCCTTTGCTGCTGGCTGGTAGCTCCATTTGCCGAGATCTGTTTGGTTTTTTGAAGGTTCTTCACTTGTTTTGTTTCTGGGTTGTGCTTAAATTTTCTCGTTGAATCCAGCTTTGTTGGTGAAATACAAAAACGGAAAAAGATTCTGGAGCATCTTACTCGCTATTTAATATACTTTTCACCATTCAAATATGCTGTTAATATATTAAAGGTGCAACTCTATTTATAACTTCAAAAGATCAGCAACTTATATTATTAAAATGGACGTAAAATATGAATTGTCGAAGTTAAACAAAATCTAAACTAAATTGAAGATTTGAATTGGGATGCGTACCTTAAGATATGTGCAGATATGATGGCGAGAAGGTAAAGAATTTAGAAACAGCCTTTATTGCTGCGAATCACAATATTAATTGAATGAGTTGGAGTTGCAATTTTAAAGAATGAAAATGTTGATGCGAGATAGGAAAAATCAAAGATTGATGAGTGAAGAAGTATAAAAATATGTATTGTTGTTAAATGAAAGAATAAAACTTGGAAGTTCATCCTTCCATAGTTAGCAAAGTAAGGAATTAATAAAGATGCAGGTTATTCCTTATTTTTTTGGGGGTTCATGAATAGGAATAAATACTTTTTAAACTTTGTTATGTTTGTGCTTTGCACAAAAAAATAGATACAAGTAAAGAAACGAGGACAAAAGGTTTGATTCCTATACATGACTTCATATATATTAATAAATCAGATGAAATTTTATGGTAAGCAAATTGAAAAAAAAAAAATACTAGCTTATATACATCGAACAATTCTTTCCTGGTCGACCTCTAATATTTACAGTAAAAAAAGTCTCCATATAAATCAATTAATTATTGTGAAGAATATATCAGAATAACCAATAAGACCAAATGCAAGGACCAGATAATTAGAGTAAAACGTTAAATAACAAAAATGTCAGTGTTATTGTTGTCGTTTAATTAAATGTTGTGGGGCTGTAAGGAATATGGGATGGATTTAGTTAGTTTTTGTGAACTTGGTGTTTTGGTTAGTATGTATTTTCCCTCAGATTTTTGGGTTAAAATTAATACCGGTATTTGTTGGATTATAAATATGAGATAAAATTTTACATTAGACAAAATAAGAAAATAAAGTATCATATAAATGAGTCCGAGATGTTCTCAAGGAAAAAAAATACATCTTGACAAGATTTACACAAACAAAAACTGGTCAGACATGAGAGAGAAGTGTGTGGTATGGGGTATACTTGCCTAAACTTTTTAAGTTCTGATTTTGGCATCTCTGGTGCCCTTTAATTAATATATATTGCTTTTTGCCGACGAAAAGAAAAACAAGACTTCCCAGGGACTTCAAGAATATTTTGATAGAGAGTGACTCTTAAATAACGACTATCAAGCTCAAGGCAGAATGAATTTGCTTCTGTTTCACCCTTTTTATCTATTGAAAAAAAAAGGACTTAGGCCCACTTCTTAATTAAGAAGATTTAAGATTCTGTTTGGCCAATCATTTTAATTAGTTATACGTTATTTGATAAATTTATAAATTTGTTTGACTAAACAAAGATATTTGGTCATTAATAAACAGAGCTATTTCTCTAATATATAATATCTTTTCATATGCTATTAATTTGAACAACATTTGAATTTATTAGTTTGTCCTACTGGGAAACAGGTACTTCAATATAGATAAGTAAGGGGCCTTAGTTAGTTTGTTACTTCAATCAGGAATAGCGACCTTGTAACTGCATGCATATGTGCCCTATAAGCAATTAGTCCTAATGGGTCACTTATATATTCACACTAATTCCATGGCAAGTTAAAATAGTATCTTGCAATCAATAATGGAAGTTTAATTCCCTTCCTCTCTTCAATGCCAAGTATGAACAAGTTGGAGAGGCTTCATTTTTCTTGAATTGGCTTCTTTAGGAAAGCATCTAAGAATGTTTGCTGAAGTGACTTGCGTCACATAATTGAGGGAGAAAATCCCTTGATATTCTCCTCCATCAAGGCTAGCTGAGTTCTATAAAATGCAAGAGCCTACGGCTGATGTGTCAAGATATCCTTCATTTGTATTGATATTTAAAATGAACTTTCGATCCATTTCATAGTATTAATAGCTTAACAATCAAATTAACTCTCATTTTGATCTTTTGTGCTTGATGTTTGATACCATATTCTCATCTTACGCGCTGAAAATAACAACATTTTTCTTAGTTTTGATCTCAATAAGGTTTTGTTGCTCTAAAATATATCAATTCAACCTCCTCCAGAGCAAGAATTCCCTAACAAAACGTAGTCAAGCAAAGTGTCCTTAATTTGATCACTAAGGAATAACGATGAGGGGCAAAAGCAGCTTCCTTGTTTAAACAAGTTATAAGTTAAAAAAGCAGCTTCCTTTATACTCTATGGTCACATCCCAGTGGCAAAAATATTTGCTTAGTAATATTCTAATTGATTAAAAAAAAGTTATAGGTTGTATACTTGTAATTGCATTTAATTCCAACCAAGACACGAGGACCAATCAAGTCATGGCTTGAGGAGTTATTTTTGTTACAGGATAGGGGAGGTTATTTTCAGCTATTGCATTTATATCTATTGTAATAGAAAAAAATTACAGAACTTATGGATGACATTCGTGAGAATGTCTCTGTGTTGACATTGCTTGCTGAGGTCTTGTGCTTGCTGGATATGATTGTAAATTCATTTGCTCATATGATATCAACTAAGCCTGTTGATCGATATACAAGACCAGAATTTACAGGTAAGGAAATTGATCATTTCTATAAAAAAATTGTATATCAGTAAGAAATTTCTTTATTGGTATTTTTTATTTGATAGAGAATGGGCCGTTGGCAATTGATTCTAAACAGGCTATTAATCATATTAAGAGGAAGTATGAGTTGGAGAATATGGAAATTGTGAACAAGGAAAAAGAAAAGGTTCGATATGATTTCCTGGTATTTGTAGAATGTAATTTCCATCAACATGTTTCTAATTAATTTGAACCTTTATAGGCTGACAAAGCCATTGCAGAAATTGAGGCAAAGTGTGGCCAAAAAATTGAAGAATGCAAAGAAGAACAAAGGCAGCAGTTGATGCGCATTGAAGATGAACACACGTTGCTCGTAAGCATAGAAAAAGTCTTGAATTTGAAATTATTGGCTGCTTAGAAATATTCTATCATTGCATTCTATTACATGGGATCATAAGTGTTCTGATTTGTCTTTAGTTATATTTTTAATTACTTAATGTTCTAATTAATTGAAAAAACCATTTTTTTAAATAAAGTTACTTTCTGATTAGTATTTGTTAGAGATGCAATATAAAGTCATTCATGTATCGTTACCTAGCAGCTTGAGCTTTTTGGATAGTTTGTTAATGACATGGTACGAAATTCTCTATGACTATGTGGTCTAGAGTTCAATCCTTTCTACTCTTATTCTTCTAATAAAACGTTAAATTTCAGCCAAGGTAGATCATATGTGGACTTGTGCATTATCCACACTTAATGTCCAAAAGGCTCTTGCATGAGAGGCATGTTAAAGATGTAAAATAAAATCATTCATGTATCTTCACCTATGAACTTAAGCTTTTTGGATAATTTGTTCATGATAGTAATAATTAGTAACATCAAATCTGTTATTTAAATGTATCAAAATTTACATGTGAAAATTTAAATTGGTCTAAGTTCATTATAGTTTGTCTTTGACTATTATAGTCCTCTATACCTTTCTTTAAATGGGTATGTACTGAGTTGTAGGGAAGTTATCGCATCATCACTTTCCTTTTTTATGAAATTTGATTAACATTAAGTTTAAAAACTTCCAGGCACTAGGTCACTTGATTTTTCCTGCTCAATTTATAGGTTACTCAGATGAAGCAGGAGCATGACAAGAGGCAAGCAAGCCTCATAGCTGAACACAACGAACAGCTAAAGCGTACCCAACTGCAAGCTGAAAATGAATTGAGAGAGGTGCCACACACGTATGTTTGTCAAAGCCAAAATTTGTATAGAAATTTATTCACCTGTTGATATCTTAATTGTATGTAGAAAACAATGTTTATGAGGAATGATCATGAAGCTCAGATCAAAGCATTGAGGTGTGAACTTGAAGATGAGTGTCGGAAGCTGGAAGAGGAGTTGCATCTTCAAAAATCCAAAGTATGGAATACCCTGATATGATAAATTAATTTCTTGTCATAATTTTTATTATTATATTTATTCTTTGGAATATATTGCAGGAAGACAGGCAAAGGGCTTTGTTGCAGTTGCAGTTGAAAGTGATGAGTGACAAGCCCAAAGAGGACCAAGAAGTGAATTCAAAACAGGTTGACTTGTGTTTCAATCTATTTGTCTGCGTCTGTCTTCAAATGGATGCCATATTTGCTAATTTTCATGTTGGGATACCTTTGGTAGTTTGGTTTGACATATTACATTTATCATTTGGAAGGCACAGTTGGGGAAATGAGAAGACATTTCTTGTATACCTAAATGTGCTTCTTTAATATTCTTTCGACACAAGCTTGAGAATTGTGAACTTAAATACATAGAAGGGTGATGCAAATAAAGACCCACTGGTTTACATATGCATTGTCTTCATGCTAAAATTGTCACTTATGAAACAGGCATAATCTTGTTACTGAAGGCATAACTATTTACTAGCATGATATTAGATAGATTTGATTGGTACCACTTCTCATATCATAGCTGTTTCAAAATTTAAGTTGAAAAGATTTTTATTGATGATTTTTGCACATCACAAAGGGAAGGGTGAAGACAGTGCTATGAAGGCTTCATGTCATAGCAGCAGAAATAGTGTGTGTGTGTGTGTGTCTTTAACTGATAGACATTGGTTTGGTTGTGATTTGGTATCTGTTACTTTAATCATGCTTCTTTTCAAGCTCCTTACTATCTTAAAGATGAACACTATAGAAAGTAACTACACTTACTATTTAGTGGTTTCATGAGTGTAAGGATATTCCAATTGCAATTTGTTTTTTTATTCTGATATCATGTATGCTTAAAAGTTCTGCTGAAAAGATGGGTGTGTTTTTACAAGTGTAAGGATATTCCATTATTTCAAAGCTTTCTAATTTTGTCTGGTGATGATGTGTTTTTACAAATGCTAAAATTAAGATAGACTCCATGCTATTACTTACTAGTAACTGTTCCCTGGAATTCTATAATTTGTTGTCTCAGACTCTCAGTCATAGCCTCTGCCAGGGAATAAATACCTTGAATTCAAATGTCAAATCAGACACTGCATTCAAAGGCGGTTATTACATAATAACCGTCTTTGAATGTTACATCTGGTCGACATTCAAAGACAGTTATTATGTAATAACCGCCTTTGATAGTTACATCTCCTAGAGATTCAAAGGCAGTTATTACATAATAACCGTCTTTAAATGTCGGTCAGATGTAACATTCAAAGGCGGTTATTATGTAATAACCGTCTTTGAATCTCGAGGAGATGTAACTATCAAAGGCGGTTATTACATAATAACCGTCTTTGAATGTCGATCAGATGTAACATTCAAAGACGGTTATTATGTAATAACCGTCTTTGAATTTCGAGGAGATGTAACTATCAAAGGCGGTTATTACATAATAATCGTCTTTGAATGTTGATCAGATGTAACATTCAAAGACGGTTATTATGTAATAACCGTCCTTGAATGTTGAACCAGACACTGCATTCAAAGACGGTTATTACATAATAACCGTCTTTGAATTGTTCTAACTTTCAAAGACAGTTATTATAATAACCGTCATAAAAAGCAATTGCGTTTCAACGACGTTATATATAACAACGGTTTACAACCGTCGTTAAAAACACTTAATAACCGTCGTAAAAAGCCATTTTTCTAATTGTGTTTGCTTTTTTTTGGGGACATTTTTCCTCTTTTTTCCTAACCATATATGACAGTGAGGAAAGTTAATTAGTACTCATTTTTCCCACCTTTTTTTTTCTTTCAAACGTTTGGAAGAATTTATTTACAGTTTAGTTAAATTGATCTTGTAACTTAAACACTTTATTTCAATAAGGTGTTCAAGATTACTTATGTAAACACCCTACACATTATGTGAAAATGTTTAACCTTATTTTCTCGACCATTATAAAAACGGCTTATACATAAATATTTGCATTCATGAACTCTACTTCCTTATTCTTCATTCTGATGATTATTTCTCAGAGAAAATGCCTCATAGACTCCAAATTAAATAAACTTGACTTTTGTGTATCTCATTTCAGATACAACTCAACCGAGGAAAAATTCAAATCTAAGTCCATTCGAAAGTTGGAGGAGGGCTTACTTTTGCATAAACAATGTAACCAGCCAATAATAATGTGTATTATTAATTATGCACACACACTCACGCACACATGCCCACACTCATATGCACACAGACACACACCAAGATTGTTTATATTAAATTGAACACATATGCACACACATATCAGGATCCTTCGTGTTAAATTGAACAATAAGAAAAAAAACCAATGATTCATATTTTGAAATATTTATATTATGACAATTTTAATTTATATGAATAAAGTAATAAATAATTTTTTATTAATTTAAAATTTGGTATATATGATTTATCAGAAAGAGACTTTCAATCTAACAATAATTTTAACAACACATTATTCAATTAAAAGTTATAATGATATAATAATTATTAAAATTCTATAGTATAATTTTATCCTTCGTGATGTCTATAGTGCTTTCAATGTTGCATTATCTAGTGCTTAAGTTGTATGATACAAAAGTTTTTAGAAAACATGGACCTGAAGAAATTAAACAAGAAGAGGTGGCCATGGGATGTAATCAACATTTTGTTATATATTATATAATATTAATCACCATTTTTTTCCTTTCTTTATGCGATCTTTTCATTTGTAAGTGGCATATATTTTTGTGTAAAGACTGTCATGTTGTTCAAATTAAAATGCCTAACTTTTTCTACCCATGTTGGTACGTAATGTGTTCTGTTCTGTTTTGGACTCTGACAACGTACTGCTCAATTTACTTGGTTCCACATTAGGCTCTCAGGATTTGGGAGGATTTAAAGGATTTCAAAAAATTTGGCTAAATCACAAGTTGGAAAGCCGCTAATAGATTGTTTGCCAAGGTGACTTGCTTTGCATAAAGACCTATATGGTTTCATAACATAAATATCTTAACAATCAAACTTTCAGGTTGATCTTTAAGTCGCAAACAATGCATTGTTAAAGTGTAATATTGGTACTTTCATCTGTAAATGCTACAAATTGATTAAATTTACATTATGGTTTTACTGTTTCAAGTACCAAAAGCAAGTTCAGAGTTTATAACAACGCTGCTAGAAATATTTTTACGATGAATAAAGCAAATAATTCAAGCTTAACCTTAAATCTTAACACAACACTCACATGAAAGTAACTGGTTTACATTAATTAACACACAACTTGATATGTACATGGCAACAAACTTGAACAATCCTTGAGCTTTCAAGAGCATGAAACGAAAGACAAATTGAAGTTGTTTTCTGGATCAAGAAGTCCTAGCATCAACAAGACAGGGAGTAAGTTGCACATTTGAAGTCACTAAATTAACTCATCAGATGCATGCATGACCTGAAATCTCTGTTTTATGCTTACAAATCAATTACGTGTCGCACCTTTGATACATTTTTGTTGATTATCAGATGAAATTTTGAGATAAGAGACTTAATTTGTAGAATAATTTGCAAAATATAAGAATTAATGCAAACAATTACAATCAAGGAGACTAAAACTGCTTAGGGAACAAAAGTTCTAAAATAGTTTTTTATCAGAAAGAAAAGATGTTGCAATGCTTGACAAAGCATATTTGCAAATTAAGAAGCACAAGTTGGCCACAAACGTCTCTTGTATGCAGCCACTGTCGAATATTTCTTGATAAAAAAGTATTAGTTTAATAATATTATTATATTACATGTTCATGACTATAAGAGGCCATGGGTTGTAGGTTGATTTGTATAAATAAGTGCAAAAGAATTGAGTTATTTACCCTCCGATTCTGCTTTCATGTGTGCATGAGTTAAGTGAAAAAATAGTTTGAGAATTATTATGGCCATACAAATCTTACATTTTCTAACATTTTTATTATTAGAAGGGACCCGTGACTGGGAAAGGGAAACTTAAGGGTAGATGAAGAAGGAAGTGGGAAGAGGTCCCATGCTCGAATCTTCCCAATAATATTTTAAAAAAAATTATCAAACTAACTTTTGCTTATAGCAACACATTTTTATTATTAGACTTAAAAAAAGTCACAGTGACCATGATAATGGTAATTTTCTTCAATTTAAAAAATGACTTATATCAATTTCAAATGGGACTATGACTAGTATTATATATCTCTTTCTACAATACTTATTTTAATAGACTGAAATATTATCGACATAATCCTGTTGTGTATTGCTAAAGAATTATAAAGAAAAGACTTAAATATGTTTGTTTCTTAACAAATATATAATTTCTGCATTTATTTTTTAATAATTTTTTATTTTGTATTGAGTTTCTAATAAAATAATATTTTTATTTTTATTCTTAACTTTTTTTTCCTTGAAAAAAAATCATTTATATTAATTGAGACTAAAATCAAATAATAAAAATGTGAAGGATAAAAATAAAATTATTAATTTATTAAGAATTCAATGTATAGTAAAAATTTATTAAAAGAAAAATTTTAAAATTATATATTTATCAGGAATTAAAACATAATTAAATGAAAAGAAAAATGTTACGTACCTGATAACCTCTTCCTACGTATGTAAATCAGTTGGGCGACAACTTCAAGCACTTTTGACAGTACGTAATACCATTGTCTAATCAGAGCTGCATTCTCCACTCCATTCCATTTCTTCTTCTTTTTAAATGTGTTAACAAATTAAGAACAAGTCCACCATTAGTTGTATCTAGAAAGAACTTCCTCTAGTATATATGAATGCAATTACATATGTTGCAGAATGATAAAAGCAAGAGTATAAAATTAGAGCAACTATTTCTATTCTTAAAGCCTTATGAGAGGACTTTCTCATCGAGCAAAGTTTAACATAAAACTTCATGATAAAATAATATTTAACTTAACAATGTGATCCAAGGCATAAAAATTGTGCCTGGAAAAAGGACATGAGAGTTTTACCTGGGTATAGATATAAACTTGGAGCATATTTAGGACAATCTGTTATAGTCTGTTCAAAATTATTTGTTAACTTAAATCCATGGTGAATCTCTTTGAAATTTGGCAAACTTGTGAATTTTATATGTGTTAGGTTGCGCAACAGTACTTGTTCTCCATCCTTAGCAGTTCCTTCTTGACCATCATCACCAGCTTCATGTTCAAAAGCAAAAATCTTCTCTAATTGAGAGCAGTCTGCTATATCCAAATCAGCCAGACTGGGGAAATGACCAGCCACAAAATTATAAAAAAGACATTTCAACTTGTTGCAGTTTTCAACTTCAATCCACTCCAAATTTGGGAAGCACACTTGTTGGGAACAAGTATATAGGCATTTGAATTCTTCTGAATCACCTGAATCAAATATGTGCTCTAATTCCTCACAATTACTTATTCTCAATGTTTTCAGCATTGGTAAGCTTCTAACAATGGTAGGGGAGAAGATGGTTTTCAATTTTGGACATCCATTCACATAAATCATGTCAAGCATCTGGAGGCTTAGAAAATTTGTGGGGCCCTTCCATATGAACTTGAGCTCAGGTAGATCAAATAAGGTGAGATCAACTAGACCCATGTTCAATGGAACTAATTCTCTAATGCTTCCAGGTTCGCTGATTTGGAATTTGAAAAGACCTTTTACTCCAACAATATCATTCAAATTAAGGTATTTAAGTTTGAGGACATCTTTAAGTTCGGGGGCAATCGTTTGATCGTTCAATTGGTGGAACATGGTGGCAACCAACCATAGTATATCCTTCTCCTATATACAAATTAAGACATTTCATTGTTAGTCTACTACATTTGATAATTCAATTTGTTGGAATTTCCAAATTAAACCAAAGATAGAACACACCAGTAAAAAGAGCACCTTTTTAGTATAAGGGCACAACTTGTTTAAAACGAAAGTAGCTATCAGAATTTTTAAAAACAATTGTAAAATGTACTAACTGTGTGTAGTAATTTTTCTTAAAATAAAAAGCGCTAGTTGTGAGGTACAAATTGAGTCAATAAGTGTTCGTTTACAGGAATAAGTAGGTAATATTGTTAAATAAAATTCAAACACTTCTAATAAAAAATTATATACCTATCCTTCACAATACACATGCATGTTCAATTATATTACTATATTTAATAAAGACCTAAGTTATCTATTATTTTATCAATCTATTTATAATTTACAATATCTTTCATTAAGGGAGCATGCGTATGAAAGGGAGAAATTCCAGCTGTTATGAGATCCACAGCTAGCTGTAACTCAGTTTAAATAAAAGTTGAAGCATGGATTATAGCGTTGATATCTCAGTTTAAACTCCAACAAGAGAACGACCATAGCTTATATCTCTAGTTTATTGCCCACTTCTTTCATTACGAAATATGAAAAAAAAATCTTAAAATGATTAAAAAAATATTAAAGCTGGAATAGATCAAGTAGTTTATACTAAAATTAAAATAAAAAAATTTGTGTTCTAGCCATGAAAGGTTAATAAATGTCCATAAGTCACGGTTCAGCTAAACCCCTCAAAATGCATTAATGAATTAACAAACAATAACTATTTTTTTAATTAACCAAACTCATTTATTTATGTGCTATTATAGAAACCTTCATATTCAAATTAAATAATATATTACCATTGGAGTTGTGTCTGGCTGCAGATTTGAATCAATCACCGCCATATGCAGAAAAAAATTTGACAATCTTGGACAATTTTGGCAGATTAACTTTTCCAAATTTGGTAAACGTGGATGACAATATTTAGGCCAAATTTCAACCAGATTCGGTAATGACTTTAAATGGAGCTCACCCAAATAGAGCAAATTGATGTCAACTTTAGTTTGACGGTGACTCTGGTGCTGGTACACTCTAAGATCATGTTCCTTTTCATTGCCAAATACATACTTCAACTCATTACATTCTTCAATGTCCAGTTCTTCCAAACTTGCTAGCCCATGAGCACAACACATAGGGAATATATATTCCAACCCCTGACATCGACGAATAGTAAGTGTCCTTAATTTTGGGAGCATCAAAGAGGTATGACTTTGGCTGCTAACATAATCAACACTCCCTTCTTCCACTTCTTCTATTATGTGCTTCAATTCATAGCATTCAGATATTCTCACTTCTTCTAGCTGCTCTAGAGTTTGGACAATGGATGGCTTGAAGATACAAGTTAGCATCGGGCAATTATATATTCTCAAGACCTTGAGATGGCATAGCTTTGAGTTCTTGGGAAAGGAAATATTGTACAATTGTCTGCAATAGTCTATGTTTAGAATTTCTAAACTTTTGAGAGAGCATCTGGAAGAGGGGTCATGAAACACTTCTTCAAGGTTATCCAATTGAGACAACCTTAAAATGACTAGGCTGGAGAACGCATCTTCAGTTTGCAGCAGATCAACATTGGTACTATCAAAGAGGCATTCTATCTCTGGACAATATTCTAACTTTAGGAAAATCAAGTGATTCATGCCTTGTGGATCCATGGATGGGATTACATTTTTGTAACCTCCCTTAAGGTACCTCAATTCAAGGTACTCTGCTTTTTGAAAGAAATCCTTAATTGGTAATGATATAAAACTTTGAACTGAGGCATTAAAACCATCTATGCATAAAGCTCTAGTTGGTCTATGTTCTTCCAACATGTCAGTCGGCAGGTGCCAGGGGTACATTTTATAAATTAAAACATACCTCTCTAATCTTGAGAAAGAGATATTATGCGGAGATTCCTCATATGCATATGAATTTATATACAAATACAATTCATTCAGCTGCAAACATCTTCCTATAACCTCGTAAGCATTTTTTGTCTGAAGGAAACAATGGAACAAATCCAGAAGCTTCAATTTCTTTAATGACGCGATTCCATTAGGCAATTCTATGAAAGAAGAACCACGCAAGTCAAGAATCTCAAGTGCTTTTAGGCTTTCCAAAATGGAGATGTCACCTAATTGATAGCCTCTCAAGCATAGAGTATGAAGATATTTTAATGACTCGATTGACTGTGGCAGTGACAAGTTGCGATATGATGGAATTTTTGTCCACCAGGATCCCCACTTATAGCTAGATGTCAAGAATGCCAGGATTTTAATCATTTTTAGCCTTTCAAAACAAGCATTTGATACTTCAAAGGCAACCTTGGGAGAATGAAACAAGAGAATTTCAAGTGATGGACAATTCAATTGATCATCATCAAGAAGCTGGCCATTTTTCAAATCCCATAAGGATATTGCCCTCTTATCTTTTATGGTTTCATCCTCTATCAACATTCTTGGATCCATTCCAGTACTTGCCAAAATTGCTTGACCCCTTTCAGATGCTATCCACAAGGCTACATCACGAACCATGTCATGCATTTTCACTCTTTCTTTTTTACTGGCCTGCAACAACAAAAAAGAATCAATGAGGATGCTAACAGCTGTCTGCATCTCCCTCCTTGCTTTCACCATTGTTCCAAAAGTCCCAGTTAGGCCCATTCCCTTTCCAAATCGAAATAAATCTTCCAAATCAATTTCATGATCCTCTGGAAATATAGAGCACAACAAGAACAAGGACTTGGCTAGTTGATTAGTCAAATTATCATAACTTAATTGCAGACAAGCATAAGGACTTCTTAAGCCTTTTGGAATATCCAGTGGTTTGGAATCTTCTAGTCTTGACAGTGCGGACTCCCACTCTTCAAAAGTTTTGCCCTTTAATGTGCTTCCCACCGTCACAATTGCAATAGGCAATCCTTTACATTCATCAACAATTTTTGTTGCAACGCCTTTCAATACATATGGGGACTCACCAGTTATGTTTGCATTCAATTTGAACAAATCCCAAGCTTCCTCACCAGTTAAGAGATTGAGCTCAATTATTGTTTGGCATTGCATGGAAATGCATACTTCTCTACTCCGAGTGGTTAAGAGTACTCCACACCCCTTATTATTTTCATTGTATGGAATACCTATAGCTTCAAAGTCTAGGTTTTCCCATACATCATCCAAGATTAGTAGAGTTGTGCCTGTCCTTAATCTCTCTGATAGTCTTTGTGCTCTGCCTTCCTCTGATTCTTCCACAAATTTCAAACCCAAGTTATCAACAATTTGCAATTGGATGCTTCTAATATTTGGAGTTTGAGAGACTGTTGCCATGACAACCTTCTCAAAAAGTTTTAACTCCTCAGCTTTCTTACCAACTTCTTTCGCCAAAGTAGTTTTTCCTGAGCCTCCTAGTCCAACTAGTCCAATCATGGAAACACTTTTATCCTTTAAAGCTTCCAAAAGGTTCTCATAAGTCGATTCTCTTGATTTGAAAAGAACAAAATCTTTGGATGAATAGTACTTCATTCCTGGAAGTTCGGCAATCTTAGAAAATGGATCAAACTTGCTGTTGTGGTTGAGTTGAGCCATTTTCTCAATTTTTCTTGCTATTTTTTTTGTAAGAAAATATTGGAATTGCCTTCTGAAATAGCTCTTGCTTACTTCCGAAATTCTTTCTTGAAGCATATGCACTTCTTCTAAGACTTTCTCAACATCTTTCAGCCACTTCTCAACTGCTGGTTCAATTATTTCCGTCCTCATAATAGCTTCTTCAACTCGTTCCTTCACACTGTTTCGGGTTAATTCCAATTCTTCCTTGGCATTTGGAAGATTCCCAGCAATGTTGTTGAAACAACACAAGTATTGAGCATGGTGTAAAATTGGGCCCACTGTATATTCTGCTAACTTTGCTACGATGGAAACAACGATATCCCCCATTTGTAATTGCAGAGTCCTAATCATGAATGAGTACATCATATTTTAGCTTAATATTATGTTAAGCAAACTAGGGAGTAGTGATGCAATTTAAGGAAAGAATAACGTAATAATATCTCTTACATACCTTTGATGGATGTTGTACTTAAAAACGGAAGTGAAAGTAGTTGACGTTGCAGATTGGATAAGTTTCTCGAACTATGGGCAAAAAAGTAGTATTAGCACTATAAACATAGAACTACAATAGCATATGGTATGTGAAAATATTTATATAATAACATTTAGGTTAAATTACACATTTGGATTTTTAAAATTCAGTTTGATCTGTTTTTTTTAAAATCTATTTCATCTTTTATCTTTTAAAATTGGTTCCATTTAGTTTTTTCATTTGTTTAGAATTTAATGTTATTAATATTTTTAACATAACCATGGTTAAAATCATCACACAACAATACTCACATGTCTAGAAGTATTTTCACATGATCAAAAAGTGACATTATTTAGTTGTCACAATAATATTTGAAAATTAAAAAAATGAAAATACCTTTGTGAAAACGATTAAAATTTTTGTACTTACTTCTCTCTGGAATGATCTCACATGAATCTTAAAATTAATTAAGGGGGTTTTGTTATCATATGTGTTTCCATCAATATAGTTGAAAAAAGAAATTATTTTGTTGAATCATGTGTGAGAATCAATTCTAAAACAAGTTCAGTGACCGATGAAAACAATTGCTATAGTGGATTTTATGAAATCCAATTTGTTTCACTCTATGCTTTAAGTCCATGTTTTATGCAATTGATTGAGGAATCAGGCCGCCTCTCTTCCAAGAAATATAGTAAACAAAAATCATTCCAATGAACAACGAAAGAACAAATTGGGTCAAGTTTCTAGGTTAGAGAAACTTATTTTCTGATGCACATGTTTAACATTATTTATTCAACTTTTTCGATCTAGATATCCATTTTTTTTATACAAAATTTAGGTATTTAGATCAAAATACGTTGATCTACAAAAATCTTAATCAATTTTAAGATTAAAGAAATTATATTACAGAAATTGAGCATGAAAATTTTAAAGTTCTTCACAAAGGGGTTTAATTTTATAATTTGAAGGGTACATTGGAATTTGAGGTCCCATTTAAGTTTTGATCCACAATTTTAGTCCTCACATTTTTTAAAAATTTATAATTTTGATTTAATCTTAGTTTTTAAAAATGTTTATTTCTCTTTTATGTTTTAATTAATGAAATTAATTTTTATGGTATATTAAATAAATAGTTAGATCTAGGCGGGTTGAATAGAAACAAAATAAAAGAAATTGAACATATACAAAATTTAGGATTGAACCTAAATTATAGGTTTTCTAAAATGTGGTTAATAAAATAGTGGAAAAAAAATAGGAGGATCAAAATTATGGATCAAGAATTAAAAGAGAATCAAAAATTGTAATTTAGCATAATTTTTTGTCTAGACCATAGGTACCCTCCAATGAAGGAATTTCTAGCTATGAGCCACATACAACTACTATCAACAACAAAGTTCTCCCTCAGAGTATTCAATGTAGTAGCATTTCAAATATTATTGTGGTGACTAATAAGTGCCACTTTTTCAATTTTGTGTGCATAAAAATGTTGAGGGGCATAAGTATTATTTTGTGATAGTTTTTAACCATTATTATATTAAAATTGTTAACAGTTTTAATTCTAACCTAATAGATGGACCTAATTGGACCAAACTTAAAAGATAAAGGATTAAATTAATTTTTTAAAAGGATAAAAGACAAAACTGAATATAAAACAATAAGATAAATAACCAAATGTATTACTTAGCCTAACATTTATTATTTTAATATTTGTTTACTGTATGTACAAAAAATATAGACAAGTAATATAAATATGCTACTTGTCTTTTAAGAAAATAGGTGATTGAGATTAAAATACTTAAAGATTCAAATTAAAATCTTGTATAATTATCAAATCTTTAAAATATTCACCAAACAAAAATCAAATCTATAAAAAATATCAATTATCATGTATTAAAATATCTCAATTATCATATCACTCTTCTTCAAGATTACAATTCATCACCACCATAACCACTATGATTGTCACCACCTCCACCATCTTGATCGTCATGGTTGTTGTCACCGCCATCATCGCCAATGTGCAAAAATGGTTATGGCGGCAGCGATAATTGTTGCAGCAATCATTGTAGTGACAATGACAATAATCATGACGGTAAGGTGATGCTGGTCATATTGGTGGTGGCATGTGTAAATGATCAAGGCGACGACAACAACAATGACAATCATGGTGGTGGTTGTAATGGTAGTAGTGATGGTCATAGTGATCGTGATGGGTTAATTGAGATATTTTAAAAATTGATAATTGAGATCTTTTATAGATTTAGTTTTTTGCTTCATAAATATTTTAGATATTTGATAGTTATATTAGAATTTAATTTGAATTTTATAATATTTTAATTTCAACCATATACTATTTTGAATCTTGATCTAATGATTGTTATTAGTTGTTCTCATATTCTCACATATAATCGTGTTCTTAGACTTAAAGATAATACTATAGTGATATCAATAATATTTTTTATTTAAAAAATGATATCAGTAATATTTTAAAGATAATAGGATTTGTTAAAACTTAACATAAAATATTATTTAATTTGAATTTAAAGATAATACTATACTCATGAAAATAAATAATACAATTTAATGTAATTGAAAAATGACATTAACCATTTAAATTTAAAATTAAATATATTTTCACAAAGTATCTCCATTACATAATAGTTGATAATATATTTAAGGTAATAATTTATTTGTTTCCTTATCTTATTTTTTCATTTAATTTAATAGTTTCTTTTTTCAAAAAAAGGAAGGTATTTTATCTTCTAAAATGTTCAGTTTAAGCTTTTATCTTTAAGGTTAACACTATTACCATCCACTCATCCACTCTTTTCTTCATTTTGTCTGTTGTGTACCTACCATTATATACTTTTTTTTTCTCAAATCAAACATTCCAAGTCTTTTCCCCCAAATTTTAATCCAAGACCCAAACCCATGAGGAAGAATGAGTTTTCCAGCATATTTACTTTTCCACGAAGCCACGCCTATGAAATAGTGTCAAACATGTGTTTTGGTGAACAAAGACAACCTTCATTTTGGGACCAAGCCAGCAACATGGGAAGGACCATCGCGCCTGCGATCTCCTTCTCATCATCACTAACGCCGATAAGTTCATGGTGAGATGCTCGACCTTCCTCCACTAGACAGGGCAATAAAACCTGTACCTATGGATATCCATCTGAATCCGTTCTGATATTGACGGGTAATATCCAAGTTGATCGGGTTTGAGTTTGGATTTTTCTCGATAACCAAAAGTCGGATACGGGTATAGGATTATTACATTTGTCCCGATCCTGAACCTGGACCCTCCCGGCTACTTAAAATTTTTGCATAATTTAATCAAAAGATCTAGAATTTTTATTACTTCTTAATTTTATTTTAGAATATTTACTTAGTTTTAACGATTTTTGTAGACACGTGCATTATAATAAATTTATTGACATATATGTAGTTAAAAATAAATGTTTAACAATCAATTTATATTTTCTAAAATAAAAATTTTAATATTTTTTTATAAAAAAAAATATTTTTCTAATTTGAATCGGGTACGGGACGGGCTCGGGGATACCCAATACCCAATGGGTACGGGGATGAGAAAATAAATTTTAATTCGTCGGGTATCGGATACGGGTACGAGGACATGTTAGGAAGTCAGGATCGGAGATTGGGGGAGACAATACCCGTCTGTGCCCCGCTCCATTGTCATGTCTATCCTCCACCACCATCGACTCCGATCTCACACAGTTGGCGCCTGCAAGAGCCTCTCCCTTTTTGGAACCATCATAACATGAGATGGATTTGTGATTTAGGGTTGTGATTTGTTATTTGTTATTTGGTTTCTTGATTTGTGGTTCTTGAATTATCTTAGCTTCTTGATGTTTTTTGTTCTTGTGTTTATAGAAAGGAGATGTTTTGAAAGAAGAAGAAAAATTGTATTTTGTGACAATTTTTAGTTACCATTTAATATTTTTATATTATTAATTGTGTTAAGTTTATCTAATGGAATGACTAATTTAAAATTTTTAATTAAGATAAATAATTAAAGTAAAAAATCTTAAAAATAAAGTATTAGATTAAAAAAAAAAAGATAGGAGACCAAATAAATTATTTGGCCTATATTTAACGGTGTGACTTTGTTGTTATATAGTCGTCAAAAGAAAATTTTTATTGTTATAACTTCATAAGATCAACAACTTACATTATTAACATGGATGCAAAACATATATGAATTGTAGAAGTTAAACAAAATCTAAACTAATTAAACTGAAGATTTGAATTGAGATGCGTACCTCAAGATATGTGCAGATATGATTTCAAGAAGGTCAAGAATTTAGATACAGCCTCATTGCTGCGAATCACAATATTAATGGAATAATGTGGAGTTGCAATTTTAAAGAATGAAAATGTTGATGAGAGATAGGAAAAATCAAAGTTAGATGAGAGAAGAAGTATTTAAATATGTATCGCCAAATGAAAGAATAAAACTTAAAGACGAAGTTTATCTTTCCATAGTTCACAAGTAAGGAATTGATAAAGATCCAGGTTATTCTTTAATTTTATGGGGGTTCATGAATAAGAATGAATTCTTTTTCAACTTTGTTACATTTGTGCTTCGGGCCCGGCACTCACCCGTTATCATGTGAGAAATATATACAATAAACAAGGATAAAAGATTTGATTCCTATACCTGACTTCTGTAAGCAAATTGAAAAAAGAATGAAAAAGATACTAGCTTACATCGAACAATTCTTTCCTGATCGATCACTAATATTTACAGTAAAGAAAAATATCCATATAAATCAATTACTTATTGTGAAGAATATATCAAAATAACCGAGACAGCATGCAAAGACCAAATAATTAGAGTAAAACATTAAATAACGAAAAAATAATGAAGACTTGTTTGAAAAATGAAGTGAAATGAGTAAATTATTCCTTTTTATTTTCTAGATGTAAATTAATCCTTTATCATGTGTGCTAATTCATTATATCAATAAATAAAATACAGTAATCATCATAGTATCAATACATAAAATACATCAACTGAAATATTTTAATTTCCTTATGAAGCACGTAACGTAATTGTTTTTTTTTATTTTTATGGATAGAACATTCTTATATTCAAAACCATGCTCTGAGATTTAACATTTTTCACTTCACTGTGACAAATGAAAATTAGAGACTACTTAATTACATCATGATCTTGAAGATAGAAAATATTTAAGTATGTTAGTGGTAAGTATTTTTAGAATATTGATTAAGAAACTGAAAAAAAAATATTTATTATGTAAATAATAGAAGAATATAAAAAAGATCATAAATAAGATAATTTTTTGTCAATCAGTAAAAAATATTTATATTTTAAATTCTTTTACCAATATCTTTAAAGGAATAGTTAACATTTGCTAATATTTAATGATGGGTCGTAACCATGTCCTCAATTTTAATGAGATAGAGTACATGTTGACCCAAGGTATTCGATGCACACCAACCCATCAATCGGTTTATTATGAACATATGAAATTTAATACTTGAACCATACATAAAGTTCAAAAATAAATATACATACTACAAAAGCTGGAAGTGCTCTAAAACTGAGACAAGTAAAGAACTATGGAGAGTGCCATAGTAACGTTATCAGGTGTAGTAATTCCATGTATATCAACATTGGGTCTTCTTTTAGTTTCAAACAAAAATGACCACTACTCTTAATTTCTGAAATATATATATATATATATATATATATATATATATATATATATATATATATATATATATATATATATATATATAATTGTTTGAGTTTTACTTTATTTTTTCCCTTGGAATTCATCATAATACGATATATAATTTTATCAAGAAAATATTTGACTTATCTATTTATAGTTAATTGATTTGGTATTAACTCTTTCCGGTTCTTGATATAAACACTTTGAATATAAGCAGGCAGACCAATAAAAATAGTTAATTAAGTTGATTTTCTTAAATTTTTTTTTAAATTTAATATACCAATTTTATCTCTTTTAATAATTATTAATTTGTTATGTGTGATGTAAAAATATTAAAGACTAAAAGTATTATAAATTATTAAATTAATAAAAAGTATAAATAGTTAGAGTATTTAATTGATAAGGAACTTTAGTAAAAAAATATGTCATAGGAATTATAAAATACCTTCTAAAAGGATTATTAATTCTTTTTTCCTATTTAAATGAAGGATCAGAAGGAGTAATTGTAAGATATTTTTAACTATCAGAATTATGAAATATAGGTTAAAAATATGATAAATGATGAATTTATAACTGACGAGTGATTATTTAATTCTAATGAAAAGTTTCATATAAATTCTATCATTGATAAATTCAATAACATAAAGGAACAACGTGAATGACGTAAAGGAAAATTTATTATGCATTTAATATTATAATTTAATGTGTATTTAATATTTATCATTTTTAAAGTATTATTATTATTATTATTAATTTTATATTTATTGCTTTCATCACTTACCACATATCAGTTTCAATGCTGTGCATTTTATTTTATAATATATATATATATATATATATATATATTTAATTATTAATTAATCAATTTTTTTATCATCATTAAGTTGTAATAATAAACGAACCGCGAGGGGGTATATCTTAATTGGTTAGATAATACGTATGAATTATTGTATTCAAAAAAGTAAATTACTGGGATTATATATATATATATATATATATATATATATATATATATATATATATATATATATATAAATTCAATATAATTTTTATCTCTTATTTTGCTGTTATAATTTTCATCTTTTTATTTTAAAATAAAAATATTTTATCTTTTATTTTAAAAAATCTATAATTTGGTCTAATTCTCAATTTGACTAACTTTTTATTTTATTTTATTTCTTACGTTTTAATAAATTAAATTAATTTTTATGATACCTTAAACAAGTGGCGTTAGAGTGGAAAGTCAACCTGGAAAAGCAGTAGGCTTATTGTGAAGCGAAGGCAACAAAAGGGAGTCATAATATAAGATTTGTCACTAAGATAAGCAGTCTCGTGCATGCATTTTTTCCCACTTCTCTTCAGCGTTTATGTAACGGTGCTTTGCTTTGCATGCACTTTCTCTCTCTAAAATAAACTCACACCCTCTACTCTCTCTCTCTCTTTCTTCCCAAAAACACAACATTAATTGACATCTCTTTTTCTCTGTGTCACTGTGTGTGCATGGTTGTTCTGTTGCAGCACACAGAAAGCACTGCATATATAGTTGTTTTCTCTTTGAGGTAATTGGTTTTGCTATCCCTTTATCGTAAAAAAAATCTCGAACAATTTGCTGTGTTTTTGTTTTTAGGGTTTTGACTTTGCAGTGGGAGTGAGGGGTTGATTTGTGTGCGATGGAGGTTGAGGTTTGCATGAACGTTTCGTGCAAGAATGGCTATGCGAGAGAATGGAAGAAGGGGTGGCCTCTGCGATCGGGTGGATTCGCTAGACTCTGCCACAAGTGCGGGTAAATTTGATTCGTCTACCTCTTTTTTTTTTTAATTTTTTTATTGCTGAAATTCCATAGTTTTTTTCATTGTTGGGGTTATTTCGCGAATTTGACTTCTCTAAAGTGAATATAAGCAAAGTTTTCGGTAAGGTTTTAAAACATGGTCTATGACTGCGATTTTGGCCAAAATGTCTATGTTTTTTGGGGTGTCTGCAACATGGAGTTGCATGTGTCATATTTGTTCAAAATTTCTCACAGTATTAAGTAACACAATAACAATTATTATGGCCGCATGGGTCACATTTGTTCACAATTTCCCTTGATATCAAGTAACATAATGATAATTGTGGACGCATGGTTTGCATGGATCCGAATGGATCATATTTGTTCATAATCCCACGATATCAAGCAACATAATCACAATTGTGGCCGCATGGGTTATATTTGTTCACAACTTCTAATGATATTAAGTCACACGATGAAATTGTGACCCCAATTTAAAATCTTGGTCATCGATAAGAAAATCAAGTGATGATATTTTAACAAATTTATGATTTGTTATGCATGTGCAAGGAATATCAAACATTGATTTTGTCATCATTTGAGATTTGTTATTTTACCCTCTTACTCTAGAGGAGCTAGATCCTGATTTTACAATATCATAACTTTGGGTTTTGACATGACTTGTTTTTTTGGATAATTTTGGGCTTTGACTTAGGTCTTCTTATGACTTCAAATTGGATAAGTAAGGTTCAAGGCATTTTCTTTCCTAGATTTTCTGGTTTTATGTGGGTGTGACTGATATAAAGAAACTGGCCTGATTGCATTGTCCTCTAATAACAATAATTGCATAATTCATGAACAATTGTAGTTCTTCTTCGTTAATGTAAGAAAAGGAGCTAGTGAGCTACTGCTTGCTAATGTTGGGTCAAAGCAGATTCTTTTTCTTTTTTATTTTCTTTTAAAAACAATTCTCGCTTCACTGATTATAGCGTGAGATACTATGTTCAAAAGTCTAATGGGAGCGCTTTTTCAGCCTTTATATGTTACATTCTGAACATTCAAAACATTTTTTAATTTGTTTGGTGGTGTATTTTGTATGCCAGGGTATACCGTAACAATGAAATAGTTTTTCTGGGGATGCATCGGGAATGGGATGAATGTAGCTGATTTGTGTATTTTAAGTGACTAAAACTGTAAAGTTTTTATTGGAAAAGGAGATGTTTATTATAGTTTTTTGTGTCTGATATAAAAAGTGTTTTATTTTCTAAGAAAAACATTACACTCTTAGTTGCTTAAAATCATCCCTAAAGTGTTGATGTCAACAAAATCCTGTTTCTAAAGATAAAACAAACAAAAGAATGTTGTGTTTACTTAGATGTAAAACCATTCATGAACCTTTGCCTAATAACTTAAGCTCCGGGGACAGTTAGTTAACATTACGTTTGAGCCTCTAAGGCGAAGCAGTACAACACAAGGTCAGTTGGCATTGTGCATTGTCCATAATTCCATGCCTCAAAGTCCAAAGATGCATGAAGGGGCATGTTAAATATAAAACCATTTATGAACCTTAACCTAGTAGCTTGAGCTTTTGGGGTAGTTAGTTTATGATATATGGAATATGGATTATGAAATAAGTATCCTGGATTTAGAGAAAAAAAAAAACTGTCAGCTTATGTGATGCACCGATTCTTGATGTTTGGTTTTTGTAGTCAAGTACTCATGTTGTCTCTAAAACATGCATTATTGATCTACCTTTGCCTTTCTCTTCTTTCTTACATATTAAATCTTGCAATGCGTTTTTTCTAGTAATAATTCCTATATTGGTTCTAATTTCTGCTTGGAAATCCTTAATGTGTCACTTTGTATGCTTCAGATCTGCCTATGAAAATTTAATTTTCTGTCAGAAATTTCACCTATATCAAACAGGGTGGAGAGAGTGTTCCTTTTGCAATAAGGTAAATTGATAGCATAATTTCTTTTTGTTTTTCTTTTCTATATGAATTCTATTCAAGCCTTGTCTTTCTCTCTTTAGACTTTGAAGTGTAGTATTTGACTTGGTTTGCAGACTGTCCACTGTGGATGTATAGTATCAAGCTCTATGTTTGAGTACCTTGATTATGGAGGAATAGGTTGTGCTACCTGTGTGAAGACTTCACAACTTAATTTGGTAAGGTTAATCTGAATATTCATTTTTGAAGAATGATTTCCAAGCCTAAACTGTATTTCCTTTGTAATTGATGGTAGCTTGCTACTTTTAGTTTGTCTCATGTTGAAGTAAAGTTGTACTTCTAGATTCGCAATTTTTGTGCATGGATGTCTAAATTTTCTTTGAAGTTACTCACTGTAAGAGGGATGAAAAATAGTAGAATACTATTGTTGAAATAATAAGGATAGAATGCAAGCATGCCACTGATAGCCTTCAAATAATTGTAATGTGTTATAAAACAGAAAACATAATGCCTGTTAATACTAGTAACTTTTGCCAAGTACTAGTGAAGTAGAATACACGATGTTGTCTATAAAAAGAAGACAATTGTAATTTCTATTATGTATTTGCAAGACTAAAATCCATATTTATTATAATTTGCTTCATTCCTAGTTAATTTGTGTCTCTGTCTCTGCACCTGCCATATAGTTATTTTTTCTAATTATGTTTAGAAAATTGTTTCTGTTAGTGATGTTCCTTGATTTCCTGTTACTGCCATGATTTCATCATTTATTTGACATTGCGTGAGATGTAGTTAGCAATATTTTTCAAGAGGCTCCACTTAGACATATTATGTTATTTGATTCCTTGCTGCTGTGACATGGAAAGTTCAAGACTCGTATCATTTAATGTTTTGCTGCAGATACGGGATACTAAAAACACTATTGGGTCTGTTAGATCAATAAAAAACAATGCACGCAATCGTCATACTGAACATATCGATGGTAGATTATTGGTGGACAGTGCTGGCAAAGGAAACCTTATGCTGTTGCGTAGAGATGTTGAAGCTAGTGAATCCATCCGTTGGCCTCGAGCAGAGAGAGATGGCATAGATTCATGTATTGGTCCAAACAGGCAAGAGGATAGAAGATTTTCAAATGTGGTGAAACTGTCTGGTCATTCATTAAATTTTACAACATTGGATCATAACAGACCAACATGGGAGACACAAACTATGCACAAATCAAGTTCACTGAATATGTCTCTTGGAACCTCATCAGGAAATTCTGTCCAGCCTTCTGCTTTGGACATTGCAGAAAGGAGACTTGAGGATAAAGCATCCTTTTGTCCCTTTCCTCAAGGGCAAAGATCTCTCTCCATATCTAAATCATTGATGGATGGGATAACCATGAATCTGGAAGATAGCAAAGATGTGATTTCTCAGGAACGCGTTGCCCGGCTACCTGCTAATGGGAAACCCAAGAATCTGTTACATTTTCGATACTGGCCTAGGATTACAGGTCAAGAGCTGGAGAAATTGTCGGGAGAGTATCCTTTATAATTATTAACTAGTTCTTTATCCCATGCTTTGTACATGAGTAAATGTTTATTTTTATATCATCTCAATCAGTAAACAATTTTTTTAATATATATATTATATTTTAAATTTACAATTAACAATTTAAATTGTGATTGGAGGTTACTTTTAACCATTGAGAATTTCTTTTAAACAAAACTATAATAATTTTTTAGAAATATAGACAAAATAGAGTTGATTGTAATGGATAGATAGTTAAGTAGATTCAGTATACAAATACAGATGAGTTCTGGAGATGGTTGAGAATAATTTTTTTGACTAGTTGCAGGGGTAGTGTGTGAAATACACTTCCAAAGGAGAGAAGAGAAAGAATATTGAAAATGTCTGATTAAGAGAGTCTCATTAGTTATGTATTATAATTTATAATATAGGCATAGGTTTTGCCTGTTACACATCGTCTATGTTATATATAAATTTGATTCATCACCAGTTTCCCTTGATGTTATCATTACAGTTTGAAGTCTACTATAGTGCCATTGTTTGAGAAGGTATTGAGTGCCAGTGATGCAGGTCGAATTGGTCGACTTGTTCTCCCAAAATCTTGTGCTGAGGTATGCCTCTATTAATGAAATATTTATCTCAATCTTTTAGTACACATGTATATGCAGTTCTTTTCAATAACTTTTTATTAAAGAAAAATATCATCACCCTGTAATTGCAGCACATTTAATATGACAATTTGTACCTGAATTTCAGGCTTACTTTCCTCCTATTTCACAGTCAGAAGGTCTTCCTTTGCAGTTCAAAGATGTGAAGGGAAATGACTGGACATTTCAGTTCAGATTTTGGCCTAATAACAATAGTAGGATGTATGTATTGGAGGGAGTAACCCCTTGCATACAGGCCATGCAATTAAATGCTGGTGATATTGGTATACATCCATCTTGAAAATGTTATCTAAATTACTTGAGTTTTATACTCATAGTCATACATAGGCAGATCGTTATAGAATTTTAGAATTGTTCCCTTGTACTTATTTGTTGTGCACTATTTGGTTTAAGTGCATATATATATGGGGCAACCCATATATTGCACATTTGAAGTTATCATGGATTTATATGATCTTTTTGCTACAGTAACATTTAGTCGGATAGATCCTGGAGGCAAATTTGTCATGGGTTACAGAAGGGCATCAGATTCTATGGATACACAAGTTGTGAGATTATTTTCCATTTTACTATATGTTGCCTCTTCATTAGATAATACATCTATATTATTCTCTTCTTTAGGTGAATGCGATAAATGATCATTATTGACACAGGATGCCTCTACTTTTGCTCACTCCAATGGTTTTGCAACAAAGGAAGCAACCTTTTCTGGTGCAACTGCAAATCTGCACTCAGGAAAAAGTTATCCTGATCTTCTCCAGACAAGGAATGGAAATGGCGAACCTTACTTAAATGGATGTTCAGAACATTTGCGTTTTGGTACTGGAACTGCTGATTGTCTACAAACTGAAAATTGTGAGATGGTAAACAATGATTTGCTGCAGCAAACAATTTCAGTTTCTGAGAAGACTCTAAATATTGCACCAAAGAGTAAGAGGTTGCTGACACATAATGAAGATGCTGTGGAGTTGAGAATTACATGGGAAGAAGCACAAGACTTGCTTCATCCACCACCTAGTACCATGCCAAGTGTTGAAACAATTGAGGACAAAGAATTTGAGGAATTTGAGGTAGTGTGACACTTTCTATTGTATTAGTTTTCTATTTCAAGGGGAATATGGACTGATATGGTGTGAACTTTGGAGCGTTATATTCAAATTTCTGTTAGCTTCCTAATCTTTTTTATTTCAATTTATTTAGGAACCCCCGGTTTTTGGAAAGGGGACTACAATCAATGACCCCCCATCTGGGTAAGATTAAATACATTGCATATTTAGCATCATATTCGTATTTGATTCAGTAGAAAATCTTGATTGGGTATTAATTAGCAGTTCTATATGTTGTTTGTAGCTCGATCTTGCCTTCAAATTTTTCCAAACAGATGATAATGGTGTTTGTACCTTTCTGGATCCATTTATTTTATCCATTGATGTCCCAGCTTCTGTTTAATAAATTCATAACCTCTTCTTTAGCTGTAAAACCATAGTGCAATCTTGGAAAACCTCCTTAAGAATCACTGCTTTAGTTGTATGTGACATATAAACTATTATCCTTAAATTATTTGCTCTTATTAATTTTCCCTGGAACTCTTAGGTAATTGATACTTTATCATTGTTGCAACTTAAAAGGATTGAAAATTAATTTAAAAGAGCAGTCATACAATGCTCTTTATTGTGGTGAAGAATTTTTTGATAAAATTTGACCTTTTATTTGTAACTCATTTTGTTTACTCTTTTGCATAATGTGATTAGGAACCAAACTGAATTTTTATTGTTGAAAGAAAATTGGAATTTTCTTTGTTCACAAACCAGGTTAGTTAAGAGGATAAATACAGCAACCTCCTTAGTTGCTAATATGATAGTTTTTCAAGGTAATAGTTGGACATGTTTCTGGTTTCCATCTATATTAATAAAATGGCCTCTGAGGCAATTAAGGTTGAGCATTTAGGGGTTGATGAATTTCCATGTTTACTTTAAAGCTATTGTGAGAGGTACTATTATTTGGATATGGGTTTAGAAACAAATAGGCATCAAGCTAGTATATTCAATTGTAGATGATATTTTTCATCAAGCAACTCAAATGTTTGGGGTGCTAGCAGGTGAACTTTGTTTTGTGTTTTTAGACCTTGATGGTAGTAAATATATGGTCTACTGTTCTTATTACAAACAATGGCTTTTCAGGTCTTTGAGCTCTGCATCAGAGAAAATGAGTTCAATGGACTTAGAAAATATTCCAGTAACCAGCAAAGGTGATGATCCTACTCTCTATTTTTTATATATGCTCTGCATTTGACAAATTGTCTTGTTTCTGGCAACGGGGTTTGGGGGTTGTTGCTGCAGTACAATTGATTCAATTCTCATAGTGTAGGAGGCACATGCTAGTTTTTACATTCCTAAAGTTTATTGGGGTAGATGGATTGATATCTTAGTTAAATTCTATGTTTGGTGTTTATATTTAGATTTCAAAGTTGTATGGCTTCTACATGTTTGTGGGTATTGAAATAACAAGTCTTCTTTTATCATACCATGTAATCCTTTGGTGGTAGAAATGCGATGTTCAGACTGAAAATTTGCTTCCTGAATTGAGTCCTTCCAATGCTTTTAATCCATTCCCTTGTCCAGTTGATTTAACTCAATTTCTATATTCTATTTGTCCTTCTTAATTAGTAGATTAATATTTCTTGAATTCTCTGGCTGCATGTGATCTTCCACAGATTCTAAAAAGCGAAGAATTATGGAAAAACTTGATTCATCAGCTGGTGCCACAACCAAGCATCCAAGGCACTGTTCTGGATGCACTTGCATTCTGTGCATTCAGCCCCCAAGTGGAAAAGGAAGACATAAGCCAACATGCACGACCGTGAGGCGCCAATTCAAGACCCTTATGAAGCGTAAGAAGCAACGCGAATCAGATGCTACTCAAAATGATCAGATTCATCACAGTGATGAGGGAGATACCCATGGTGCATCAAGAGAGGGTGCAATTGCAAGTAACTTGGAGAATGAGGGAAGCCTCAACAGAATGGATGAACTCGGTACAGGACAAATAGACCTTAATAGTCATCCGGATCATGAATAATACATGCAGGTGGATATGTGATTCGAATAGTGTTTCGATTCATGTATTAAATATTTGGAGGAAATTAAAATTTTTCGTTATCATAATAGTTCTATCTGATTTTATTGTAATGGATGGATAGTTATATGGTTTGTATATAAAGGAAAAAAAAAAAAACCATTTAGTAATTGTTCGATCTTGCCATTAAATTGGTCAGGCTAGGTAACTCTTATTTTCAGGATAATTTTTTGTTTTGGAGTCCAAATCGTGTTTAATATATTTGTATCTATGATATACAACTGTAATATATTTGTATCTCTTGGATAAACTTCTCTAAAAATATATATAGAGAAGAAAATATAAAAAAATAATTTACCCGTAAGTTAAAATTAAAGTATACATAGGTTAAAAGTAAGATTTTGGAGAAGCTAATATAAAAGAATTTTTTCATATTAACTTATTAAAAGTTAATTTTAGGTTATGGGAAAAAATTTAATAAAAAGGCTATGTGAAAGATTTTCTTATTAAGAATAAAACTAATATATATTTATTTAAATTAATTTATATTTTACTATATCATTATAACTTGTTTACTAAACGTTAAATTATTTGTTTAGTATGTTCAACATTTATTTTGACAAAGTGGATTTACCTAAAGGTGGAGTTGATCCCATGCATGCATGTATTTCTTTTGTCAAGTCAAAGAATGTTGTTAAAACCCTCATCAAGTTTTAATTAAAACAAAAAAGTAAATAACTTTTAATGGTTAAAATATAATTTTGATTCAAGAATTTTTAAAATTTATAATTTAAGTCTTTTTTTAAAAAAAAAACATTCATGAATTTAGCCATGGTCCCTTATTCCAATCATCGACCATCGTTTCATTTAACGTTGACGGAGACAAATTTAGTTTTTTTTTAATTATTTAATCATCTGTAAGCTTAATTTATATTAAAAAAATTATAAAAAAAAAAAGTAAACACAGGTAATCGTGAAGCCCTGATGTTCTTTCATCTTGAATTTTGAGAATAGCTGAAACCAAACCAAAAATATCAACAAAACGTTGTTGAGCCACGGGATCCCCCACCTTTGTCCCTGTTATACTAAATCCTCAAGCGTATTCTCCAGTATTAAATTCTCATTTCCCTTCATTCCATAGCCACAACCATATTGATGCTCACAGTGCTGGAATAACAACTTTTCACCATGATTTTTTCACATGTTTAAAGATAATTTTGAACCCTCCTTGAAATCAACATTGTGAAAAGTTAAGATATTTTATGACGATTCTTATAAAACCATTTAAAAAGTTATTGATATTATAATAAAAAATAAAAAAAGTTAAGATTTTTACAAAAAAAATCATTTTAGAATTTTTTAAAAATAAAAAAATGAGAATTCTAATATGATTTTGTCAAAAACCAAAAAATCATCTAAGAATGTCTACAATCGAATACAATATTTTTTTAAAAAAATTTAAAAAATTAGAATTCTAAAATCATTTTTCAAACAACCCTTAAAATGTATTTTAAAAAAAACAAATTAAAAAAAAATTGAAAATTATAAGATGGATTTTGATATTTTCTCAAATACCCATCTTAGACGATTTTCTTTGAAAAAAAATAAAAATTTAAAAATTCTAAGATCATTTTGAAAATATAAACATTCTAAGATGATTTTTTTTTAAAAATAAAAAATAAAAATCCATTACTTTTTCTGCATAATAAAATAAATTTATTCATAAAATAATGTAATATATAACCAATCGTATACATTACTTTAATAACTATTTAAGTGACATATGAGATAATATATCTAAATTATTTATAAAAATTAAATTAGAATCACTAAAATAAAATTTAACTGAGCGTGTATTGTAAACTAAAATTAAATTTCTTAGTTTGATTCCCTTAGCTCTGATTTAAATGTCTTAAGTATATAATTATAAACCATATCCAGATATATATTTTCTCATCCAAAAAGTTTTTCGCAGAACCGAAGTCCATGTCTCCGTATTACTTTAGTAATTGTGTATATATTATAACAAAAACAAAAGTCTACAATAAAACTTATAGTATTGGATAATGTGAGGAGATGATCATGTGCAGCTACGTACATCCCTAGAATCAATCCAGAATTTGAAAAAAAAAATCCTTCAACCAATATAAGCATGCCATAGTAATGCCACATGATTTGAAACCTCTGGCACAGAAATTTAGATCCACAAACATGTTTAAACTTTAAAAACAGAAAAAAGGTGGAGAAAGGATACAACTCTCACACTCTCGTGTCTGTAAATGTTATTTTTGTACAGTACAGAGATGAGTTAATATACAAAGTTTTGTCATCCAACAAAATGAGGTTAGGAAGGAGTGCAGAGTGTAGAAAGAACAAGGGTTTCTTTTTGAGTTTCCGTTGATGGTGGGTTTCATATCACAATTTGGGTTGTGCCCTTCGGATCGTCTCGCTACAGATCCAACACTAGTCTTGGTGGCTCAGTCCCGTCAACCTCATGTAGCGGACCGCCTTGTCGAATATCCGTCGTAGGATCTTCTGCCTCCTCCGCCCCACAAACCTTCGTCGTAGTCACACTAGCATCTCGTCACACGTGAGACCTTGGTTGACACTGTTGTCACAGTCGCACAACCATCTCCTTGCACGTAAGTTCACGTGGGCTTGGATTTGGAGTTCACGTTCGACTTCCTTGAGGCTAGGAAAGTTTTAGGGCTCGACTGTGAGAAAGAAAGGAAAGGGTAAGAGAACTGTGTCGCAAGACACTAAGAGAGCACGCGAAAAGTAACAGTGAGAGATTGAGTAGTTACACTGTAAGAGACTGAGAGGGAAAGCGAAAGGGAAATGAAATTTAAAACATAAATGGGAAGGGTTTTAAAAGACCATTTTTTGAAAAATGTCCTTGAATCCTGCTTTCAAAGCTTTCAAAGATTTTTTTTATAAAAGCATCTTAAAAAATTGAACTTAATTTAAAAAATGTCGCCACTTATTTTTATACATCGATTTTTCGAAAACCAACTTAAATTCAATGACTTTAAAACATGTTTTTTTTAGTAATGTCATAGTTTTGCTAGTGCTTATTTAAAAATATCAACCTCGCCTAAAGATTTATTAGTAATTATAGTGACAATATTAGTTGTCATCCTTAAGTGAAGAAGAGTTAGCCTAACTTATTAATTTTTTCAATTCATGATAATACTTAATTACAATATAATTTTGAATAGTGACTGTTGTTTTGCATTACCTCATTTAAAGGAATTAAATCCTTTTGTCTAATGAGTAAGTTTTATGTTTGACTTAATTCAAAAAATTTGAAATGAGAAAAATAGTTAAAATAATTATCAAAATTATGTTTCATGCCATATTGAACTTGATGATAATTGTAAATGGCATCAAATTACGGACACTACTAGAATAATGCTTTTCTAAGTCGGTTGATTTGTTCCTTCTAAGTCGGTTTTCAACCGTCTTAGATAAGCACGTCGTAAAATGGGGTGGTTTTTACAACGACGGTTGATGAACCGTCTTAGAAGATGACTATACAAAGACGATTAATTTATAACAGTCTTAGAATTTGACGTTTTTCAATGCGGTTTTTGGGCCCAACCCGTCGTAGTATACTCCCCTTTCTAAGACGATTATGAACACAACCGACTTAGAAAGTTACAGATACTAAGAGGGTTATTATGATTGTCAAAATATTATGTTAGTTATCTAAGACTATTATTTAAATAATCGTCTTCGATTGGTTTTTTTTCTGCTTTTTTATTATACTTTTTTAGATAATTTTTTTGGATGGATTTATTTTTTCCTGTTGTCTTGTATCTTTTAAGCAACTTGTAATACAAAAATGTATCATACCTCGGGTTTAATAACCGCCATGTCAATTTCTGACATCTTAAACCAATTTGAAAAGTAAAATCTATTGACATTGAAAGTTTCTTTGTGATGCAAGCAACCGGATAATACATCCAGTAATCAAAGGAATTTTGCAATCAGGATCAAGAAGCTCCAGCAACATTTCTCAAATGCATGGTCCATGAAATTATTTGCAGAACAGATGTAAACTTGCAAAAGAGAAGAATCATAATAGCTCAGCACCTTTCAAGTCCAAAGCAACAGCTGTAAAGAACAGAACAAGAAGAGTCACTATGCGCAGAAAATGCCATTAAATAAATGAAAACTAAGCAAACATATACTGCTAAAAATTAAGGATGACAACATATTGTTTGTGTGTCTTTTACGCTACATATATTGGCCACGACAAAGTGCCACAAATGATAAATTCTCTAAAGTAATTCGCACACACAGGGAAAGATGTACTTATTGCCATTCAAGTCTATATATAAAATTACCAATATTTCTTTACATACTCATGTTTGAATACATGTATAATTGAAATACTAAAGAGTAAAGACATATTCAGCATCAAACTAAACATATTCGACATCTAAGCAAAAAGCAAATCTCGATATCCATGTGGAACGTAACATAAATAACAAAATAATACTTGTAAAGTCTGAGGTGCACGTTTTCACAACTAAATTACTTTTTCAGATGAGGGAAGGCATTATATCCTGAACACAAAGAACCTCTGTCCATGATTATGAAGCAAATAAATAAATATCAATAGATGAATGTCGTTGTTTAATGACTTACTTGTACGACTTGCACAGTCGCGCTTTCCACGAGCAAACGGCACCAGCTCAATATGAGGGAAACAATCTCACGGCACGAGCTCCACACCAACAATCTTCATGGCGCGACCTCCAAAATCTTCACGGGTTAGTGCTTTTTAGGGTGAGGTAGAGTGTTTGGGGTTTCACCTAGGGCACTGCAGGGTAGACTGTTTGGGCTTTGAAAATGTTCGTATAGGTCAAGGGGCGGGATGAAATATTAAGCAAAATACAAAAACGGTCTTAGGCGCTACCCGTCGTTGTCTTGTTTGACCTTTACATTCTAAGACGGTTATTTGTAACCGCCTTAGAATGTGCGACATAAATATGAATATTTGTTCCCCGAATTATAAAAATGCCACCGCGTTCTTTTCTAAAAAGGTCCTTCATAACCGTCTTAGAAACAACGTCGTAAAAATAACCTTTTGTAGTAGTGGGATATAAAAAATGACATCACATTTTAAATGTTGAGAATCACTCTAATCATTTTAATCATAGAAGATTTTAGGTTTAAATAGAGGCACATGTGAGTTGTTCTTTGAGTAGTGGGCAAAAGATTTTAGTTTAAAAAGGAGGTCCACTTTAGGGTTTTGTAGTGAAGGTGTCATTCCGTTACTCACACTACTTTTGAGCATGGATGGGAGTTAGGCTAAAACAATTAACAATCAGAGAGGTAGATTCGAGTTGTTCATTAGGCAATGGAAATTTCGTGTCTTGCATTCATCGAAAGAGCTGAGGAAACTTCAACTTCCATTATTTGGGTTGATCTAGCTTCTTGTCATGGGTATGTATGTCTTCTTCATCAATATGAATATTTGTCACCCGAATTATAAAAATGCCACCGCGTTCTTTTCTAAAGAGGTCATTCGTAACCGTCTTAAAAACAACGTCGTAAAAATAACCTTTTGCAGTAGTGGGATATAAAAAATGACATCACATTTTAAATGTTGAGAATCACTCTAATCATTTTAATCATAGAAGACTTTAGGTTTAAATAGAGGCACATGTGAGTTGTTCTTTGAGTAGTGGGCAAAAGATTTTAGTTTAAAAAGGAGGTCCACTTTAGGGTTTTGTAGTGAAGGTGTCATTTCGTTACTCACACTACTTTTGAGCATGGATGGGAGTTAGGCTAAAACAATTAACAATTAGAGAGGTAGATTCGAGTTGTTCATTAGGTAATGGAAATTTCGTGTCTTGCATTCATCGAAAGAGCTGAGGAAACTTCAGCTTCCATTATTTGGGTTGATCTAGCTTCTTGTCATGGGTATGTATGTCTTCTTCATCATTGTTTTTTTTTTCTATACATATTTTTTTTTCAATGATACCACAACTTGCAATCAAATCTTGCAGTTAAAAGAAGATTGAGTAATTGCAAGTTGCAATAGCACTCACAAACGGATGTATAGAAGATAAAAAACAATGATGATGAAGATATACATACCCATGATAGTGAATCTAGATCAACCTATATAGATAATGAAAGTTGAAGTCGTCTCTTCCGATGAACACAAGATACACAAAATTTCCACTACGTAGTGAACAACTCGAATCTACTACTCGGGTTATTAGTCATCCTTAGTCTAACTCCCTGCTCAATTATAGTGTAAGCAACAAAATGATACCTTCACTACAAAATCCTAAAGTGGACCTCGCTTTTAAACTAAAATCTTTCGTCCACTACTCAAAGTACAACTTGCATCTATCTCTATTTAAACCTAAAATCTTCCATGATGAAATTAATTAGAGTAATTTTTAGCATTTAAAATGTTATGTCTTTTTTTTTTTATTTACAATGTCATACAATTATCAATGGTTCAATGTAATGTGAACGTAAATTTTGACTAATATTTTGATAAAAAAAATATTTTTTGTAACATTTCAGAAAGTTCTAAATAAGTCAAATTAGACAAGAGGATTTAATTCCTTTAAGTGAGACAATGTAATACAATAAATCACTATTTAAAAATATATTGCAATTAAGTGTATGGAACTAGGAAAATAAATAAAGGTATTGGGAGTTTGAAGCACACCATTAAATACTAATTCCTCCATATATCTTAAAATATTGGAAAACCACTAATTTTCTTATTGATAATATATATATATATATATATATATATATATATATATATATATATATATATATATATCATAATATTATATAGAGAGAAGGAATTGAAATAATATTTAAACCTAAAACATAATATAGTTGGTTGGTGGTGATTTTGAGAATTTAATAAAAAGACCATTCATAAGAAAACTTGACAAGTAGACATGATAAGTTTTATCCCCATGATAGATTATCTAAACGACATCTATACTCTATTATATATTTGCATTTCATTAATTAGTGTGACACTTAATTTTACTTTTAAGTAGTTTAAAAAAAATTTTGAGGTATCTTTTCACGGGGGAATTAATTAAAAGGAAAATCAAAGAGAATTGAAATTTTGTTTTAAATAAAGAAGTTTATGAATTATTTTCTAAACTAAAAGAATATGAATTAATGGAAAATATATATAATATTTTTTATTACACAAAAAAAATCCAATAATATAATATTTACTTTAAATGCAAATTTCACCTTCCTCTCTTTTCCAAAATTATCATTGAGGTCATACTTTTTTACTTTTTATTCTCGAGGTTGTATATATATATAGCAAATACTTAAATTAATGTTTTACACTAATTAATATTAATATCAAATCAATAATTGTAAGTAGTCTAATAAGTTCATTAACGTTTTGGGGACAGAATACGAACACTTCCCAAATAGCATCTATTATCTCAATATTATTGCATATAATTTTATGTTATTCAATCTAACACCACAAAGTAAAATCAGAGTCCAACTAACAAATTTCATTGATTTATATATAATAATTAGATATGCTCTGGCACTGGATTTACTCCTTAATTAACTAACACTGTAAATAAAATCTCAGTTCAATCAAACACTTGTATTTATATTTTATCGCCTTCTCTACTTGATTTGTAACTATTGTTATTGTGTGTTACAGGCTTCTTACTCCAACGAGAATCATTCACTTACCATCATCAGAAGATGAATTCCAAACCACCCTCCGTGCCTCCAAGAAGCATTTTGAGAAGATCAACGTCAAACACTAACGCCTCAAGGGTATTCTCCTGTATTAAATTTTGTCATCCTTAAGTGAAGAAGAGTTAGCCTTATTAATTTTTCTAGTTTAGGATAATACTTAATTACAATATAATTTTGATTAGTGATTGTTGTGTTGCATTGCCTCATCTAAAAGAATTAAATTCTTTTGTCTAATGAGTAAGTTTTATGTTGTACTTAATTCAAAAAAAATTGAAATGAGAAAAATAGTTAAACTATGTGTCAAATTTACGTTTCACACTACATTCAACTTGATGATAATCGTAAATGGCATCACATTATAGATAAAAAAAAAATGACATCACATTTTAAATGTTGAGAATCATTCTAATTATTTTAATCATAGAACATTTTAGATTTTAATAGAGGCAGATGTGAGTTGTTCTTTGAGCAGTGGACAAAATATTTTAGCTTAAAAGGGAGGTCCACTTTAGGGTTGTGCAATAGTGAAGATGTCATTCTATTACTCACACTACTATTGAGCATGGATGGGAGTTAGGCTAAAATGATTAACAAACAGAGAGGTAGATTGGAGTTGTTCATTAGGCAATGGAAATTTCGTGTGTCTTGCATTCATCGAAAGAGGAAACTTTAACTTTCATTATTTGGGTAGGTCTAACTTCTTGTCATGGGTATGTATGTCTTCTTCATCATTGTTTTTTTTTCTATACATATTTTTTTTCAATGATACTGCAACTTGCAATCAAATATTGTAGTTAAAAGAAGATTGAGCAATTGCAAGTTGCAATATCACTCACAAAAAGATGTGTAGAAAAAAAAACAATAATGATGAAGACATACGTACCCATGATAATAAATCTAGATCAACCTACCTAGATAATGAAAGTTGAAGTCATCTCTTTGGATGAACGTAAGACACACAAAATTTCCACTGCTTAATGAACAACTCGAATCTAATGTTCAGGTTGTTAGTCATCCTTAGTCTAACTCCCTTCCACAAAATTATAGTGTAAGCAACATAATGATTCCTTCACTACAAAATCCTAAAATGAACCTCACTTTTAAACTAAAATCTTTTGTCCATTACTCAAAGTACAACACGCATCTACCTCTTTTTAAACCTAAAAGCTTCCATGATGAAATTAATTTTGAGTGATTCTTAGCATTTAAAACGTCATGTCTTTTTTTATTTGTAATGTCATATACAACTATCAACCAGTTCAATGTAACGTGAAGCATAAATTTTGACTAATATTTTAACAAATATTATTTTTCTCAACATTTCAGAAAGTTTTAAATTAAGTCAAACATAAAACTTACTAATTAGACAAGAGGATTTAATTGCTTTAAGTGAGACAATGTAATACAACAAATCATTGTTTAAAATTACATTGCAATTAAGTCCATTAAAAATATTAACAGATATCATGATAAAGACAAAAATTATTGATGACCAATCAATGTTTATTTTATCCTCACATTAAAACACCCTCTCATTAAATATTCTCAAAGTATTTATATACACTACTACAAAACCCCATTATTATGTTTCTTATTTGGTGTTTTCTACATCCATTTTAGAATCAACTGATGTAAAATGCCAATTTTTTTAAAATCAATTTTGTTAGAACCTATGTAATAAATTTTTACATCGATTTTACACAGGTGGTATAGATCCATGTCGCCATTGAGACACCAATTGGCACCCTAAATTGTGGTTCCATCATGTACGATTGCAATGGGCACTAGATTAATGAAAGAAAAACAACACTAAAAAAACCCAATCGAATCAACACAAAAAGGATTTGCTGAAGTGGAAACACAACAAAAATAAACAATCATCTAGTAGCAACATGTTACCAATACAAAAAAGACAAAGACATGGAATAAAATTATAGGGGAAGATTTATATTACATAATTGAGTTACGAAAATGATGTTACCTCCATGGAGAATTATGCAATGAAGTTGCAGAATCAAGATGTGACAAAAGCAAACCTCAATGAGTTCTGGGGAGAGGGAGCAAAGGAGAGACAGATCCAGATCCACACCGCCATTGAGATACCAAACATTGTCTGCAGTTATTGTTCCATCTTGTGTTGCAACAGACACCAGATCAACGCAAAAACAAACACACTCTAAAAAATTTCAAATCTAATAAACATCAATGAATCCATTGAAGCCAAAACACAACAAAAATTAAACAATCTCTCATAGATTAACCAAATGAAAAAGACAAGACATTGAATGAAAGAGGGGAATTAAGATTACATGATGGACTTTTCAAAACAATGTTACCTCAATGGAGAATTGTTGTTGTTCAATCAAGATTTGGTGTAAGGAAATTAAACCTTAACGAGAGCGAGGGAGAATGAGTGAAGGAGAGGCAGATCCAGATCAACACTATAACTGAGGCAACCAAGGTTATCAAACTCACAAATGAACTTGCTTACTCATCCAAGTTTGAGTCTACATGAGAGACACAAGTTAAATTGGAGAGAAACTCGTTAATGGGCAGACTCATTTGGTTCATATTTTGTACGTTTGTGGTTGAACCTCTTTTAATCTGTTCATTGTTTTTGAACTTGTGCTCCTTCTCACTGAATCACTTCTTTTCTCTTTGATTGAGGGTTACCTTCTCCTAACTGGAAATTGTGATTTTAATCTACCATTTCCACTGCAGTTTATTTTTTTCCTCTGATTCATGAATCCATTTGTGATTTGCTTCCTCCTCTAAATTGCAAATCCATTTGATGGGGCACCATCTTTTTAAAGGAGGAGGAAGGTGACGGCTGATGGATGAAAAAAGAGAGAATATATTAGGGTTTTTTAGGTTAGTGGGTATTGGGCCTATAGTTATAATTGGGCCATTCTCCATATAAGTAAAAATTGTATAATTAAATAGAATTAGTATAATACAAATAAAAAAGCATAGTTATGTATGAGAAGTATTATATAATAGAGATTAACTATATAACATATAATAGTATATAAACATAATAAACAATGCACATGCATAAATAAATAAATAAGTCTAGTAATTAAATAGAATTAATAAAATAATAAATAAAACATAATATATAATATAATTATCTAAACATATGCCGGATAAAATATTGGATTATTATGTTATTTATTGGTAAAAGTTGGGAGAAGAGAGCGATATTGTTAAAAAAAGAGATCCAACTATCTCAACATTGCTCCCTTGATTGAAAGCCCTCAAAAACAAACCTTAGTAGTAAACAACTGTTGTGGAAAAAGTGATTTTAGAATATAAAAATTAGTGGGCATTCTCATTTAAGGCAAATATTTTCTTATTTGATTTTTTTTTCCAAAAATACATAGCCTTACCTTAATTATTTCATATTTTCTTTTTGAAAAAACTATTTTTTATTTTTTAAAAACTTATCTTTTCTTTTTCTTATTAATTTTTTTCATGAACAAATACCTCGAATACTTGTTTTTAGATTGTTAAAAAATAATTTATTTGTTCACATTAATTAGTGAAAATTAATAATTCAAAAGTTTGCCATAAAAGAATAGGAACAAAAGTTAAATAATAAGATTCTAGTAATAAGTTTGGATAAGAAATGAAGGTATAATTTAGCTTACAAAAAATATTCTATTGTTTGAGATTTTTTCCAAAAAAATATTATATAACTTTTCCCTTTTTTCTTTTTTGTAGAAAATAATATATTTTATTTATAAATAAAAATTTAACATCACTTTATTTTACTCTTAATTTCATCATGAAAAGACACCTCAACCTTTTGTTTGTAGCTTGTTAGGAAATTATTTATTTATTAACATTAATGGTTAAAAAATAGTTTTAAAAGATGCTATGTATAAAAATCATCAGAATAAAAAGTAAATATTCCACTGAAAATTTTGGATGAAAAGGAATTGTGAAATTTTAAACTAAAGTAAATATTCTATTATTTGATTTTTTTTATAAAAAAAAGATATTAGATAACTTTTCTATTAGTCCTAATTCTCTTTCAGAAAAGAATTTATTTTATTTATAAATAAAAATTTAATATCTCATTCCTTTTCTCCTACTTTCTTCATCAAAATAAAGACATGTCGATTTTTTGTTTTTAGAGTGATATAAAATTATTTATTCATTCACAATAATTAGTTAATTTTTTAAAAAAAGTTTGCTATGAAAGCAATATAAGAATAAAAATTAAATAATAAAATCCTAGTGATAACATATTGACATTAAATAGTTTAAAGTTTGCCATACAAAATCAGGAATAAAAAGACCCAATGATAATTATTAGAAAAAAAAAGATGGTAAATTTTCATTCAAAGTAGATATTAAAATATTGAAGATTTTTTGTTTGAGATAAAAAAAAATATTATATATTTTTCTCCTTAATTAACATTATTTTGTAGAAAAAAATTTATAAACTTCTTTATTTTAAAAAGAAATTAACTCTTCCTTCTTGTAGAAGATCATCATCTTTGACAAATTAGGGTGATTGTATATCCCTATCCTTATTCATCTTTTAAGATTGTCATGTTCGCCATAAGCTATGATATTAAATTGAATGAATGAGATTATCTCTGACCGTGAAACCATTTTGATTTTTGTTAACTCGTTGACAAGTGTACGAAATTGTCACAAGTAGTAAAGTACTCGAAAGTTCGAGTGTCGAATCCACATATATTTTGTTTGTACTTCATGCAAATCTAATTTAAAAGCAATAGATAAATAATTTAAAATAAAGATAAGAAAATATAGGAGATAAGATAAAGATTTAAAAGAAAAAGATAAAAGATTGAAAGATTAAAATAGAAGATAAAATATTTAAATTGAGATATGAAAGGCTAATATATATTTATTTAAATTAGAAGATCAAAATAAAAGATTGAAAGGCTATGTGAAAGATTTTGTTATTAAGAATAAAACTAATATATATTTATTTAAATTAATTTATATTCTACTATACCATTATAACTTGTTTACTAAACGTTAAATTATTTGTTTAGTATGTTTAACATTTATTTTGACAAAGTGGATTTACCTAAAGGTGGAGTTGATCCCATGCATGCATGTATTTCTTTTGTCAAGTCAAAGAATGTTGTTAAAACCCTCATCAAGTTTTAATTAAAACAAAAAAGTAAATAACTTTTAATGGTTAAAATATAATTTTGATTCAAGAATTTTTAAAATTTATAATTTAAGTCTCTTTTTTTAAAAAAAAAACATTCATGAATTTAGCCATGGTCCCTTATTCCAATCATCGATCATCGTTTCATTTAACGTTGACGGAGACAAATTTAGTTTTTTTTTAATTATTTAATCATCTGTAAGCTTAATTTATATTAAAAATTTTTTTTTATAAAAAAAGTAAACACAGGTCATCGTGAAGCCCTGATGTTCTTTCATCTTGAATTTTGAGAATAGCTGAAACCAAACCAAAAATATCAACAAAACGTTGTTGAGCCACGGGATCCCCCACCTTTGTCCCTGTTATACTAAATCCTCAAGCGTATTCTCCAGTATTAAATTCTCATTTCCCTTCATTCCATAGCCACAACCATATTGATGCTCACAGTGCTGGAATAACAACTTTTCACCATGATTTTTTCACATGTTTAAAGATAATTTTAAACCCTCCTTGAAATCAACATTGTGAAAAGTTAAGATATTTTATGACGGTTCTTATAAAACCATTTAAAAAGTTATTGATATTATAATAATAAAAAAAAAAGTTAAGATTTTTACAAAAAAAATCATTTTAGAATTTTTTAAAAATAAAAAAATGAGAATTCTAATATGATTTTGTCAAAAACCAAAAAATCATCTCAGAATGTCTACAATCGAATACAATATTTTTTAAAAAAAAATTAAAAAAATTAGAATTCTAAAATCATTTTTCAAACAACCCTTAAAATGTATTTTAAAAAAAAACAAAAATTAAAAAAAATTGAAAATTATAAGATGGATTTTGGTATTTTCTCAAATACCCATCTTAGACGATTTTCTTTGAAAAAAAATAAAAATTTAAAAATTCTAAGATCATTTTGAAAATATAAACATTCTAAGATGATTTTTTTAAAAATAAAAAATAAAAATCCATTACTCTTAAAAAATTGAACTTAATTTTAAAAATGTCGCCACTTATTTTTATACATCGATTTTTTGAAAACCAACTTAAATTCAATGACTTTAAAACATGTTTTTTTTTTAGTAATGTCATAGTTTTGCTAGTGCTTATTTAAAAATATCAACCTCGCCTAAAGCTTTATTAGTAATTATAGTGACAATATTAGTTGTCATCCTTAAGTGAAGAAGAGTTAGCCTAACTTATTAATTTTTTCAATTCATGATAATACTTAATTACAATATAATTTTGAATAGTGACTGTTGTTTTGCATTACCTCATTTAAAGGAATTAAATCCTTTTGTCTAATGAGTAAGTTTTATTGACTTGGAGAAAGCGTATGATAGAGTGCCTAGAGAGATTTTGTGGAAAGCTCTAGAGAAGAAAGGGGTTAGGGTTGCATATATTCGAGCTATCCAAGATATGTATGATAGGGTATCGACTAGTGTTAGGACACAGGGTGGAGAGTCAGACGATTTTTCCATCACAATTGGTTTGCATCAAGGGTCAACCCTTAGCCCCTACCTTTTTACCTTAATTCTGGATGTTCTCACGGAACAAATCCAAGAGATAGCGCCGAGATGCATGCTTTTTGCAGATGACATAGTCCTCCTTGGAGAGTCGAGGGAGGAGTTGAATGAGAGGTTGAAAACTTGGAGACGAGCTCTAGAAACACATGGCTTTCGCCTAAGCAGAAGCAAATCAGAGTATATGGAATGTAAGTTCAACAAAAGTAGGAGGGTATCTAACTCAGAGGTGAAAATAGGAGACCATATTATCCCTCAAGTCACACGGTTTAAATATCTTGGGTCTGTAATACAGGATGATGGAGAAATTGAAGGGGATGTGAATCATCGCATTCAAGCAGGATGGATGAAATGGAGAAAAGCATCGGGGGTGTTATGTGATGCAAAGGTACCGATCAAGCTAAAGGGAAAGTTTTATCGGACTGTGGTAAGACCGGCGATTTTGTACGGAACAGAATGTTGGGCGGTCAAGAGCCAACATGAGACTAAAGTAGGTGTAGCGGAGATGAGGATGTTGCGGTGGATGTGTGGTAAGACTCGACAGGATAAAATTAGAAACGGAGCTATTAGAGAGAGGGTTGGAGTAGCGCCTATTGTAGAGAAGATGGCGAAAAATAGACTTAGGTGGTTTGGGCATGTAGAGAGAAGACCGGTAGACTCTGTAGTGAGGAGAGTAGACCAGATGGAGAGAAAGCAAACAATTCGAGGCAGAGGAAGACCCAAAAAGACTATAAGAGAGGTTATTAAGAAGGATCTCGAACTTAATGATTTGGATAGCAGTATGGTACTTGATAGAACATTATGGCGGAAGTTGATCCATGTAGCCGACCCCACCTAGTGGGATAAGGCGTTGTTGTTGTTGTTGTTGTTGTTGTCTAATGAGTAAGTTTTATGTTTGACTTAATTCAAAAAATTTGAAATGAGAAAAATAGTTAAAATAATTATCAAAATTATGTTTCATGCTATATTGAACTTGATGATAATTGTAAATGGAATCAAATTACGGACACTACTAGAATAATGCTTTTCTAAGTCGGTTTTCAACCGTCTTAGATAAGCACGTCGTAAAAGGGGGTGGTTTTTACAACGACGGTTAATGAACCGTCTTAGAAGATGACTATACAAAGACGATTAATTTATAACAGTCTTAGAATTTGACGTTTTCCAATGCGGTTTTTGGGCCCAACCCGTCATAGTATACTCCCCTTTCTAAGACGATTATGAACACAACCGACTTAGAAAGTTACAGATACTAAGAGGGTTATTATGATTTTCAAAATATTATGTTAGTTATCTAAGACTATTATTTAAATAATCATCTTCGATTGGTTTTTTTTTTCTGCTTTTTTATTATACTTCTTTAGATAATTTTTTTGGATGGATTTATTTTTTCTGCTGTCTTGTATCTTTTAAGCAACTTGTAATACAAAAATGTATCATACCTTGGGTTTAATAACCGCCATGTTAATTTCTGACATCTTAAACCAATTTGAAAAGTAAAATCTATTGACATTGAAAGTTTCTTTGTGATGCAAGCAACCAGATAATACATCCAGTAATCAAAGGAATTTTGCAATCAGGATCAAGAAGCTCCAGCAACATTTCTCAAATGCATGGTCCATGAAATTATTTGCAGAACAGATGTAAACTTGCAAAAGAGAAGAATCATAATAGCTCAGCACCTTTCAAGTCCAAAGCAACAGCTGTAAAGAACAGAACAAGAAGAGTCACTATGCGCAGAAAATGCCATTAAATAAATGAAAACTAAGCAAACATATACTGCTAAAAATTAAGGATGACAACATATTGTTTGTGTGTCTTTTACGCTACATATATTGGCCACGACAAAGTGCCACAAATGATAAATTCTCTAAAGTAATTCGCACACACAGGGAAAGATGTACTTATTGCCATTCAAGTCTATATATAAAATTACCAATATTTCTTTACATACTCATGTTTGAATACATGTATAATTGAAATACTAAAGAGTAAAGACATATTCAGCATCAAACTAAACATATTCGACATCTAAGCAAAAAGCAAATCTCGATATCCATGTGGAACGTAACATAAATAACAAAATAATACTTGTAAAGTCTGAGGTGCACGTTTTCACAACTAAATTACTTTTTCAGATGAGGGAAGGCATTATATCCTGAACACAAAGAACCTCTGTCCATGATTATGAAGCAAATAAATAAATATCAATAGATGAATGTCGTTGTTTAATGACTTACTTGTACGACTTGCACAGTCGCGCTTTCCACGAGCAAACGGCACCAGCTCAGTATGAGGGAAACAATCTCACGGCACGAGCTCCACACCAACAATCTTGATGGCGCGACCTCCAAAATCTTTCACGGGTTAGTGCTTTTTAGGGTGAGGTAGAGTGTTTGGGGTTTCACCTAGGGCACTGCAGGGTAGACTGTTTGGGCTTTGAAAATGTTCGTATAGGTCAAGGGGTGGGATGAAATATTAAGCAAAATACAAAAACGGTCTTAGGCGCTACCCGTCGTTGTCCTGTTTGACCTTTACATTCTAAGACGGTTATTTGTAACCGCCTTAGAATGTGCGACATAAATATGAATATTTGTTCCCCGAATTATAAAAATGCCACCGCGTTCTTTTCTAAAAAGGTCCTTCATAACCGTCTTAGAAACAATGTCGTAAAAATAACCTTTTGTAGTAATGGGATATAAAAAATGACATCACATTTTAAATGTTGAGAATCAATCTAATCATTTTAATCATAGAAGATTTTAGGTTTAAATAGAGGCACATGTGAGTTGTTCTTTGAGTAGTGGGCAAAAGATTTTAGTTTAAAAAGGAGGTCCACTTTAGGGTTTTGTAGTGAAGGTGTCATTCCGTTACTCACACTACTTTTGAGCATGGATGGGAGTTAGGCTAAAACAATTAACAATCAGAGAGGTAGATTCGAGTTGTTCATTAGGCAATGGAAATTTCGTGTCTTGCATTCATCGAAAGAGCTGAGGAAACTTCAACTTCCATTATTTGGGTTGATCTAGCTTCTTGTCATGGGTATGTATGTCTTCTTCATCAATATGAATATTTGTCACCCGAATTATAAAAATGCCACCGCGTTCTTTTCTAAAAAGGTCATTCGTAACCGTCTTAAAAACAACGTCGTAAAAATAACCTTTTGCAGTAGTGGGATATAAAAAATGACATCACATTTTAAATGTTGAGAATCACTCTAATCATTTTAATCATAGAAGATTTTAGGTTTAAATAGAGGCACATGTGAGTTGTTCTTTGAGTAGTGGGCAAAAGATTTTAGTTTAAAAAGGAGGTCCACTTTAGGGTTTTGTAGTGAAGGTGTCATTTCGTTACTCACACTACTTTTGAGCATGGATGGGAGTTAGGCTAAAACAATTAACAATTAGAGAGGTAGATTCGAGTTGTCCATTAGGTAATGGAAATTTCGTGTCTTGCATTCATCGAAAGAGCTGAGGAAACTTCAACTTCCATTATTTGGGTTGATCTAGCTTCTTGTCATGGGTATGTATGTCTTCTTCATCATTGTTTTTTTTTCTATACATATTTTTTTTTCAATGATACCACAACTTACAATCAAATCTTGCAGTTAAAAGAAGATTGAGTAATTGCAAGTTGCAATAGCACTCACAAACGGATGTATAGAAGATAAAAAACAATGATGATGAAGATATACATACCCATGATAGTGAATCTAGATCAACCTATATAGATAATGAATGTTGAAGTCGTGTCTTCCGATGAACACAAGATACACAAAATTTCCACTACGTAGTGAACAACTCGAATCTACTACTCGGGTTATTAGTCATCCTTAGTCTAACTCCCTGCTCAATTATAGTGTAAGCAACAAAATGATACCTTCACTACAAAATCCTAAAGTGGACCTCGCTTTTAAACTAAAATCTTTCGTCCACTACTCAAAGTACAACTTGCATCTATCTCTATTTAAACCTAAAATCTTCCATGATGAAATTAATTAGAGTAATTTTTAGCATTTAAAATGTTATGTCTTTTTTATTTATTTACAATGTCATACAATTATCAATGGTTCAATGTAATGTGAACCTAAATTTTGACTAATATTTTGATAAAAAAATATTTTTTGTAACATTTCAGAAAGTTCTAAATAAGTCAAATTAGACAAGAGGATTTAATTCCTTTAAGTGAGACAATGTAATACAATAAATCACTATTTAAAAATATATTGCAATTAAGTGTATGGAACTAGGAAAATAAATAAAGGTATTGGGAGTTTGAAGCACACCATTAAATACTAATTCCTCCATATATCTTAAAATCTTGGAAAACCACTAATTTTCTTATTGATAATATATATATATATATATATATATATATATATATATATATATATATATATATCATAATATTATATAGAGAGAAGGAATTGAAATAATATTTAAACCTAAAACATAATATAGTTGGTTGGTGGTGATTTTGAGAATTTAATAAAAAGACCATTCATAAGAAAACTTGACAAGTAGACATGATAAGTTTTATCCCCATGATAGATTATCTAAACGACATCTATACTCTATTATATATTTGCATTTCATTAATTAGTGTGATACTTAATTTTACTTTTAAGTAGTTTAAAAAAAATTTTGAGGTATCTTTTCACGGGGGAATTAATTAAAAGGAAAATCAAAGAGAATTGAAATTTTGTTTTAAATAAAGAAGTTTATGAATTATTTTCTAAACTAAAAGAATATGAATTAATGGAAAATATATATAATATTTTTTATTACACAAAAAAATCCAATAATATAATATTTACTTTAAATGCAAATTTTACCTTCCTCTCTTTTCCAAAATTATCATTGAGGTCATACTTTTTTACTTTTTATTCTTGAGGTTGTATATATATATAGCAAATACTTAAATTAATGTTTTCAACTAATTAATATTAATATCAAATCAATAATTGTAAGTAGTCTAATAAGTTCATTAACGTTTTGGGGACAGAATACGAACACTTCCCAAATAGCATCTATTATCTCAATATTATTGCATATAATTTTATGTTATTCAATCTAACACCACAAAGTAAAATCAGAGTCCAACTAACAAATTTCATTGATTTATATATAATAATTAGATATGCTCTGGCACTGGATTTACTCCTTAATTAACTAACACCGTAAATAAAATCTCAGTTCAATCAAACACTTGTATTTATATTTTATCGCCTTCTCTACTTGATTTGTAACTATTGTTATTGTGTGTTACAGGCTTCTTACTCCAACGAGGATCATTCACTTACCATCATCAGAAGATGAATTCCAAACCACCCTTCGTGCCTCCAAGAAGCATTTTGAGAAGATCAACGTCAAACACTAACGCCTCAAGGGTATTCTCCTGTATTAAATTTTGTCATCCTTAAGTGAAGAAGAGTTAGCCTTATTAATTTTTCTAGTTTAGGATAATACTTAATTACAATATAATTTTGATTAGTGATTGTTGTGTTGCATTGCCTCATCTAAAAGAATTAAATTCTTTTGTCTAATGAGTAAGTTTTATGTTGTACTTAATTCAAAAAAAGTTGAAATGAGAAAAATAGTTAAACTATGTGTCAAATTTACGTTTCACACTACATTCAACTTGATGATAATCGTAAATGGCATCACATTATAGATAAAAAAAAATGACATCACATTTTAAATGTTGAGAATCATTCTAATTATTTTAATCATAGAAGATTTTAGATTTTAATAGAGGCAGATGTGAGTTGTTCTTTGAGCAGTGGACAAAATATTTTAGCTTAAAAGGGAGGTCCACTTTAGGGTTGTGCAATAGTGAAGATGTCATTCTATTACTCACACTACTATTGAGCATGGATGGGAGTTAGGCTAAAATGATTAACAATCAGAGAGGTAGATTGGAGTTGTTCATTGGGCAATGGAAATTTCGTGTGTCTTGCATTCATCGAAAGAGGAAACTTTAACTTTCATTATTTGGGTAGGTCTAACTTCTTGTCATGGGTATGTATGTCTTCTTCATCATTGTTTTTTTTCTATACATATTTTTTTTCAATGATACTGCAACTTGCAATCAAATATTGTAGTTAAAAGAAGATTGAGCAATTGCAAGTTGCAATATCACTCACAAAAAGATGTGTAGAAAAAAAAACAATAATGATGAAGACATACGTACCCATGATAATAAATCTAGATCAACCTACCTAGATAATGAAAGTTGAAGTCATCTCTTTGGATGAACGTAAGACACACAAAATTTCCACTGCTTAATGAACAACTCGAATCTAATGTTCAGGTTGTTAGTCATCCTTAGTCTAACTCCCTTCCACAAAATTATAGTGTAAGCAACATAATGATTCCTTCACTACAAAATCCTAAAATGAACCTCACTTTTAAACTAAAATCTTTTGTCCATTACTCAAAGTACAACACGCATCTACCTCTTTTTAAACCTAAAAGCTTCCATGATGAAATTAATTTTGAGTGATTCTTAGCATTTAAAACGTCATGTCTTTTTTTATTTGTAATGTCATATACAACTATCAACCAGTTCAATGTAACGTGAAGCATAAATTTTGACTAATATTTTAACAAATATTATTTTTCTCAACATTTTAGAAAGTTTTAAATTAAGTCAAACATAAAACTTACTAATTAGACAAGAGGATTTAATTGCTTTAAGTGAGACAATGCAATACAACAAATCATTGTTTAAAATTACATTGCAATTAAGTCCATTAAAAATATTAACAGATATCATGATAAAGACAAAAATTATTGATGACCAATCAATGTTTATTTTATCCTCACATTAAAACACCCTCTCATTAAATATTCTCGAAGTATTTATATACACTACTACAAAACCCCATTATTATGTTTCTTATTTGGTATTTTCTACATCCATTTTAGAATCAACTGATGTAAAATGCCAATTTTTTTAAAATCAATTTTGTTAGAACCTATGTAATAAATTTTTACATCGATTTTACACAGGTGGTATAGATCCATGTCGCCATTGAGACACCAAATGGCACCCTAAATTGTGGTTCCATCTTGTACGATTGCAATGGGCACTAGATTAATGAAAGAAAAACAACACTAAAAAAACCCAATCAAATCAACACAAAAAGGATTTGCTGAAGTGGAAACACAACAAAAATAAACAATCATCTAGTAGCAACATGTTACCAATACAAAAAAGACAAAGACATGGAATAAAATTATAGGGGAAGATTTATATTACATAATTGAGTTACGAAAATGATGTTACCTCCATGGAGAATTATGCAATGAAGTTGCAGAATCAAGATGTGACAAAAGCAAACCTCAATGAGTTCTGGGGAGAGGGAGCAAAGGAGAGACAGATCCAGATCTACACCGCCATTGAGATACCAAACATTGTCTGCAATTATTGTTCCATCTTGTGTTGCAACAGACTCCAGATCAACGCAAAAACAAACACACTCTAAAAAATTTCAAATCTAATAAACATCAATGAATCCATTGAAGCCAAAACACAACAAAAATTAAACAATCGCTCATAGATTAACCAAATGAAAAAGACAAGACATTGAATGAAAGAGGGGAATTAAGATTACATGATGGACTTTTCAAAACAATGTTACCTCAATGGAGAATTGTTGTTGTTCAATCAAGATTTGATGTAAGGAAATTAAACCTTAACGAGAGCGAGGGAGAATGAGTGAAGGAGAGGCAGATCCAGATCAATACTATAACTGAGGCAACCAAGGTTATCAAACTCACAGATGAACTTGCTTACTCATCCAAGTTTGAGTCTACATGAGAGACACAAGTTAAATTGGAGAGAAACTCGTTAATGGGCAGACTCATTTGGTTCATATTTTGTACGTTTGTGGTTGAACCTCTTTTAATCTGTTCATTGTTTTTGAACTTGTGCTCCTTCTCACTGAATCACTTCTTTTCTCTTTGATTGAGGGTTACCTTCTTCTAACTGGAAATTGTGATTTTAATCTACCATTTCCACTGCAGTTTATTTTTTTCCTCTGATTCATGAATCCATTTGTGATTTGCTTCCTCCTCTAAATTGCAAATCCATTTGATGGGGCACCATCTTTTTAAAGGAGGAGGAAAGTGACGGCTGATGGATGAAAAAAAAGAGAATATATTAGGGTTTTTTAGGTTAGTGGGTATTGGGCCTATAGTTATAATTGGGCCATTCTCCATATAAGTAAAAATTGTATAATTAAATAGAATTAGTATAATACAAATAAAAAAGCATAGTTATGTATGAGAAGTATTATATAATAGAGATAAACTATATAACATATAATAGTATATAAACATAATAAACAATGCACATGCATAAATAAATAAATAAGTCTAGTAATTAAATAGAATTAATAAAATAATAAATAAAACATAATATATAATATAATTATCTAAACATATGCCGGATAAAATATTGGATTATTATGTTATTTATTGGTAAAAGTTGGGAGAAGAGAGCGATATTGTTAAAAAAAGAGATCCAACTATCTCAACATTGCTCCCTTGATTGAGAGCCCTCAAAAACAAACCTTAGTAGTAAACAACTGTTGTGGAAAAAGTGATTTTAGAATATAAAAATTAGTGGGCATTCTCATTTAAGGTAAATATTTTCTTATTTGAATTTTTTTTCCAAAAATACATAGCTTTACCTTAATTATTTCATATTTTCTTTTTGAAAAAACTATTTTTTATTTTTTAAAAACTTATCTTTTCTTTTTCTTATTAATTTTTTTCATGAACAAATACCTCGAATACTTGTTTTTAGATTGTTAAAAAATAATTTATTTGTTCACATTAATTAGTGAAAATTAATAATTCAAAAGTTTGCCATAAAAGAATAGGAACAAAAGTTAAATAATAAGATTCTAGTAATAAGTTTGGATAAGAAAGGAAGGTATAATTTAGCTTACAAAAAATATTCTATTGCTTGAGATTTTTTCCAAAAAAATATTATATAACTTTTCCCTTTTTTCTTTTTTGTAGAAAATAATATATTTTATTTATAAATAAAAATTTAACAACACTTTATTTTACTCTTAATTTCATCATGAAAAGACACCTCCACCTTTTGTTTGTAGCTTGTTAGGAAATTATTTATTTATTAACATTAATGGTTAAAAAATAGTTTTAAAAGATGCTATGTATAAAAATCATCAGAATAAAAAGTAAATATTCCACTGAAAATTTTGGATGAAAAGGAATTGTGAAATTTTAAACTAAAGTAAATATTCTATTATTTGATTTTTTTTATAAAAAAAAAGATATTAGATAACTTTCCTATTAGTCCTAATTCTCTTTCAGAAAAGAATTTATTTTATTTATAAATAAAAATTTAATATCTCATTCCTTTTCTCCTACTTTCTTCATCAAAATAAAGACATGTCGATTTTTTGTTTTTAGAGTGATATAAAATTATTTATTCATTCACAATAATTAGTTAATTTTTTTAAAAAAGTTTGCTATGAAAGCAATATAAGAATAAAAATTAAATAATAAAATCCTAGTGATAACATATTGACATTAAATAGTTTAAAGTTTGCCATACAAAATCAGGAATAAAAAGACCCAATGATAATTTTTAGAAAAAAAAAGATGGTAAATTTTCATTCAAAGTAGATATTAAAATATTGAAGATTTTTTGTTTGAGATAAAAAAAAATATTATATATTTTTCTCCTTAATTAACATTATTTTGTAGAAAAAATTTTATAAACTTCTTTATTTTAAAAAGAAATTAACTCTTCCTTCTTGTAGAAGATCATCATCTTTGACAAATTAGGGTGATTGTATATCCCTATCCTTATTCATCTTTTAAGATTGTCATGTTCGCTAGTCATAAGCTATGATATTAAATTGAATAAATGAGATTATCTCTGACTGTGAAATCATTTTGATTTTTGTTAACTCGTTGACAAGTGTACCAAATTGTCACAAGTAATAAAGTACTCGAAAGTTCGAGTGTCGAATCCACATAGACTTTGTTTGTACTTCATGCAAATCCAATTTAAAAGCAATAGATAAATAATTTAAAATAAAGATAAGAAAATATAGGAGATAAGATAAAGATTTAAAAGAAAAAGATAAAAGATTGAAAGACTAAAATAGAAGATAAAATATTTAAATTGAGATATGAAAGGCTAATATATATTTATTTAAATTAGAAGATCAAAATAAAAGATTTAAAGGCTATGTGAAAGATTTTGTTATTAAGAATAAAACTAATATATATTTATTTAAATTAATTTATATTCTACTATACCATTATAACTTGTTTACTAAACGTTAAATTATTTGTTTAGTATGTTTAACATTTATTTTGACAAAGTGGATTTACCTAAAGGTGGAGTTGATCCCATGCATGCATGTATTTCTTTTGTCAAGTCAAAGAATGTTGTTAAAACCCTCATCAAGTTTTAATTAAAACAAAAAAGTAAATAATTTTTAATGGTTAAAATATAATTTTGATTCAAGAATTTTTAAAATTTATAATTTAAGTCTCTTTTTTTAAAAAAAAAACATTCATGAATTTAGCCATGGTCCCTTATTCCAATCATCGATCATCGTTTCATTTAACGTTGACGGAGACAAATTTAGTTTTTTTTTTAATTATTTAATCATCTGTAAGCTCAATTTATATTAAAAAAAATTTTAAAAAAAAAGTAAACACAGGTCATCGTGAAGCCCTGATGTTCTTTAATTTTGAGAATCCCGCACCTTTGTCCCTGTTATACTAAATCCTCAAGCGTATTCTCCAGTATTAAATTCTCATCTCCCTTCATTCCATATAGCCACAACCATATTGATGCTCACAGTGCTGGAAAAACAACTTTTCACCATGATTTTTTCACATGTTTAAAGATAATTTTGAACCTCCTTGAAATCAACATTGTGAAAAGTTAAGATATTTTATGATGGTTGTTATAAAACCGTTTAAAAAGTTATTGATATTCTAATAAAAAATAAAAAAAAGTTAAGATTTTTACAAAAAAATCATTTTAAAATTTTTTAAAAATAAAAAAAATGAGAATTCTAATATGATTTTGTCAAAAACTAAAAAATCATCTAAGAATGTCTACAATCGAATACAATATTTTTTAAAAAAAATTAAAAAAATGAGAATTCTAAAATCATTTTTCAAACAACCGTCTTAAAATGTATTTTAAAAAAAACAAATTAAAAAAATTGAAAATTATAAGATGGATTTTGATATTTTCTCAAATACCCATCTTAGACGATTTTCTTTGAAAAAAATAAAAATTTAAGAATTCTAGATTTTTCAAAAACCATTTTAAAATGTAAACATTTTAAAATGATTTTTTAAAAAAAAAAATAAAAAATCCATTACTTTTTCTGCATAATAAAATAAATTTATTCATAAAATAATGTAATGTATAACCAATCATATACATTACTTTAATAACTATTTAAGTGACATATGAGATAATATATCTAAATAATTTATAAAAATTAAATTAGAATCACTAAAATAAAATTTAACTGAGCGTGTATTGTAAACTAAAATTAAATTTATCTTAGTTTGATTCCCTTAGCTCTGATTTAAATGTCTTAAGTATATAATTATAAACCATATCCAGATATATATTTTCTTATCCAAAAAGTTTTTCGCAGAACCGAAGTCCATGTCTCCGTATTACTTTAGTAATTGTGTATATATTATAACAAAAACAAAAGTCTACAATAAAACTTATAGTATTGGGTAATGTGAGGAGATGATCATGTGCAGCTACGTAATCAAACTATGATAAATGATATAGATAAGAAATGAATATTTGAAAGGCTTAACAGATGATAATATGACAAAAAGTGAAAAATAGATTAAAATATTAAATAATTTAAGCAGAATGCACTCAACTAACTTCAGATGTAAATCCTTAGTATCTATCAGTATATATATATATATATATATATATAAGTCTACAATGAAACTTACGGTATTGGGTAATGTGAGAAGATGATCCTCTGCAGCTACATAATCAACTTCTTAAATCTCCCCGCAATGCATAGCTACAGTACCATCAGATTTCTCAAATATAATGTTTATAAAGGGGGGGAATAACATGTTTATTCCTTCGTTGGAAGCAGACTTTCACACAGCCGATCTAACTTTGGAGTAGGGTCTAGTTGAAGTTTTGGTTGTAATGCTTTCAGTATCTTCGATTCAAAAAATGATAAATATAGGAATTGGTCATTCATGAATGATAGATCATATTCGCCATTAGATCACCATATGTCTAAGAGTTGTCAGTAATCGATGGGATGTCCTTTACAATATTTTCCAATGACATCTTGAGGCATAATTTGCTAACAGTAGGAGAACTTTCTGCAGACACACTACCCCCTTTTCGAGAAGAGCATCTTCGATAATCATGAACTACAGGATCAATATAAAGCTCAATCTTATAACAGTATGCAAAGTCGATATTAAATAGCAATAAAATTTGAAAAGTGTTAAGAAGAAGCAACTTGCAAAGAGGAAAAAAATTGAAAGAGTGCATATTGGTCCATAAGAAACTCTCTACATTGTCTACAATCAATACAAAGAAAAGTAAAAGAGGAGATATCAATATAATACCAAAGAACTCCTCTGGAACAAGGAATATCAATCACAGGTATTCCTCAATGAACAGTAAATATTTCAAACCAATTAATTAAACTAACTAAAGCACGTAAGAAAATTTGTGTACCCTTTAATAAATTTGTATAATAAATTGAAATCTAAATGTTAACCTCAAAAGTAAAGCATTCCAAAAATAAAAAAGGCTCACCTCACATATAACTGCTCTATCAACATACTTGGCAGGTATATCATTAAGAATATGCCCAGGCAAGTGATGTGATTCAATGGCCTCCAAATACATCATTACAAAAAAAAGCAAGGTAAGTACATGAAATTCTTAACATAAAGAGACAAATTGAATATGATAACAAAATTAAGAAAAAGTAATTGTTGAATAAGCCACAGGACGTGAAGCTACCCAAGGAAAGGAATCAGACAAGCAAAATTGTAGTTCTTTCTATTTCCTATCAGTTATTAATAGCATGTATTAGCAATTCTACAATGTCATCGCATTGCGGAGCAGAAGCAAGCAGCTACAAAGATGCCATCATGTGCTTTTTTTGTTGTTGGGGCTAAATGGTGGCCCAAACTGCAGGTTTCTCACACATGAATATGCATCCCTGGGTGCACGCGAAGTTAGTTGTCATGGATCTATTATATAGCGAGAAGAAATAGCTAGTAAGCGATAATTTGTATCCACCGTGGTACATCCCTAGAATCAATCCAGAATTTGAAAAAAAAAAAAAAAAACCTTCAACCAATATAAGCATACCATAGTAATGCCACATGATTTGAAACCTCTGGGACAGAAATTTAGATCCACAAACATGTTTAAACTTTAAAAACAGAAAAAAGGTGGAGAAAGGATACAGCTCTCACACTTTTGTGTCTATAAATGTTATTTTTGTACAGTATAGAGATGAGTTAATATACAAAGTTTTGTCATCCAACGAAACGAGGTTAGGAAGGAGTGAAGAGTGTAGAAAGAACAAGAGTTTCTTTTTGAGTTTCCGTTGATGGCAGGTTTCATATCACAATTTGGGTTGTGCCCTTCAGATCGTCTCGCGGCAGATCCAACACTAGTCTTGGTGGCTCAGTTTGGTCAACCTCACGTAGCGGACCACCTTATCGAATTTCGTCATAGGATCTTTTGCCTCCTCCGCCCCACAAACCTTCGTCATTGCCGCTGTCATAGTCGCACTAGCATCTCGTCACACGTGAGGCATTGGTTGAAACTGTTGTCATGGTCGCACAACCATCACCTTGCACGTAAGTTCCCTTCTTCCTCTTGGGCTTAGAGTTCACATGCGACCTCCTTGAGGCTGGGAAAGCTTTAGGGCTCGACTTTGAGAAAGAAAGGGAAGGGTAAGAGAATTGTGCCGCAAGACACTAAGAGAGCACGCGAAAAAGTAAAAGTGAGAGATCGAGCAGTTACGCTGCAAGAGACTAAGAGGGAAAGCAAAAGGGAAATGAAATTTAAAACATAAATGGGAAGGATTTTTAAAGATTGCTTTTTGAAAAATGTCCTTGAATCCTCCTTTCAAAGACAGTTTTTGAAAACTTATTTTCAAAGATGTTTTTTTTATAAAAGCATCTTAAAAAATTGAACTTAATTTTAAAAATGTCACCACTTATTTTTTTACATCGGGTTTTCGAAAACCAACTTAAATTCAATGACTTTAAAACGTTTTTTTTAGTAATGTCGTAGTTTTGCTAGTTCTTATTTAAAAATATCAACTTCGCCTAAAGTTTTATTAGTAATTATAGTGACAATATTAGTTGTCATCCTTAAGTGAAGAAGAGTTAGCCTAGCTTATTAATTTTTCAAGTTCAGGATAATACTTAATTACAATACAATTTTGAATAGTGATTGTTATTTTGCATTACCTCATTTAAAGGAATTAAATCCTTTTGTCTAATGAGTAAGTTTTATGTTTGACTTAATTCAAAAAATTTGAAATGAGCAAAATAGTTAAAATAATTATCAAAATTATGATTCATGTTATATTGAACTTGATGATAATTGTAAATGGCATCACATTACGGACACTACTAGAATAATGTTTTTCTAAGTCGATTGATTTGTTCCTTCTAAGTCAGTTTTCAACCGTCTTAGATAAGCACGTCATAAAAGATGGTGGTTTTTACAACGACGGTTGATGAACCATCTTAGAAGATGACTATACAAAGATGATTATTTTATAACCGTCTTAGAATTTGACATTTTTCAAGGCGGTTTTCGGGCTCAACCCACCGTAATATACTCTCCTTTCTAAGACAATTATGAACACAACTGACTTAGAAAGTTACAGATACTAAGACGGTTATATAATAACCATCTTAGATTACTCACATAATATTTTGTAAATCTAAGACATTTATTATATAACCGTCGTAGAATGATTGCCAAAACATTATGGTAGTTATCTAAGATTGTTATTTAAATAACCGTCTTAGATTGGTTTTTTCTGCTTTTTTATTATACTTTTTTAGATAATTTTTTTGGATGGATTTATTTTTTCCTGCTGTCTTGTATCTTTTAAGCAACAAATGGAAACTGCACATTGATGGAAACCAAAACCATATGATTAATTTAAACATTTATACAATCTATTATACATTACAACAATTTACATCGAGACAAATGTCAAGTATATGAAAAAATATTCTATGTTTCATGTTTGAAATACTAGTATTTTACTCCTATAACAGCTTCTCGATCCATTGACATATATATATAAGGAAATATATATGGTCACATGGTAGAATCTAATAATTAGCTTGTCCTCCATTTATTTGGTGACCATTAGAACCAACAAGTCCATAAGAACCAGCAAAAGTTACAATTTCTCCAATGGCTGCAAAATTTAGATCATTAATTAGTGCAACATAGCATGGCCTTAAAAACTAGAGTTTCCATATAAAATACAATTCTTAGGCCTAAATTGAATGCAACACATTATGAACTAGAATAGCAGCTTCTAGACACCTAAGATTATACAGCAACAACAATCCAATGGTTTCCAAACTGCTTTTTATCTGATTGGATCAAATTTAAGTTGTATTCTAACTGAACTAGACCAAACTGCAAATATACCTTTTTAACAACAATTTAGAAACCACCATTTAATATTACATTAGAATTACCCAAGCTCTAGAACTTATTAGAATATCATTATTTTAACAAAAAAAATTAATTTATCAATATATGTTGAAAACAGATCAAGTGATCAAATACGTTATATGTTGTTTAATAATCATTCAAGAAATCTAGAAATCTCAATTCTCTTGATTTTTTTTACTAATGTATATATTTTATAAGTATGTTTGGTTCATATAAACACTGAAGCTAATGGGAGACCCAAGAAACCTTGTTTCTCACAAATAAAGTAAAACACAAAATTCAGGCCAAGCATCTATATCGGTGTCTGTGTCAAAAACTTATAATACAAGAATGTATCATACCTCAGGTTTAATAACCGCCATGTCAATTTCTGACATCTTAAACCAATTTGAAAAGTAAAATCTATTGATATTGAAAGGTTCTTTGTGATGCAAGCAACTAGGTAATACATCCAATAATCAAAGGAATTCTGCAATCAGGATCAAGAAGCTCCAACAACATTTCTCAAATGCATGGTCCATGAAATTATTTACAGAACAGATGTAAACTTGCAAAAGAGAAGAATCAAAATAGTTCAGCACCTTTCAAGTTCAAAGCAACAACTGTAAAGAACAAAACAAGAAGTCACTATGTGCAGAAAGTGCCATTAAATAAATGAAAACTAGGCAAACATATACTGCTAAAAATTAAGGATGACAATATTGTTTGTGTGTCTTTTACACTACATATATTGGCCATGACAAAGTGCCACAAATGATAAATTCTCTAAAATAATTCACACACACAAGGAAAGATGTACTTATTGCCATTCAAGTCTATATATTACATATATTTTCCATTAATTCATATTCTTTTAGTTTAGAAAATAATTCATAAACTTCTTTATTTAAAACAAAATTTCAATTCTCTTTGATTTTCCTTTCAATTAATTCCCCTGTGAAAAGATACCTCAAAATTTTGTTTTTAAACTACTTAAAAGTAAAATTAAGTATCACACTAATTAATGAAATGCAAATATCACTACTAGAAAATGTGTATTCTACATCGGTCAGAATCGCGATTCAACAACGATGCTTGACCGTTTTTTATTATAATGATGTTGAAACTTAAAAATTTCAACAACGGTCCATAAGCAAACGTTGTAGTAAGCTGTTTATTTTCTACATCGGTGCTGACGTAGGCACCGATGTAATAAGATTAGTTTCTACATCGTTTTTTAATTAAGAAACGATGTTGATCCCCTATTTTCTACATCCGTGCTGACGTAGACACTGATGTAGTAAGATTAGTTTCTACATTGTATTTTAATTAAGAAACGATGTTGATCCCCTATTTTCTACATCGGTGCTAATGTACGCACCGATGTAGTAAGTTGCGCTTTCTAATTCGTTTTGCAGAAAGAAACGATGTTGAAATATGATATTTCTACATCGGTGGTGACGTCAGCACCGATGTAAAAACATGTTTAACCTGCAGAGTAATTTGAGGTTATTTAAAATAAATAATTTATAATATGATAAAATTATCTATAAATAAAATTATATAAGATATTAAAAAAAACTTGAGTAGAGAAATAACTAACTACAATCTTATGTCTTATCTATAGGTTTATGAATAAAGAGGGATAGATGATAGAAATTTTATGGTAAAAACACATACATCCTGTGATTGGTGGCAAAAATTTTATGAGTTTGGTGCCTAAAAAGAATAGAGTTGGCAGTGGCGTGGGAGCTATCAAAACTTCTGCTCTGCTTATAGCCACATAATAATATGAAAGCACGTATTTCTTAAGATTTTCAAGACTTATGATATCTATAGATAGGACAAGACAACCACAACTAGCCAAAATAAGATGAAAGCACGTAGCCAAATAAAAGAGAGGGATTTCATTAAAGTCATTAATTTAGTTCAAAATTTGTTAAAGCTAATTATAAATTATAATGAGGCACCATATAAGTATTTTAAATAATAATTCTATGAATAATGTTCAACAATGTTATTAATTTTTAATGTAATAGCCAATAGACTTAAACAGATCATACTTTTGGTTAATGTATCAAAGTTGAAAATATCTTCACAAAGAGTTCCTTAACCATAATTCTCTCAAAAATGATTATGAATATCTGAATATCCCTCTAACCCTCTTATAATAAAATATATATTACAAACAAGCATAATAGCCATGAACATAGCAAAAATAGAACCTCCTGGCAAACATATAAACATAAAACAACTTGTAGCCATGAAAAGAGAAAAAAGAGATGTACCCATCCCGGGAACTTGATAATCATTTACAATTTCAAAGTTCCTGTAAGTGTATCCAACAAAATTCAAATAACAATTTGAAGATTTGAAGATAGAGAATTATAAGACAGCAAGAAAAAATATTAAAAAAACTGTGACAGATCACAGATGTCAGGTAAAGAACAAAATAACTAAGAATTTGAAGTTCGAACTTAAGGAGACACCTATTGGCCACTGCTAATAGCAAGTTAAACACTGGTATGTTTTTTTTTTATCAAGGGTGGATAACCCTTGAGTATAAATTCATATATTCCAAACTCAAGCAGATATAAACAACCCTCAATCATGAAAGTTATTGCTAACCTAAAATGGACATTTTAGCAAAGCTTAACAAATACACACTTCTACCTAAGCCATAACTTGAGCTTCCTAAGAACTCAAGAAAAGTGTGAATTATTTGTTAGGTATCAAAAGCTCAATGCCAAGACATTATTCATATCAAAAGTCTGAAGAAGTTTTAGTTAAGCTTGAAATTAGCCAAGTAATTACTAAAGCCAAAATTTGTCTAAAAGTGAAATGGAGAATAAATAAAACTTTTGATAAGAGAATGCCAATTAAGTTTGATAGCTTACAAGATATTTCCTACTACCACGGTCCTGCCTATGCTTTATACCATCTCAACAACTACTCAAATCATTGGGACTAAAAGGCATACCAACAGCCTACTCACAATCACAGCTATGCAAAGTAATTAAAAGATAAGTAGCTCAAAAGTATAAACAAAACAATGATGACTAACTGATTTTCTTTGCTCTTCCCTGTACTTAAAAAAGGGATTGAACAGGAAAAACATACTTCATCATCATGTGAACCAAAAGGTGACACTAGCAGACTAGCTCTACAGATAACTAGTTAAAAATTTCCAACAAAGAATAAAACACCTAAGATTACCTTCCTCCATGGACCAGATCTTGAAGATGATTGAGTTTGGCTGTCAGACTACAAATGCAAAAGACAAAATGAGAAAATGTGAACAAGGCAAATGGCCGACAACAAGCTACACAAAACAAGAATATAAGGGACTCGAATAACTCATCAAACTTTTCAAAATTCTAAGTATCTAACTCATCATTGACCTCAGGAATAAATGAAGCTTCCATTTGATACAACTTATTCCATTCAACACCTTTGAAGAATGGATAAGCCTGAAGAGGAATGCAGCACAAAGGTAAATCCATACCCAAATATATAATATCACAAATCTAAGAATTTAGAAAATGACCACATCAAGTTTTACAATTGCATGTACTGTCAAAGTAAAAAAAAAAAACAGAACATAATAGCAATTTAGCAGGGAGATTCCTTTCGGCTTTAACATGCTCAACCTGGAAATATTAACAAACAGGAATAAGTATAAAGTATGATGACCTTATTGACCATAGGCATTTAAACTACTAATAGAGAAAAATAACTAGTTCCATGAACAAGTCATTTTATCAAGTCAGATATCTACACAGGGCATCAAATCTAAATTCATAAACCCTAAAATCAAGCATATATGAACTGTAAAGAAACCAGTAATGCCTTACCCGAGATTAAACATGTTATTGATGGGATCCAGAAGCTGTTGTTATGGAGGATGTTGATGTTGTTGCTCTTGTTGTTGCTCCACATGTACCACGAAGCAACAGACTGGTAAGGCCTCCACTTGTCACACAACTGGTCCATCTGCGAGGGTCGGGGCAAGTCCTCGAGGTTGTAGAGTGAGAAAGTCCTCATGTTGGGAACCGGCAGAGTCGCTCCTGCGCTTCCGGTTGCTAGTGGAAACCCTAACGGTGAAATCAGGGATTGCATCGTGGCCGTTGTCGGAGTCAGAATCATCTACTATAATGTTGAAGACATTGACGCATGAGTTCTCCGCTTTGGATTCTGGCGTTACCACATTACCGTCAACTGCCACTGCCATGTCCTCATTCTTTTCTACTGAGTGTTTCGATTTTGTCATTGTTCTCTTGAGAATCTTCTTTCCCGATCTTAGGTTGAGAAAGCCCTCACGCTGATAGCCGGTTGGGTTCCGATTGGCAGTGGAAACCCTAGCGGGGGCGAGGCGGAGGCTGTGGCGGCGGAGGGGGAGAGAGGCGAATAGCTTTGGGTTTCGAAAGCTTAGGGGTTGTTGTTCTGGTTTGGACCATTTTGTGGAGAACATCGGGTCTGTGGAGTGAGAAAATCATGAACATACCAAGGAAAATGAAATACACGCGATAGTGATGGAAATCCACACGACGACCTGGACTGTATAATGAACACCAGTGTTGGAAAGCCTTCACGAGGACAAGCACGACAGTGTTGGAAAGCCTTCATGACGAGAAACAAAGCTTCCAGAGACAAACGACACAAAATGAGTGAGGTAGGGTATAGTGTGACTGGGCGAGAGGCAAAAAGATTTAATCCCCTTCAAGGACGGTGTTTATAGAACCCGTCTTTGAATAATTGAACTCAACAACGGTGTGTTGAGCACCGTTTTTGTAATACGAATACAACGTCGTTTCCCTTATAAATGTTGTTGAAATACATTTGTTATTTACTAAAATGCCACAACGTCTAAAATGACATCGTTTTCAAAGCACCGTTGTTGAAGTCACGTTGTAGAATAAGCTTATCCTAGTAGTGTATATAATAGAGTATAGATGTCATTTAGATAATCTATCATGGGGATAAAACTTATCATGTCTACTTGTCAAATTTTCTTACGAATGGTCTTTTTATTAAATTCTCAAAATCACCACCAACCAACTATATTATGTTTTAGGTTTAAATATTATTTCAATTCCTTCTCTCTATATAATATTATGATATATATTATCAATAAGAAAATTAGTCGTTATCCAAGATTTTGAGATGTATGGAGGAATTAGTATTTAATGGTGTGCTTCAAACTCCCAATACCTTTATTTATTTTCCTAGTTTCATACACTTAATTGCAATATATTTTTAAATAGTGATTTATTGTATTACATTGTCTCACTTAAAGAAATTAAATCCTCTTGTCTAATTTGACTTATTTAAAACTTTCTGAAATGTTGCAAAAAATAATTTTTTTATCAAAATATTAGTCAAAATTTACATTCACGTTACATTGAACCATTGTTAATTGTATATGACATTGCAAATAAAAAAATAACATAACGTTTTAAATGCTAAGAATTACTCTAATTAATTTCATCATGGAAGATTTTAGGTTTAAATAGAGGTAGATACAAGTTGTACTTTGAGTAGTGAACGAAAGATTTTAGTTTAAAAGCATGGTCCACTTTAGGATTTTGTAGTGAAGGTATCATTTTGTTGCTTACACTACAATTGAGCAGGGAGTTAAACTAAGGATGACTAACAACCCGAGTAGTAGTGGGAATGGAAATTTCGATTAACAATCAGAGAGGTAGACTCGAGTTGTTCATTAGGAAATGGAAATTTCGTGTCTTGCATTCATCGAAAGAGTTGAGGAAACTTCAACTTCCATTATTTGAGTTGATCTAGCTTCTTGTCATGGGTATGTATGTCTTCTTCATCATTGTTTTTTTTTTCTATACATATTTTTTTCAATGATACCACAACTTGCAATCAAATCTTGGAGTTAAAAGAAGATTGAGTAATTGCAAGTTGTAATAGCACTCACAAACGGATGTATAGAAGAAAAAAAACAATGATGATGAAGATATACATACCCATGATAGTGAATCTAGATCAACCTATCTAGATAATGAAAGTTGAAGTCGTCTCTTCCAATGAACACAAGATGCGCAATTTCCACTACGTAGTGAACAACTCGAATCTACTACTCGGGTTGTTAGTCATCCTTAGTTTAACTCCCTGCTCAATTGTAGTGTAAGCAACAAAATGATACATTCACTACAAAATCCTAAAGTGGACCATGCTTTAAACTAAAATCTTTCGTCCACTACTCAAAGTACAACTTGTATCTACCTCTATTTAAACCTAAAATCTTCCATGATGAAATTAATTAGAGTAATTCTTAGCATTTAAAACGTTATGTTATTTTTTTATTTGCAATGTCATATACAATTAACAATGGTTCAATGTAACGCGAATGCAAATTTTGACTAATATTTTGATAAAAAAAATATTTTTTGCAACATTTCAGAAAGTTTTAAATAAGTAAAATTAGACAAGAGGATTTAATTTCTTTAAGTGAGACAATGTAATACAATAAATCACTATTTAAAAATATATTGCAATTAAGTGTATGAAACTAGGAAAATAAATAAAGGTATTGGGAGTTTCAAGCACACCATTAAATACTAATTCCTCCATACATCTCAAAATCTTGGATAACCACTAATTTTCTTATTGATAATATATATCATAATATTATATAGAGAGAAGGAATTGAAATAATATTTAAACCTAAAACATAAAATAGTTGGTTGGTGGTGATTTTGAGAATTTAATAAAAAGACCATTCATAAGAAAATTTGACAAGTAGACATGATAAGTTTTATCCCCATGATAGATTATCTAAAAGACATCTATACTCTATTATATATTTGCATTTCATTAATTAGTGTGATACTTAATTTTACTTTTAAGTAGTTTAAAAACAAAATTTTGAGGTATCTTTTCACGGGGGAATTAATTAAAAGGAAAATCAAAGAGAATTGAAATTTTGTTTTAAATAAAGAAGTTTATGAATTATTTTCTAAACTAAAAGAATATGAATTAATGGAAAATATATGTAATATTTTTTATTACACAAAAAAATCCAATAATATGATATTTACTTTAAATGCAAATTTTACCTTCCTCTCTTTTCCAAAATTATCATTGAGGTGGTACTTTTTTACTTTTTATTCTTGAGCTTGTATATATATATAGCAAATATTTAAATTAATGTTTTCAACCAATTAATATTAATATCAAATCAATAATTGTAAGTAGTCTAATAAGTTCATTAACTTTTGGGGAACAGAATACGAACACTTCCCAAATAGCATCTATTATCTCAATATTATTGCATATAATTTTATGTTATTCAATCTAACACCACAAAGTAAAATCAGAGTCCTACTAACAAATTTCATTGATTTATATATAATAATTAGATATGCTCTGGCACTGGATTTACTCCTTAATTAACTAACACCATAAATAAAATCTCAGTTCAATCAAACACTTGTATTTATATTTTATCACCTTCTCTACTTGATTTGTAACTATTGTTATTATGTGTTACAGGCTTCTTACTCCAACGAGGATCATTCACTTACCATCATCAGAAGATGAATTCCAAACCACTCTTCGTGCCTCCAAGAAGCATTTTGGGAAGATCAACGTCAAACACTAACGCCTCAAGGGTATTCTCCTGTATTAAATTTTGTCATCCTTAAGTGAAGAAGAGTTAGCCTTATTAATTTTTCTAGTTTAGGATAATACTTAATTACAATATAATTTTGATTAGTGATTGTTGTGTTTCATTGCCTCATCTAAAAGAATTAAATTCTTTTGTCTAATGAGTAAGTTTTATGTTGTACTTAATTCAAAAAAAAATTGATATGAGAAAAATAGTTAAACTATGTGTCAAATTTACGTTTCACACTACATTCAACTTGATGATAATCGTAAATGGCATCACAGTATAGATAAAAAAAATGACATCACATTTTAAATTTTGAGAATCACTCTAATTATTTTAATCATAGAAGATTTTAGATTTTAATAGAGGCAGATGTGAGTTGTTCTTTGAGCAGTGGGCAAAATATTTTAGCTTAAAAGGGAGGTCCACTTTAGGGTTGTGCAATAGTAAAGATGTCATTCTATTACTCACACTACTATTGAGCATGGATGGGAGTAAGGCTAAAATGATTAACAATCAGAGAGGTAGATTGGAGTTGTTCATTAGGCAATGGAAATTTCGTGTGTCTTGCATTCATCGAAAGAGGAAACTTTAACTTTCATTATTTGGGTAGGTCTAACTTCTTGTCATGGGTATGTATGTCTTCTTCATCATTGTTTTTTTTTCTATACATATTTTTTTTTCAATGATATTGCAACTTGCAATCAAATATTGTAGTTAAAAGAAGATTGAGCAATTGCAAGTTGCAATATCACTCACAAAAAGATGTGTAGAAAAAAAAACAATAATGATGAAGATATACGTACCCATGATAATAAATCTAGATCAACCTACCTAGATAATGAAAGTTGAAGTCATCTCTTTGGATGAACGTAAGACACACAAAATTTCCACTGCTTAATGAACAACTCGAATCTAATGTTCAGGTTGTTAGTCATCCTTACTCTAACTCCCTTCCACAAAATTATAGTGTAAGCAACATAATGATTCCTTCACTACAAAATCCTAAAATGAACCTCACTTTTAAACTAAAATCTTTTGTCCATTACTCAAAGTACAACACACATCTACCTCTTTTTAACCCTAAAAGCTTCCATGATGAAATTAATTTTGAGTGATTCTTAGCATTTAAAACGTGATGTCTTTTTTTTATTTGTAATGTCATATACAACTATCAACCAGTTCAATGTAACATGAAGCATAATTTTTGACTATAATATTTTAACAAATATTATTTTTCTCAACATTTCAGAAAGTTCTAAATTAAGTCAAACATAAAACTTACTAATTAGACAAGAGGATTTAATTGCTTTAAGTGAGACAATGCAATACAACAAATCATTGTTTAAAATTACATTGCAATTAAGTCCATTAAAAATATTAACAGATATCATGGTAAAGACAAAAATTATTGATGACCAATCAATGTTTATTTTATCCTCATATTAAAACACCCTCTCATTAAATATTCTCAAAGTATTTATATACACTACTACAAAACCCCATTATTATGTTTCTTATTTGGTGTTTTCTACATCCATTTTAGAATCAACTGATGTAAAATGCCAATTTTTTTAAAATCAATTTTGTTAGAACCTATGTAATAAATTTTTACATTGATTTTACACAGGTAGTATAGATCCATGTCGCCATTGAGACACCAATTGGCACCCTAAATTGTGGTTCCATCATGTACGATTGCAATGGGCACTAGATTAATGAAAGAAAAACAACACTAAAAAAACCCAATCGAATCAACACAAAAAGGATTTGCTGAAGTGGAAACACAACAAAAATAAACAATCATCTAGTAGCAACATCTTACCAATACAAAAAAGACAAAGACATGGAATAAAATTATAGGAGAAGATTTATATTACATAATTGAGTTACGAAAATGATGTTACCTCCATGGAGAATTATGCAATGAAGTTGCAGAATCAAGATGTGACAAAAGCAAACCTCAGTGAGTTCTGGGGAGAGGGAGCAAAGGAGAGACAGATCCAGATCCACACCGCCATTGAGATACCAAACATTGTCTGCAATTATTGTTCCATCTTGTGTTGCAACAGACACCAGATCAACGCAAAAACAAACATACTCTAAAAAATTTCAAATCTAATAAACATCAATGAATCCATTGAAGCCAAAACTCAACAAAAATTAAACAATCTCTCATAGATTAACCAAATGAAAAAGACAAGACATTGAATGAAATAGGGGAATTAAGATTACATGATGGACTTTTCAAAACAATGTTACCTCAATGGAGAATTGTTGTTGTTCAATCAAGATTTGATGTAAGGAAATTAAACCTTAATGAGAGCGAGGGAGAATGAGTGAAGGAGAGGCAGATCCAGATCAACACTATAACTGAGGCAACCAAGGTTATCAAACTCACAAATGAACTTGCTTACTCATCCAAGTTTGAGTCTACATAAGAGACACAAGTTAAATTGGAGTGAAACTCGTTAATGGGTAGACTCATTTGGTTCATATTTTGTACGTTTGGGGTTGAACCTCTTTCAATCTTTTCATTGTTTTTGAACTTGTGCTCCTTCTCACTGAATCATTTCTCTTCTCTTTGATTGAGGGTTACCTTCTCCTATATGGAAATTGTGATTTTAATCTACCATTTCCACTGCAGTTTATTTTTTTTTCCTCTGATTCATGAATCCATTTGTGATTTGCTTCTTCCTCTAAATTGCAAATCCATTTGATGGGGCACCATCTTTTTAAAGGAGGAGGAAGGTGACGGCTGATGGATGGAAAAAAAGAGAATATATTAGGGTTTTTTAGGTTAGTGGGTATTGGGCCTATAGTTTTAATTGGCCCATTCTCCATATAAGTAAAAATTGTATAATTAAATAGAATTAGTATAATACAAATAAAAAAAACATAGTTATGTATGAGAAGTATTATATAATAGAGATAAAATATATAACATATAATAGTATATAAACATAATAAACAATGCACATGCATAAATAAATAAATAAGTCTAGTAATTAAATAGAATTAATAAAATAATAAAATAATAAATAAAACATAATATATAATATAATTATCTAAACATATGCCGGATAAAATATTGGATTATTATGTTATTTATTGGTAAAAGTTGGGAGAAGAGAGCGATATTGTTAAAAAAGAGATCCAAGTATCTCAACATTGCTCCCTTGATTGAGAGCCCTCAAAAGCAAACCTTAGTAGTAAACAACTGTTGTGGAAAAAGTGATTTTAGAATATAAAAATTAGTGGGCATTCTCATTTAAGGTAAATATTTTCTTATTTGAATTTTTTTTCCAAAAATACATAGCTTTACCTTAATTATTTCATATTTTCTTTTTGAAAAAACTATTTTTTTATTTTTTTAAAACTTATCTTTTATTTTTCCTATTAATTTTTTTCATGAACAAATACCTCGAATACTTGTTTTTAGATTGTTAAAAAATAATTTATTTGTTCACATTAATTAGTGAAAATTAATAATTCAAAAGTTTGCCATAAAAGAATAGGAACAAAAGTTAAATAATAAGATTTTAGTAATAAGTTTGGATAAGAAAGGAAGGTATAATTTAGCTTACAAAAAATATTCTATTGTTTTTTATTTTTTCCAAAAAAATATTATATAACTTTTCCCTTTTTTTCTTTTTTGTAGAAAATAATTTATTTTATTTATAAATAAAAATTTAACATCACTTTATTTTTCTCTTAATTTCATCATGAAAAGACACCTCAACCTTTTGTTTGTAGCTTGTTAGGAAATTATTTATTTATTAACATTAATGGTTAAAAAATAGTTTTAAAAGATGCTATGTATAAAAATCATCAGAATAAAAAGTAAATATTCCACTGAAAATTTTGGATGAAAAGGAATTGTGAAATTTTAAACTAAAGTAAATATTCTATTATTTGATATTTTTAAAAAAAAAAGATATTAGATAACTTTCCTATTAGTCCTAATTCTCTTTCAGAAAAGAATTTATTTTATTTATAAATAAAAATTTAATATCTCATTCCTTTTCTCCTACTTTCTTCATCAAAATAAAGACATGTCGATTTTTTGTTTTTAGAGTGATATAAAATTATTTATTCATTCACATTAATTAGTTAATTTTTTTAAATTTTTTTGCTATGAAAGCAATATAAGAATAAAAATTAAATAATAAAATCCTAGTGATAACATATTGACATTAAATAGTTTAAAGTTTGCCATACAAAATCAGGAATAAAAAGACCCAATGATAATTTTTAGAAATAAAAGATGGTAAATTTTCATTCAAAGTAGATATTAAAATATTGAAGATTTTTTGTTAGAGATAAAAAAAATATTATATATTTTTCTCCTTAATTAACATTATTTTGTAGAAAAAAATTTATAAACTTCTTTATTTAAAAAAAAAATTAACTCTTCCTTCTTGTAGAAGATCATCATCTTTGACAAATTAGGTTGATTGTATATCCCTATCCTCATTCATCTTTTAAGATTGTCATGTTCGCTAGTCATAAGCTATGATATTAAATTGAATGAATGAGACTATTTCTGACTGTGAAACCATTTTGATTTTGAATCGTGAAAGAGCAAACAGTATTATATACAGGAGACAACTCCAATACTATCGGCAAGCTGGTTTTAGAATGTAGAAATCCATGGACATTATGATATGTTAAGTACGACTTTGGTTTCATTAGGTGGTGTTAGTTTGGATATGATCAAATTATACAATAAAATCTTAAGATAATAGATGACTTTTTTTCTTACAGCAAGATAATTAATAGATGATGTTTGGGGGTGGTATCCTATTCTATACCCAAAAGTTAATGAACTTATTAGAATTCCTCCTAAAATAATTGACTTATTTAATTAGTTGAAAAATAATTAATTTAAAATTTGTCTTACAAGCTAAGGAATAAAAAGTAAGATCCTATGATTGTTTTGGGAAAAAAGGATTTTCGTTTAAATTAAATATTAAATTATTGGAGATTTTTTGTTTGAAATAAAAATATTATATTTTTTCCCTTTAATTCACATTATTTTTTAGAAAATATCTTTAAACTTCTTTATTTATAAATAAAAATTAAAGTTCTCTATTATTTTGATCATGTGAATAAAAAAGACTTTTTGAATGATTCAAACTCCTCTTCAATGATCTTCATGCATGATTTAAAAGGTGGTAATCGTTCAGTTGGAGGAAAAATTAGGATGTGTTTGATTTGGATTTTCATTTTTTGTTTTCATTTTTTGAAAATTGTTTTTATTTTCAAAAGATTAGAATTATGAAAATATGTTTGGTTTGACTTCTTGTTTTCTGCTTTCAAGAAATAAAAATACTGCAAATGTGTTTTAAAAAAAAAATAGATTTACTTAAAATTACATTCTTAGCTAGTGCAATTTCATTTTACTCAAAATGAAATTCCTGATTTTAACAAAAAACACTGAAAATGAAATTTTATTGTTTTCAAATTTTGGTTCATTTTAGAAAATATTTTCACTAAAAATGAAAATAAAAATCTAACCAAACGTATTTTTATCACCATTTTCTATTTTTAATGAAAATAAAAAATAAAAACAATTATTCATTCTATGAACAGTACTGTTCCTATGATCACTTCAATCGGACTAAGCCTTTTGTATTGTTTAGTGATTCTCTGGTCTATCCATCACAATAAAGTTCTGATTAACCGAAACAATTAATTTTCAATACAGTGTGTAATTTTGTATATCTATGTCGGCAAAGTCTTCATATTTCAGGATAAACAGTCTACCTAAACAATCTTTGGTTTTAAGCAAATGTGTGTATGTGTTGGGCGGGGGGCTAATTAACACTTTATTTTTAGAATGGTGTATTGTATAACCCAGTGGGGAGTTTTTAATCATGATGTAACCTTTGGTTCTTATATGCTTGATTGGACTGTGTACCGGTTAATTAAGGTATCCCAGAACTCTAATTAATTGGATTTTGCTTACCAAAAAGAAATTGAAAATGTCTATTATTAAACCATAATTATTGTTAGGAACAATATTTTACTTATACTTTATTTTTATTTTTACAACTAGTACACTTGTGTCACCAACAATCTCTGGCCCCTAGAACTCAATATAAGATCTATAAAATTTAAGGATGGTGCCTGATTTACCTCCATCATTGTAATCTAACAAATCACGTTCTCTTGTTGAGAAAAAAAAATTGTTAATTGATATATTCTTTACAACACCCTCTTAAAATTATATATAAAAAAGATATTAAATAACAGAGAAATATATTTAATATTTTAAAAACCTCAAAAAATATATAGTATTCTTTTCATTTAGTAAATATGAATATATAATTATAGGAAAAATTATAATCATTATTCTAATCTTTATTTATGACTATATTCAACTATAGGGTAAGAAGAAAGAAAACAAATGGTTAATTTGGGGTGAAAATCCTCCACATCAACTCCATCTCCAAATTTGAAATATTTTATGGTGCCTAGCCCTACTTTTGAATGGTTCAAACTACCAATTGGATATATCTCTTAGAAAATTGCTACAACGACCAACAGGGAACTTCGAATCTAATGTACTCTTCCTAGACAGCTTCCTTTTCGACCGGCCTCAAAACACGTAACCTTGGCCATATATGGTCGTCTTTATTTCCAATAAGAACGAATTAACAAGATCCTGTGAACTTGTCCCTTTGTTTCACCATTTGTGTAAATATTCCTGTCATACAGGGTTCAAAGCTATATATAGCCTTATCTCATCTTATCCTTACCCTAGAACTCTAATGGATGATCACATGAATAAAGCTTTGCAAGAAAAGCCAATCTTAATAGGTCTTGAGGATTTGTACCAAGGAATCCCTGATGAATCCGTTAACCTCACCTTTCAACACCTGGCTGAAGTGAAAACATCAGATAAGAGAAAACCAACAACAACAACAACAACAACAACACCTTCACGCTCCATAGCCAAACTACCTAGTCTTGATTTCACCAAAGGCTTGCAAGCTTCTAATCACCAACACCATGAACACTATCTACAAGACTTTGGCCATGGTGAACCATCACCATTGGGTCATTCTGGTCATTTTATTAGCCATGCTAGTGGTGGTGCACAAAGACAAAGCCCTCGACTCATGGCTAGTGGAAATGATCATTTGGGGCATGGAATGAGCTTTGATGGTGTGAGTGTTGCTTCAGGAAGAGGTAGCCGACGGCGCCGACCCGGGATTCCTCACTCTAAGATTTGCACAATTTGCAATACCTATGTTTATATCTTCCGGACTAGATGCCTGGTACGTACTTAGATATATTAACAAAGTAACTTCACTGTTATACAAGGAAAATAAATGAAGATTTTGGTTTTCATAGAGAACAGTGAATTGGAAATGTTACCAAGTGTTGTAATTCATACAGTTTTAATCCTTGTACTTGTTGCACGATAAACTCTCATATTTGAGAATTTCTGAGTTTCTAAACAATAAATTAACTCTTAAGTAACATATCTATTCACCTATATGAGTTACAGATAATAAAATGTATAATAGGTGCAAGGATATATATAGTTAATTAGCTGGATATACAGTTAAACCATTCAATCCTTTAGCTCATAATGATTCTGGTGCATGCAGGTGTGCGGCAGGGTTTACTGCAGGCAATGTGTAGAAAGAGGAATGGGGGAGATGATAGAAGGAAGAAAGTGTATTGAGTGCCTTGGATTGAGATTCAGCCAAAGGTAACGATTTTATTCTGTGTTTTACTTGAAAAAAGTTTGTAGTCTTTGAACTAAGTAGCAGATTGATGAGAAGTGTCAAGTTATTCCAATTTAATTAATTAAGTTTCTTTTGATCCAATACTCGCTTTTAAATTTTAGATTGTAACTTTTATCAACTATATAATTTTGGCATAAAAATAATAGTGAAAGGAATTATGTATAAAAGATATTTACTGAAATTTATGTACTGATTAAATGAAATTGAATATTTTTTTATTTTTTAATAGGCAAAAGAATAATATACTAAATTTTGTCTACATGGGAAGAAATAATTACATGCTGATCAAGAGACTTTCAAGTGATCCTGGTCTCACTTACTTTTCAGATAGTCTATAGTCATATTTTTCAGTTTATAAGAAAGAGTTAACAAAAAATTGATTATGTGCCTGACTTAATGTTAATTTGTAAAGATGCAATATTTTCCCTAATTCAATACAAATGCAACAGCTAAATCAGATAACAGCCACAATGAAAGCACATAAGCTTCCCTCCACGTACGTAGTGTATATGCTACCCCATCCAAACATATATATAAATCCATGATGTCATTTTTTCCTTACTAAAATATGATGTTGTTGAATCCTCAGTCTGAGGAGCTATTAAATTAATTTCTATCTCATTTGTTTGCGTTGTATATTAAATTAATAAGTTATAAATATTTATAAGCTCTAGAGCGAGTTGTTTGATTCGTTGTCCCTTGTTCCAAGGTTTGATTAGCTACAAGCCAATTACTTGTTAACTATTTTATTTATATAATTAATCTCTACGTTTTGAGACGGCATTATTTAGGCTTTAGTTTGCCGTCCCGTTAATTTGTCGGTAACAGACAATAAATAAATTATACATCTGCATCAAAGTTGGTCTCAATCAAAATTACATGCATAGTCCTCACTAACCAAAGGACAAGCAAATATATCCTGAACAATATAATGCCAATTAAAAGAGTAATGATACGTACATATACAACAGATTCTTCCATAACTGTTTACAATTATTTTTTCGTTAATCTCATTCATATTCCTCTCTCGTCACTTCTTATCTCTCTTACATGGTAAGGATTATTATAAATTAATAGTTCATTATGAGTTTTATTAGTCAATACTAAACTATTTATCCATCATTTCCTTTTGTTCGCGTCTAGAGAGCCCGGCCGAGAGACTCCAATCTTGAATCCTTAGTGAAACCCTAGCACATGTTTCATTATTCAATGTTAAATCATTGAGTTTAATATTTATTGAATGTGATTGGACCAAAGGTCTAACGATCATTCAACATCCTTTCAATGATAAACCTTTAATTGCATATTATATATATTATTAATTAGTTATCCTACTTCAAATTTTTTATTTATTGCTAAACCAAAATAAAATCGCATCACTGGTGCATGCTGGAAAATATGACAGCTAGCTTCAAATTAATATTAGAACATTTTCTTCACCTATTTTGATTTGTGGCACAGGTACATAGAAAGAGCAGGGAAAGTAGGGTGCTGTAGTTGGAGGTATCCAAATACATTAAAACAGGCTGAGCTCAAGTGTGCTGAGAAAGGACCAAGGAGAAGCGTAAGGCATGGTCACAGTGGGATGGCAAACTCAACAAGATCACGAAGTCCTATTAGCCCTAGAAGGACTCATAATGCTATTGGTAGCAATGAACACTCTTTTGTCATGTCCTCATCCTTTTCTCCCTTCTCACCTCATTACAACCTCCCATTATAAAAGAGTGATGATGATTTAATTGTAAACGATATATATATCCTATAGCTTGATCAGTGCCTCGTGAGGATATCTTCTCACAATTTGTTTTGTTTGACTTTATTTTATGTTTTTAATTTAATTTGTTGATTTAGTTTAATTGAGAGCTTAATATATATATATGTCCTTTTCTGCCTGTCTTCTTTTGCTTATACCGTATAGTTTTTCAAAAATGACAAGGAAATATCTTGATGGCATTGCGTAGATACAAATTTGAAAGAATGAATAATGTACAATATTGAAATTCTAGCTACCTGCTAGCCATTAATTAGCTGCAACCTCCCACCAATCGATAAGTGCCATTAAACCGAGTGTATCAATATTTTAGATAAGTGGGGATAATCCATCTATATTTAGATAGTTACAATGAACATCACCGTTTGAATTTGACAAAACGGTAGAGATCCAAATCCATTATGTAAGGACTTTAATTATTCTATCAAATTATCTCTTGTTATATACTTGAGAACATTGCAAGTTTCTATCACCAGTTAACACGTTTATTGAGAAAACCAACTATTTATTAGTTATGTCAGATTTATAAACAACGTTGGTACGTACGTAAATGTCTTTATGACGGACATGACTTGTCTGTTGTTTTTTTTCAGTTATTTTCATGTTATTTTATGAAAATTACATAATTTTAAATTGAATTATAAAATTAAATATTAATACAAATTAAATATACAACACCTAAATAACTAAAAAAAACAAAAAAAAGCCAATTTTCTTTATCACATTTCTATTTGTGTTGATTTAACACATTCATAATTAATTCTTTCTTCCATGCTATATACAATATGTTTTAACGTAAAATTAATAATTGAGATTAATTTTAGCACACATCTAAATTATATTTAACAATTCAAAATTAATTATATCTAACATTAAAACAAACAAGAGCCTAAAATATAAAGTCTCGGAGTTTATTACAGCAATTAAAAATATAAAAATTAAATGCAAACTATACTAAAGAAAACTAGAATCACACATAAACTAAAAAAGAAAGCGAATATTAAAAAAATATAATTAAACCTTTAAAACTTATTTTCACTTTAAAAAAATACAACATTCACTTGTTTTGCAAACTGGATTTTACTTTTACATTTTAAATTAAATCGTTATTGACGTTCGAATTTTAAAACCAAAAATTAGAAAATAATTTAGTTACTTTATTATTTTTATTGTGATATATATATATATATATATATATATATATATATATATATATATATATATATATATATATATCCATTTTGTAAATACACATCATTAATCAAATTTTTGTAATGAACACAACTTCATCCTTCATGTCCTCATATCACCCAGTATATATCAATCAACTCTTTCAATGTTTTAAATCAATGCGTTAACAATAACAAGTTACAAGTCAGGTTGTGATCCCTCTATGGTGTTATATCTCATACTCTATTATAAATGTTAGTATTTCATAAATAAAAAAATTCATTTTAAAATCACAAAATGCTAATTTTTTATTAAGTCAAATGAAAACGGGTATTAGTAAAGTGAAAAATCAATAAGAAGGGCTAATAACACATCATTAGACATATTTGTTCAAACACATTCTTTCTAATTGATTAAAACGTGTTAAAAATTATAAAATCAGAAAAAATAAATATAATATAACATCACCTATTTTTCTTATTTTCAATATATTTTGATTAATAAAAGAGAGTGAATTAAAAAATATGATAAACAGTGTGTCTTTAACATTTTTCAAAATTAATTTATTAAAATACAATTATATTTCTAATTTTTCAAATATTTAATAACCTTTAAAATTATATATTAAAAAATTTTATTAAAATTTAAAACTATTGATATTTTAAAATGAAATGAAAAATAATCAAAACACGCACTTCATACTTACTTTAGTTTCTTCACCTACACACTTAAATATAGCTAAAAAAACATTTTCTATGGTCAAAACATCAATTCGAACAGTGTATAGTGACATATCACTGGACCTTTTCAACCGTGTCACATGATTGTGCATGTGGTGCTACGTGATGTTTGGAAATGATGTGCATAAATGATAAATCTATATATATAAAATACCATATGATACGAATTAAATATGACTTTTTGGGCACATCGAATTAAATAGCATTTGGGCCTCAACAAGACATACTTTAATATATATATATATATATAATTTAGTTTACATCGCTTTCATTTTCATAAGGCGGGAATCACAAGGAAATTTATAATTATATAGTAAAAAAATATGAAAAAAAGGAGTAAATCATGGTTGATATATCATTTAAGATATATTTATTTTATGAAATCGTGTGTAGTATTTAAAGGTTAATGTATTTTTTTATTCTCATCAAATGTTTTTGAATTTTATTTTTATAAAATTTTTAATATATTTTTTGTTCTCCTAAAATTAAAATATATCAAATTTTGTTTTAAAACTAAGTTTAAATATTCAATATTACATTATCTAATTTTAATTTGTGACATCTTTATAATTTGTGTCAATTGGATTTGATTAAAATCTCAATGAAATATTTATAATTTGTAACCGTTTTTTCTATAATTTGCGATGAAAAAATAAACTAAAAATTTGTTGAGACAAAATCTGAACTTTACTAGTTTAGGAGGATGAAAATTTTATTTTAACATTTTTTTTTAGTTTTAAAAAAGGTCATTTAATCTACTAAAACAATTATGCTTGACAGATGCAATTGTTTAAAATATTTCTCTAATACTATCTTTAATTTTCAAGTATAAAAAAATTTAATGTCAAACTTATCATTTAATAAAAATGCTTTAGTAAAAAAAAAGAAATACCCATTAAGATTGGACTAATGTTAGAGTTAAACCATAAAAAACTTTGTGTCATTTAATTGCATATAATACACATTTTTTTTTACCAAAAGTTTATTTAAGGGTGTTTGATTTGCTTGTTTCTTGAGTTCATTTTCAATTGAAAACAAAATTTCATTTTGAATAAAATAAAAAATCAATATATCATAAAGTTTGAGTATTTTTATTTCTTGAAAACAGAAAATAAGAAATCAAATCAAACATGTTTTTAAAATTTTAATATTTTAAAAATAAAAATAATTTTTTAAAAATAAAAAAAAATAGAAATCAAACACACCCTTCTTTGAATCAAATATATTATGAATCAAAATTTTACCTTTAAATTTAAATATTTAGGTGAAGAATTTTATCATCTATACTAATTTTATTTCACTTAAATAAAATATTTATTATATAAAAACTTGTGATATATATAAAAAAAAAAAATCAAATTTACCCAATATGACACCTTAGATGCAAAAAAATATATATAGTAATACATTCTAATCAAATTCATTAATTCAATGGATGTAAGTTAACTGATCATAAATGCGAAATTTGTGAAAAAATTTAGGTTCAATTGTTAAATTTGCAGGTAGAAATTTGACTTTCATTCTTATATAATACAATCCTTGAAGAGGAATGTGAAGGTGACCAAGGATTGGATTTATCACTAACCTAAAGACAGGAGATTGTGAGACACTTCATGTCTTCCCAAAGTTTTTGAGGTTTTAATTACAATATTTATTAAAAATGGATTAACAAATCATATATAACATTATATATTTCTTATATTCTCATTATATATATTTGTATTATCGGAGTAGTAAGAAGTAGAGAAAGAAGAAGACATTCTCAGTTGTGTTGTCTGACAAAACGAACAGCAATTGGGAGCAGATGCAAGATCCATCTTCAAACCCTAATTCCAATCCAAATCCCAATCCTCACAATGCCAATGCCGCATCCCAGCTACCGCGTCCACCGCCGGCCACCACCGCCGGCGCCGGCGCCTCCTCGTCCTCGCTGTTCGCGCGCTCCGGCGGGCCTCACCACCGGCGAGCCCATTCGGAAGTGAGTTTCCGGCTGCCGGACGACATGATGGACCTCTCGCAGTCGGATCCGTTCGCCGGCGGGTCGTCGACGGCCAGCATGGAGGAGATCGGATCGGAGGACGACCTGTTCTCGACGTACATTGACGTGGACAAGCTCGGCGGCGCAAACGGGTCGGGCGCCGCCGGAAACGGAGCGGATCCGACCGGCGAAACCGAGAAGAGTCCGGCGAGGCCGCGACACCGGCACAGTAGCTCCGTCGATTTCGGGGAAATTATGGATGCGAAGAAAGCTATGCCTCCTGATAAGTTAGCTGAGCTATGGACAATTGATCCCAAGCGTGCTAAGAGGTTCTCAATTTCGATCGCAAAAAAGCGTCTTTTACTTTGATTTTTGGTTTCTAGTGATTTGGCTTTGATGTGATGTGACGTGTGAATTTATAAACCATAGGGGTTTTATGTGTTTGAATTTTATTTTAGTTGCTTTTCGATTTCGAAATTTAGTTGGTCTATGAAATTAAGTTGAGGCTTGTTGTGTATGCTTGTTCATGGCTGAAAATGCTCGACCTCTCTCTGTTGTGGTATTTTAATGATGCTTTTTGTGTGAATTGATTAGTTTTGATTCATGAATAATTAGGGGTCAAGGTTTTTAATTGCGGTTGCAGTTTCATCTCGATCCTTGACATTGCAAGAAATTGAAGGCAAATATGGCCGTAATTGCAGCTGCAGGATGGTTGCAGTGAGTTAAAAAACCTTGATTTGTGGCCAAAATTGTGGTCGCGATGTGGTAAAAACAAATTTGACATAGTGGCCAGAATCGAGGTTTTGGATGCATTTCTAAAACCTTGTTAGGGACTGTTAAGAACCTTCTTGTTGAGTGCAAATCATTAAAATATTGGGAGGGAAGGGCTTATGCGAAAGATACTGGTCTCTTGTTTCATTCAGTATTTGCTGTGGATTTGATTTTGTTTATTGTTATTCTCATGGTGGTGGTGGTGTTACGAATAGAATACTTGCAAATCGGCAATCTGCTGCTCGATCGAAGGAGAGAAAAGCGCGCTACATACAAGAACTTGAGCGCAAGGTTCAGACTCTTCAGACGGAAGCCACAACTCTTTCTGCCCAATTGACCTTATACCAGGTTTGTCTTGACATATGTCTAAATCTGAAGTACGTTTAGAAGTTCCATTTTACAGAGTAGGCCCTGTTTTGTTTGTTGGATTTCCTGTTGCTGCCTAGTGCCTGATGCAATGAATTCAACTGTATCATTACATGTTTAGATTTACCCCAAAAGTATTGTAAATTTTGCTTCAACTTGGTTCTAAACTCTAGTATACCAATCCAGTTTTCTACTATTTGCTGCATATGATTATAGTTTTATTATCCCTGTCTTATTTACCTTCAAATATTTCCTTGAACCATAGATATCTTTTTTTATTTTAATTCAAAAATATTGTATTTTGGATCATTCTGTTTGTATTTCTCTTCCGGAATTCCTCCTTTTATACAGAAATCTAAAAGTTTCTAGAATTTTGCATAATCCAATCGGTGATCTGTGGTAAATATAATTGTGTTTTGGTTTTGAGGCTTCACTATGGTTTCCTTTAGTTTCTATCCATACACAAACTTATTGTGACTGAATAGGAATATGACTCAAATATTTCTTGATTCTCTATAGAGGGACACAACAGGACTGAGTACTGAAAATACAGAGCTAAAGCTCCGTTTGCAAGCCATGGAGCAACAAGCACAACTTCGTGACGGTAACCATCATCACTTTCTTACTATACAATAGAAATACGAAATTTATTGATTTCTTTATTATTTTTTAATGAAACTTTAAATCATGTTAATTGTGATTAAGGTGTTAGCTAATTATACTGAAATTAGTTTTTGATATGTTGTAGCTCTTAATGAAGCATTGAAGAAGGAAGTTGAGAGGCTTAAGGTTGCTACTGGTGAGATGATGAGCCACACTGATTCCTTTAATCTGGGAATGCACCTGATGCCATTTTCCGGATCAAATTTCGTTCCAATCCCGCCACAATCAGGTCCTTCTGGTCACCAAAACATGCAGATGCCACCATTTGGTCTCACCCCATCCACAATGCCAAGCCATCTACTGCATCAAACAAGTTCTCATCCATATTCAGAAATATTGCAAAATGACCAGCTTGGTCGTTTCCAGGGGCTTGACATTAGTAGCAAAGGATCAACTCTCGTGAAGTCTGAAGGCCCCTCACTCTCCGCAAGTGAGAGTAGCACTACATTTTGAATTTGACAGAAAATGCTTGACCTGCTGACTTATCCATGCCATTCATTGTTCATAGGGTTGACATTTAGTCAACTAATGAAGGTACCTTATTTCATGATTCAAATTTGAGGATTAATTTTAACTATTTATTCTAAGGGGGTGCTCACCAAAAAGGGGAAGCACCCATGGGGTTTTGTTGCAAAGTTCACGTAATCATGTTTCAGCATGGCATTTGGTGTTTCTGGGAGCTGGAATATTGGGAATGAAAGGTCATTCCCATTGTATCTTTGTATTTGTATCATCGTTTACGTGATAGCATGTAAACTGTGTGATTTATTGTTGTGTTTCACTACATTCAGAGTCCAAGACGGACTCTTTTTCTTTCTTTCTATAATTACTTAGTTTCAGGTTTATTCATAGTCGTTGTACAATGCAAGAGTTTTGGGTACTCCGTACTTGTTGTATTAAGCTTCTTCCGAGATCAAACCTTTTTGAATAACTGGCATTTCTTAGTTTCTCTGTTCTGATTTCTTTGTAACACATTACTATCTTTGTAGTACAACACTTTTGATTGTACCAACTACCAAGTATGTTTAGCCACCATAAAAGTTAAGTATTGTATCAGTAATTATCCTTGATGTATTAGTATTTAGTATTCGGACACGTTATGACCTGTTTAGTTTATTAGGCTTGAGTCATTTGACACCTATATTGCTGTATATGAGAGAGCAGATTTACACGTCGCGTGAATCACGCCAGATGTAGAGGTTACCTTTTACTTTTTTGGTTTCGTTAGAAGGGAATTGTAGAAGGTTGATCAATGACCACATACTTTTCACACGCATGTGGACTTTAGTAGAATTGAACAAAATGTCGTAATTCATTGTCTCAACCATTTGGCAAAACGAAAATTCCCGAAACGATTCGATGATTTTTCTATGCACAACTGTTGAGTTCTGCCGGCATCTCTGATTCATCTTTAATTTTCGTATGTGAAGTTCATCAGCTGCATGCGATTTTTTTTTTTTTTTTGTAGTCAAGGTATCCTAATTAAAATACACTAATTATCAATTCACTCATGTTTTCGAGTTAGATTGCAAAAAAGTGTTCCATGGTATAAATTCTCCAGCAAATGGCTCACACTTTCATTGTGTTTTGTCTAAATGTAGAGCCATTCTCCCTTTGTTACAAAACTCAGTGATTAGTTTTACTTAGGGATGATAAAGTATATATGGATCCCTAGGATACCTACAAAAATATTCACAAATGAATAAGGTAATTATCTATATATTGGGATTGGATACTAGGGGATATTTATCCGTAAATATTTTACACGGATATGAATGTAAGTAGGAGTACTATAATTTTTTTTGAAAAAATAATTATACATTTCTTTAATTTTATGACTAATACTCTAACAGTAATAGAGACATGGAGTGGTAGAGTGCAATCCTAAATTTAATCCCTTCATTTGTGACTATTTTTTTTATTAATCTTTTATTGGTAGTTATTGTTTTTGATAGCTTAATCCTTAGTCTTATTATTATGTTCTAGTTTCTATTGGTATTAGTGAACAAAACAATATATAGACTTAGGAGATATGCTTTTACAAAAATATGGGAAAATTGGTTCTAGTGGACCAAAGCAATGTATTGACTTTTGTCAATGAACTTGGCCCCTACAATTTTCCTTTTATTTCCTATTATCAAATAATACGGTTAACGGATGACATAATGACGATGTCCGTCCAATGACTCATCATATTATCAAATCCTCAAGACAAAATAAGTGCGTGCAACTTTTTCTAGTAGGTTGTGTTTTCAATTCCTTTTGAATAAAAATGAGATTAAAAGCAAAAATTACAGAAAAAAAGATACCAAAAAGATATTAAACATTTTAATCAATTTACTTATTTTTAAAATTTATTAATCCATTGATAGTATTATTTTTTTATTAATTATGAATATTTTAAATTATACCTATTCTTTACCTATTAATAATACATTAAATGTATTCATGTAACAATTAACTACTTATCATTATATAAATATTTATAAAATTTTACTTATAATATTATGAATATTTTAAATTATACCTATTCTTTACTTATTTTGAAAATTTTTAATCATTTAATAGTATTAACTTTTTACTAAAAATAAAAATTATTAAATTATACCCATTCATTCTTTTACTTATTATTAATACATTAAATGTATTAATATATTAATTTATTACTTATTATTATATTAATAATTATTAAATTTTACTTATATTATTATTACTAATTATTGATTGTACTAATTTATTATTAATTTTTACATGTGTTAATTATTTTTCTCCATAAACATTTTGCAAATTTCACTATTTGTCAATAAACATATTTTTTTAACATTTTTAGTCGCCATGATTTTCCTTCACTAATAGTTTTACTCCCTATATATTATCAAGTATTATTATTAACTAATGATATAATAATGATGTTGGTAGTCCAATAACTTATTATATTATAAAAAGTGTGACAAAATAATCAATATTTAACTTTTTTGATAGGTTGTATTTTTAATTCGTTTCAACTCAAACGTCAGTTAGTCTAAACGAAATTGAGATTAAAAGCAAAAATTCAAAAAATAGAAGGGGGCAAAACATATATTAAACATATTAATCATTTTACTTAAATTTTAAAAATTAATTAATCATTTAATAGTATTAATTTTTTACCAATTATAAAAAGTATTAAATTATATCTATTCATTCTTTTACTTGTTATTAATACATTAAATGTATTCATGCATTTACTAATAATTATTAAATGCACTAATTTTAAAAGTATTAAATTATGCACTAATTTTAAAAATTAATTAATCATTTAATGGTATTAATTTTTTACCAATTATAAAAAGTATTAAATTATATCTATTCATTCTTTTACTTGTTATTAATACATTAAATGTATTCATGCATTTACTAATAATTATTAATGCTAATTATTATATGGGTTAATTATGTTTTTATCTCTATACCATTTGCAAATTTCAATATTCATCAATAAACAATTTTTTAGCATGTTAAGTTTGTTCCTACAATTTTCTTTTGTTAATAATTTTATTTCTTAGTATCAAGTTGTACCAATAGCATTGATAACTCAATGACTTTTCATACCATCAAGAAATCTAATATAATAGTCACGTTCGTAACTCAATTTTTTTGATAAATTGTGTTTTAATTTCTTAGCAACTCAAATGTCATCAATTAGTATGAGCACAAATTAAATGAGATAAAAACACGTTTTACCATAAACAAATCACTGTAGGCTACCAAATGCACTGTAACATTATTAGTTGATAACAAGTATTCAAACGGTTAACAAACAAAAAATGTATAGACAACCAACGTTAAAAAAAATTAGGACTAAAATCATAATTAATCTTATTGTATTTAACATAGTAACTAATGACTATTTATCAAATTTATTAAAAATTATTAATTATTATATTTAATTATTAATTTATCACTACTTATAAAATATATTAATAATTATTGAATTATACTTATTTTATCATTTCTAATTATTAAATATATCAATCTATTATTAATTACTAACTTTCTTAATATTTATTATACTTAACATATGAATTTATTACTAAAATCAAATTCATAAATAATTATTAAAACTCACTTAATTATTTCATTAAATTTATCAATTAAATTTATTAATTTTCTCTAATTTATTAAATAAGTAATTGATAAAATTGTTGTCACCACAAGAGAAAAGGATAGATACAAAAAAGGAGTGTCAAGTAGATGTGGATACTAACTGAGGTGTCAAAGAATCAGCACCCACCCAGGTCTATAAATAAGACCTTCTTTGTATGCAAAAACCACACACAACAAACAAGTACTTTCCCAATCTCTTCATTAGCTCTCTCTTTTCTCACTACAAAAAGCCATGTTTATCAAGAGGAGAGTGAAGCTTGTACTGATCTTGACCAACAAGTCAGTGAGGCAAGAATCATTCTGCAGGAAGAAGAAAAGCATCATGGGGAAGCTGAAAGAGGTCAGAACCGTTAAGTCAGACCAAGAGCAACAGAGAAGAAGGACAAAGAGCAAAGAAGAGATGCACATGGAGAAAATGATCAAGGAGGCCAAGCAGGAGCTGAGGAAGCTGGAGGAAGAGAATAGGACGAAGGAGTTGCTCATTCACATGTTTAATGTACGTGCTGAGACAGGAAGTTTTCCTGTTCTGAAGGGTTTAACCGAGAAGGAGCTTAAAGGGTTGCAGGATCTGATTAACATGAATGTGAACAAAATTAACCAAGAATTGGAGGAACTAAAGAAGGATGAAGCCACTGCGGTCTAAACCCTTCTTATGCGAAAACAATGTTATATTTTCTTACAATAGGTTATGTGGTCAAAAGTCCTTTCAATTAGTTTTCTGAGTTGTTTTTAAGTGTTTTTAACATTTTTAAAATGCTACTTTTCAAGTAGTATTTTTAAAAATGGTAGCTTTAATTTTCAGTTTTTTATATTTTATTTTCTTGTCATCCTTAAAACATTTTCCTTATTATCCTATCTATTAAATTTCCTTATTTCCTTGTTTATTATGATGATTGCACTATTTATTTTAGTTTTAAATATTTTTTTTTCGTTCAAGCAATTAATTTAGCATTTTTTTTTCGTTTTTTAATAGTAGGTTTTTTTTATTGTTTTAGTTATTACAAAATGTGTTATTTTTTTGTTTTTAAAACATTTTAGATGATATTTTTTTACTATTCAAAATATCTTTTTGCTCTTCTAAATTTTATCTAGAATGTTTTAACGACAAAAAAAACATAAACATATTTTTTTTGTAAGGATTAAAATGAAAACAAAATGTGCAAGGACAAAAAATAAATAAAAATCCTAAATTGTGTGAAAAAAATATATTTAATTAAGCAATTATACATCAACATATTGATAATCACAAATGATAGGTGTATTTTATTTTATTTCTGTTATTATATTTTTATTTTACATTATTTATTTTAAGCATCATACTATTTATGATATTTAATTTATTATTTTAACATTATACTTCACAAGATTCACAATGATAGATGTTAGATTTATGTTTATTTTTAATTAATTTTTGAATAATTTTATATTAAATGATTTTATTTAAACTATTGTGCTAATTAGAATAATAAAAATTATAATGCAATAATTTAAACAAATTATCAAGAAATAGTTTATCTATAAATAAAAAATTGTAAGAGTTTAAAATTAATTTCAAAACTAAAATTATAACACCTCAAAATATATTTTTATTCGTAAAAATGAAAGTCATATATAATTTTACCAATAAATATGTTTATTTTTGTTATTTTATATGTTTCATCTATTGCAACATATAATTTTACCAAATACTTATCAGAATAAATAGTCATTTTCATCCCTAAATGAGTAAACCACCGACAAATTCATCCACAAAAGATGAAAATTCAAATTTTAGTCTTCAAAATAATAAAAAATGCGACAAATCCATCAATTTGTTAACTTTCGTCTATTACTGTTAATGAAAGAGCATACGCGACACAAAGGAAACGAAAATGTTACAAAAATGAATGTCAATATGACTGTTGAATGGATTGAATCAAAATGTCAGTAAGCTTTCATTGAACCAAAATATCAATAAGTTTTCAATATTAGACTAATTTTTCAAATCCCAAATTTCGTTTATCATGATGGCACTGTTGATGGATTGACAAGAGCACCAATTCCTCCCAAGTAATAAAGTTAGAATGGAAATTCGAGTGTCAATCTCACAAGAACTTTATTTGTATTTAGGTAAATAAATATTTAATTAAGAAAAAAGATTTGAAAAAGGTTGTACAAAAACTGTAATTTAAATTGGCATACAATTAAATTAAAATAAGGAAAAGACTTAAATATGAATTTAGATTAATTAATTAAAAACACAAAAAGAGAATAAAAGCCAATATATAAAAGTTAAATTCAGAATATGAGAATATTAAAAACTTAACCTATCAGAGTTACTCTTTGATGTAATATAAATGATTTTGTTTATTTATTTATAATTATTCCAATTTATACATGCATATGCTAGTATACTCTAATTAAGATCCCTCGAGTGAAATGACCTAATTTATCTACCTTTTTTTTCCCAAATCACTTTGTAGAGAACAAATAGTTAAATTGCATTATAAATATATAAGTATAACGGGTTAAACAAATATCAATTTATCCCTAATGATGACTTTATTTAGATACACTTTCTCAATTCTATTAAAAATAACGTTTCTCAATGTTACTCCTAAAACTTACCATGCAAATGTGTTATCAAGCCACAAATAATAATATTAAGCACAAAAAAGGATAATCCAAAAGTAAAGTTAAATTACTCATTTGATCCCTATAGTTTCACGATTCTTACCCTTTTAGTCCCTATAGTTTGAAAGTGAGTTTTTAGTCCTTATGATTTACATTTTAATTCTTTTTTAGTCCCTATATTTTGAAAATGGTTTTTTAGTCTTTATAATTTGTATTTTAATTCACTTTTAGTCTTTATAATTTGAAAGATCTTTTTAGTCCTTATACTTTATATTTTAATTCCCTTTGAGTCCTTACCATCAAAATATGAGTAATATTATCAATTAAAATTAAGTACAAAAATATTAGCAAGTAATCCGTAACTAATTTATCACAAGATAATTTGTAATAAAAAATAGTTAATAATTTATAACTAATTTGTAGCTATATATATATATATATATATATATATATATATATATATATATATATATATATATATATTGTAGTAAGGACTAAAAGGTAATTAAAATATAAATTATAAGGACTAAAAAAATCACTTTCAAATTATAGGGATTAAAAAAAATTAAAATACAAACTATAAGGACTAAAAAAAGAATATTTTTAAACTATAGGGATTAAAAAAATACTTTCAAACTATAGGGGTTAAAAAGGTAAGAATCGTGAAACTATAGGAACCAAATGAGTAATTTAACCCCAAAAATAATATTACTTGTTAGAACAAAAGGATGAAAGTTTGAAAAAAAAAAGGCTTCAAGTCCCACATCGCTCAAGATAAACACTTGAATAGTGTTTCACTCCGTATATATAGAGAGCTCATTTCTTCATTTTTCCTTGCCCCAGTTGAGAAGCATTTCCTCAACTTTTCTTTCTCCCTCCCATATTTCAGCCGATGCATTTCCGGCAAACTTCTCTCTCTTTCTTTCTGTCGCTCTAAAATTTTGGTTGGCTATAAGAGTGACTTTTTAAGTCATATTTTTCGGTTGGCTATAATAGTGACTTTTCAAGTCATATTTTTCGGTTGGCTATAAGAGTGACTTTTTAAGGCATATTTTCGGTTGGTTGTTAGAGTGACTTTTCAAGTCATATTTTCGGGTGGCTTTAGAGTGACTTTTCAAGTCATACAAGAGGGTGTAATTCTAGAAAAGGTTCCCTCAGTGCAGTGGGAATCTTATACAGTGATCTGGGCTGTTTTATCCTGGGGACGTCGTGGTTGATAGTCTGCTTGCATAATTTTTTGCAGTGCCACGAAACGTCTTAAAGAAAGCGACATTGTCCGTGACTCAGCCAGTAATTTTTTCGGTTTGCCATAAACTATTGTTACAACAATACTAAATAGATATATAGGAAGAAAAATTATAACAAGAGTAGTTGGCTATCAAGTCCCCATAAGATTTAGTCTCTCATTGTCATAGAAGATTTTACAATTGCAAGAAGAAAATATTTAGTAAAAGGGGATTTTGAGAAAGGGAATGTAGAAAATGAATGACTTTTAATGTTTGTTTCTCCTTCTTTTAACATTTATTTTCCATGAGGAATTGTATTCTCTTAAAATTTGTATGTGTTTTTTTCCTTCTTCTCTCTCCTTATTTTATAGTTGCATATCATCTTAGTTTTCACGCAACAACTTTTACGCTGAGCGCGCTTTCTCCTTCTTTTATAGGTGTAGATTAACTTAGTTTTCATGCAACTTTCGTGTTGAGCACGCTTGTCGCGCTTAGCAAGTATGTCGGTAATTCTCCTGCTTAGCGCGTGACTTGCGCTAAATACGACTCTTTCCTGAATTAGCCTTCTTTCCTCGATTAGTTCTACTTCCCTAAATTATCCTGTTAGCACTAACCATGTTGTTCCTGCTCTAACCCTGTGTCTTGCGCTGAGTGGTTAAGATGTGCTAAGCATCATAAATTCATCAACTTTTTATATTTCTGCACAAAAACTTAAAGAATATTAAAATAATAATTATTTACACAAAAAGAAAGAAATAAGAAATTTTTTAAATAAATTCCTATATAACTTAATTACAAAATATATTTATAATTAGTCAATATTAGGCACAAAAAGCAAAACATACATTCAAGGGTTTTTGGACATTGCAGCGTTGTCGCTGTCAAAATTTATTACCACTTTGAAACGACACGACCATTAAAGCTACAAATTCAATGAAACGTAAACAATTAATATTCAGGACGATGGTCCTAAGTATGGATTTGACTTTTCTATTGTCTTTTTTTATGTTGTCCTTAGTCTCATTAAAATAATAATACAATGGTAATATTTAATTTTAAAAATCATAAAAATTATATAATTTTAAAGGGCAGCACAAACACAACATAGGAAATGATAATAGAGAAGCCAAATTCCCTTGGAGTTACTAAACTATTAATGTTAAAAGTAGTTTTTATAAGATATTACTTAAAAGTCAAATAGGTTATTAAATTAATCAATCGTATTTTCATTATTAAAATTGAAAATAATGTGTGCTATTAGATATAAAATTAGTTAGGTAAAATTATTTGGAAAAAAAAAACTTTAACCACATGCAGACATATAATTTTAAATATTACCAATAACTAAATATAGGAAAAGAAAAAAAAATTGTTTCTTTAGATGTTTGAACAAAATCTAATAATATGTATATTTTGTTGATGCGTTAAAAGACATGAAATTCACATTCTCAAATACTGTTTTTTATTTAAAAAATCAATACTAAATAATTTTGAATTATTTTGAATATAATTAATACTACCCTTTTCTATAATTTTTTAATGTTGTCTACAAATTCGACTTATTTCATCTCATGCATAGCGCGCTTTTCCCCAATAACTTTTGTTGACATTTAGTGACATATTAGAGTTAATTATACATTTAATCCCTTAATTATATTTTAAGATTCAATTTATTTTTTTAATTATTAAAATATTTAATTTAATTATTTAATTGTTCAAAACACAAACGATCATGTCATTTTCGTCCCATTGATAATGTTGACAATTATGGGTTTTCTTTCTCTTCGTGTCTCCTCCTTGGCATAAAATTAAAAAGATGGCATTACTCACTGGCAAATATTACAACATTTCCCAACATACAAAACGCTAGCCTGCTGACACAAGGGTCAATTGCAATAGTCGATATGCTGTTATGTTACAGCCTAGCTATAAAAGTCTTGTTTATAATGTTAATTACACATTATATATAGAGATTAATATATATAATGCAAACTTTATTTTTGAAAAGATAAAATTATATTTCTTAGAAGCCACAAATACATGCCAATCGGTCGAATATCAATTAAAAATTATTGAAAAAAACTTAAGTCTTGTATTAGTTAAAGATAAAGTCAACATAAAAATATATGAATGAGAAATAATCCTTACCATATAAGTTAATTTTTAACATATTTTAAGATGATATCAAAGTTTATTCAAGATTCATTAATAAGATCACCAACCATAATATACAAATAAGGGATAATCCTCACTTTATTAGTTAATTTTTAAAATTAAATTAAATCTAACCTCACATTCTAAAGATGTGAGAAAAACATAACAAAACCAAAACCACTTGTAACCAGCTACTCTAATATTTTTAATGTATTGAATGAAAGTTTACAAGTTGAAGAGAACCTTGTGCACATTAAGTTTTTTATTATCATGCGAATCTTTTCCCAATCTTCTGTCCCAGTGCAAAAGCTGATTGTCATATCATGTAACAGTCTTGCATTATGCATGATATATTTTACAAATTCCTACTCCGTTTCAGTGCCACCATGCATACATCTTAATATGACATGTTTAATTTTAAGGTGCAATGAGACGCAACAAGGAACACATGGTGGATTTTTCCAATCTCTTCTCCTTCCATCGTAAGAGCAGAATTCAGCAGCATATCTCTATTAACAATATGTCCATGAAATATAATTAGTAAACATAAAAATAAAAAATAAAAAATCTTGAACGCTTTAAAGTCAGCAAACCTGATGATCAATGACAAGACTTTAGAGTCTAGGACAATGCTCGAGCAAATTCAACACCTCTAGTGTATCCTTATCAGTAAATTCCTCCACATAGCCCAGTTCAATATGGGATCAATTTTGAAATTCACGACGAAATGTGTTTTCAACGTCTTCCTCGTCACAATCCCAACAACAAATTAAATATCATAAATCGCCATTTTCCTTAAAAATGAAAAGAAACAACAACCAAATGAAGTGTTCAATACCGAATTTATGCGCAGGAACTAGATATTGTAGACAAGTTCCAATGGAAGTTTATCTTTATCTACAACGGCTATGACCAACTTGGGCGTGCAATTGTTTAAACTCTGGTTTGATTTTATGGCTTAAAAAGTAAAAACCGTGGCTCTAGCTGTGACTGTCAAGTCCTCAACGTTAGGACAGACAGAAAGAAGCTCCGCAAAAATTCTATGCTCTGAGAAACAAACACTTTCTAAACTCGAGGATTTTAAGTGAGGGTAGATCAACAGAGGAAAAGGGTTTCACAAGTAAGCCCCTCAATTTCAACTCCACAAGAGTTAGGGTATGCTAAAGCGTAACTCAGCAGTCATGTGACAGATATCAATGTGTTCAAGTTGTGCGTCTTGCCCTTGCCGTGCAACAGTGTTGAGAAATATCAAGTTCTACATCGACTTTCTCACTTCTTAGAGTATAGTTTATATATGTGCTGAACAATTTCATTTAATATAACAAAAACAATAGCAACATCTGATGTGAAATCTTTGGAGAGTCATCATTTTTTTTATTCATAAAAATCGAGATATTATTAAATTTACCATTACAACCAAACCAATGGACATACAGTTGTTTTAGCTTCTTACAACCTATAATAGCAGCTCACCGGCCATCCAACCAAAAACTCATCTTCACCACCAATTAACTGGATATTTGATAAACAAAATCTCTGTTATGTTTAATTTTGTTGTTTTAGATTAAAATCAAACTAAGGGGGAGAAAATATTTTGAACTTTTTTTTGTTTTCATGATGAAAGAGTAACAATTTATTCTAACTAATTAGGAAGAATCAAATTCAAGATACAGTAAAAGGAAAAATGTTTTAGACTTTTTTATATCTAATATTGAAGAAATCGGATTTAAATTAAAAAGAAATTTTTTTGACCGAATTTTGCCTAATTTTCAGAAATAAAATTCAAAATAAAGGAAACATTTTTAAAATTTCATTATTTGAGATGACAATTATAGCTATACTCTATGAGGATCCAAAAGAAATATAAAAACACTCCAACAGATAGGATAGGATAAATACTCGGAATAAGTCCGGAAGCGGGTATTTTTTTCTCACAAAATTTAATGGGTATATTGAAAAGATCATTCTAGTGATTATTACAATATTAAAAAATTTAATTTATTTTAAAATAAAGATATTGCGAGAAGTAAAAATAAAAAGTAAAATTTTATTTTATATACAATGTTAGTGTAATTTTTATTATTATTATTATTATATATATATAAAAGACATTTTTATAAAAATAGTTTTGCATTTATAAATCAAATTTCAGAAATAATTCATACTCTACAAAAAATATTAATTTAAATAAAAAAAATTATATTCTTTTTCAGATACATGAATTGCTTCTAAAATATTATTGACAATTCTTTAAATTATTATTATTGTTGTGGAATGTAGTTCTTTTAGAATTAAAATTATTCAAATTTTATTTGATATAAACTATGTTAAAGAATAGATCGGATATATTTGTCTTTCTATATATTGATATTGAAACGTAAAAAATACATAATTCGAATTTCTGATAAATAATTTTCCGTTGATTAAAAAATAAAATGCATGATTCGATAAGTTATACTAACTTAAATATTGAGTATAAGTTTTACCTAAAATCTTATAATTTTTTTGTGATGGCTATGGTCTTAAGAACGGTGTGTTTAGGTAGATGTACATAGGTACCTAACGACTAACGAATATGGGATGAGGATTATAATTATTACTCTCGCAACAGATATTAGAACAAACACGATCATTTTTTTTAACGTGAATATGAAGACTTAGACGAGTACCCTACCCATTCCATCCTTATTTGTAATCTAATCTTAATAAATCAAATTCAAAACAATAGAAATATTTTTTTATATTCTTAATTTTATCTGTTACCAAATCAAATTAATTTTTACTCAAACTTATCAAATTCAAATTCAAATTTATCTGAGGGATTTGTCTATTTAGTTTATACTCAAACTTAGCCAGGGGAACAAAAAATTTGAGCAAACGAATCATGATCAGTATTATTATGGAATGTAGTTTTTTTAAAATTTAAACTATTCAAATTTTATTTGATATAAACCGTTAAATAATAATTTGGATAAATTTGTCTTTCTATTTATTTGATAGTGAAACGTAATAAATACGCAATTCTAATTTTTTATAAATAATTTCATAGTTGATAAAATAAAATAAAATATGATTTGATAAATTATATTAAAATAAATATTTAATTTATTATCAGTTAGAATTATGAAAGATTAAAAAAGAACTACAACCGAATAAAAGAAATTCCTAAAGCATCCACCAATAGGACAGACATCTCAATATTTAAAATACTCATGAGATGAATAAAGATCAAAATAAAGTTATTAATCATACAGATATGAGACTGAGTATTTTTTTCAAATGTGGATATAAAAATATGTACTTATACCCTACCCATTTCATCCCCATTTGTATTCTAATTCTAATCTTAATAAATCAAATTCAAAACAATAAAAATCTTTTTCATATTTTGAATTTTATTTTTGACCAATTCAAATTATCTTCTCCGTTTGAATTTAAATTTTGTTCTAATCCTAAAGCAATTCAAACAATCAAACACACAATAATAATCTCATAATAAATAAAAAAATAAACACATCAAATATAACTAGAAGTCATCAAATTTCAAAATTATAATATATATATATATATATATATTAATAATATAACGTGTATATGTATAAGAGATGTTTCAAATGAGAAAATTTTAAAATGAAAAATGACAACAATTAATTTCAATCATTGGTCTTAATTAAAAAAATCTAACGGACGAAATTAAAAGCTAATTATTAAAAAGTCACTTTGAAATCATGAAATTTTTTATATGATCACTCTTAAACATAGTTAAATTTAAAACATTAGAAAATTTTTAAAATTAATATTCAAATTTTAGAAATCAAAGTACGCATTATGAATAAAACAAATATAGAAATAAATATAAGCTATTCTGATTTGGGAAGATATCTTTAAAAGTAAAAGTAGTAAAATATAAATGTAATATTAAAAATTTAGAAATAATCAACAAAATCAACAAAAAAGTTTTAAAATATTCAAAAGTTGATAGTTTTTAACATAAATATAAGTAATTCTGATTTGAGAAGATATATTTAAAAGTAAACATAGTAAAATTTAAATGTAATAATAATAAAAATTATAAATAATCAACAAGTTGATAGTTTTTAACAATAAAGATATTTGTTAAATAATTAATATAAAATCATTTTTTAACAGTACTTTAGGAAGATAATTATGTTTCTTCATATAAACATATCGAGGTATGAATTGGAAGGAATCTAATTATTATTTTTCAAAAAAAGAAGGATTGTACAGGAAGAAAATTAATGAATATATCACAAAACTTAAATTAATACCTTATGGTAACAATGTTAAATTAGAATTTATCAATAGATACATCTAATAATAAATTAAAACTTTGTATACAGCTACCAACCAACTAATATTCATCAAATTCCTTACCCAGAAAGCAAAATCCTCAACTTGACTAGATTGTGTTTATCTTTTTATTCCTCCTGCATGGAAAAACATTTAAAAAGACAAAAGATAAATAATATTGATTAGCAAATATTGAACCAAAACATTGTAATGCAACCATATTATTACCATGGAGCATCAATTATACCATTACAATAAGTTGGGTCTATATAAACAAGAAGTCCTTTGTAGTTGAAAACAACACATAACAAATAAGTACTTCTTCCAATCTCCTAGTTATTTCTCTTTTTTTTTAGTTCTCTTTTATACTCAATAAAACAGCCTGTGCTCAAGGAGAGTGAAGTTTCATTCAATAAGAAGAGAAGCATCATGGAGAAGCTCAATGAGTTCAAAAACATTCATAGGAATGAAGGATGTGTCGTCCTAGGGCACAAGCATGATGCATGCCATGAACCAAAAATTTGGGCATCTAGTGATGATGTTAGAATGGTGCTGAGGAAGTTGCTGCTGGCTGCGAAGCTCGGAAGGAAGACGAGGAACCAAGAGAGACACTTGAAGAAAATGATCGAGGAGACGAAGGAGGTGCTGAAGAACACAAGGGAAGAGTATATGAAGAAGGAGATAGCTAATTTTCCGGAGGATATGGAAAAAATGTTGGAAATGGTAGACATGTATACCAAGGAAATTGAGCGAGAGATGATGGAAGCAGACAAGGATGATGAAGACATTCATGACCAAGCCACAGTGGTTGATCATCATGGAGCAGCCAAGTACAAAGGAAAGAAACGTGTTGTTGTCGAAGGTGGAGAGGGATTGAAATTGCTTATGGAAGCCGTTAATGCAATAGAGATCAAAGATATGTTTAATTAATGATTTAATCAATGTATGGATTAGTCATTGCAATTTGGTGATGCCAATCTCCAAAGTGTCTTTGGCTAAATTGTCCATTAGAAAAGTCATGTATGTGCTTTTAGTGTTTGGTTTTTGCGTAGTTACCTTCAATTTCTCGGTGTTTGGTATGATTCCATGTATTTGTAGTGTTTTTGAATCATTAAGTATCTTATAATACCTAGGGCTTTTATTTTGGTTTTATGTATGTACTAGTACTAGACCTTTTCGCTTTGATCATTGGACACTTTCATATGCTTATTGCTAGGTGTTTAAAACTATAAATTTTTGTATGCTTGAAATTTGAAACAATATTTTTCGAATATAATTGCATCTCAGTTTGAGGAAAAGAAAATAATTGTTTCACATTTAAGAAGCACGAACGGCATTCAAGTGTCTATATTGAAAATTGGAGTATTAATTATGTATTTTTGTTCCCTTAATGTGCCTGCAATATTTACTCAAGTTATCGCCTTGTTGGTTAGAACGTACACTAATAATATAAAAATGCCACTTGGCATATGGAATCAGATCGGTCAATACTGAGTTACTGACAACCCTTTATACGCAAATAATGTTATATATTGTCTTATGAATTCTGCTACATTTTATTAATATTTGATGAGGAATAAGTATAAACAAAGTTCTATTTGGAGGAAAAAATAAGGGTAGAAAGGGTGAGTCGCAATTGAAGGTGGGTGTTTCTGATTCAGATGATTTGGGCGGTGCACTTTCTCACGCACACAAAAAAAAAAAGAGGCTGTGCTATTGCAATTATATTTCAGAAAAACTATTATGCTAAAAAGCGCAGTGTTAAAATTTAATTGAGGATAAGTGTGTTTTCTCTCTAATCAGGAAGCATGCATATTATCAGGAAACGTTGAATCTCAAAAATATTTCTGTGTCGGACTCTGATATACAAAGGTGCAATTCAAAAAAAAAAAAAAAATATATATATATATATATATATATATATATATATATATATATATATATATTGTTGGCTCAAAGTTAAGGTAAGGTGGCTGAAAATTATTGGCAACTAGAGATCAAGAGGTCGAGACTGTGAGAGGGATACTCAGAAGAGAGTACTCCACAAAGATATATAACATCTATGAATATAAGAGGAGGGGAAAAGAACAATTCAACTCGTTCAAAAATACTAAAAAGTCAGATTTATGTTTGATTCAAGAAACAAATTAAGATGGTTACTGATTAGAGATTCGATGAAAATATTTGGTGAGGCGTGGAACTCGTCCGTTCCCACGATCATCACAGTCAGTCATATATAAATTAACAATGCAAGGATAAACTTAATTACATGTTTTAGCTTACATAAAATTAAAATATATTTTTCATGCATACATGTCTACAGATATATGTATACATTCACTATATTAGCATAACCAAAGAAATAAACAACAGCAAGGTATATAACATCTCATACCAATCACATGCCCAACAATATTTACATATTTCCAATTGATATGAATACAGACATCCAATGAATGCAATTAAACTCAACTCCATAGAGATTTCTTAACAATCAACGATTAGTATGAACTTGTTCGTTAACATGGTACAATAACAACAAGAACCTCACAAATCCAAAGGTAGCTTGTGTTATAATCATTGTGGAACGCCCTTAACTTTGATCTACGGAAATGATGTAGTGGTTTTCAAAATACATGATTTTCTTGGTTTTTCTTTAACAATCTTAGCTTTTAGAAACGATTTCAAGCTCACTTTTGCACTTCCCATTGTCGGCAACGATGACCTCCACAAGGGAATAGTTCTCCAAAGAATTGCTCACCATTGACACTTTTCTCTTCTTTTCGATGCATTTCTCCAAAAACGGCTAATGAAAAGGGGGTCACGGTCTGAAACCAGGCTTCGAGGTACTTCGTGAATTTTGACCACCACTTCAATCAATAAGGATGCTACCATGCGTGCCGTGTGGGATGTTTGGAGCATGCCCAGATGAATCCTCTTCGAAAAGCGGTCCACCATGACGAGAATGGTGGTGTTTCCCTAGTAAGATGGCAATCCAACGATAAAATCGAGGGAAAGATCCTTCCATGGCCGGTCAGGTACCAGAAGAGGGCATAGTAACCCCGCCACCTTCTGTGTCTCGTACTTGGTCACCTGGCAATCCAAGCACTTAGTCACAAATTGTTTGACATCCTCTCGGAGGCTTGACCAACTAAAATTTTTTGAGATCCTGGCCAGAGTTTTCACGATCCCTGCATGACCACCTGTGGGTGTAGTGTGGTATTCCATGAGCAGAGTGGAAGTGATGGGTAATCCCCGAGGCAACCAAATACGACCATTATTCATCACTAAATCCTGCGAGACCGTGAAGGTGGGAAAATTGGCTGGGTTCTGAGTGATCTCTTGTCGGCGTTGAGTGTAGTCCGGATGAGCATTCAATTGGTGACGAAGCTCTTCCAGGAAGGTTAAGGATGGAATAGAGAGGATCATGAAGAGGGAAGGGTCCTGTTCTGGAAGTCGCGATAATGCGTCCGCGGCTTGGTTATGATTCTCGGTCCGATATTGAATGATGTAGTCATAGCCCATGAGGCGGGCTAAGTACATGTGCTGCTCTGACATTTGGATGACCTGGGTGAGGAGTTCCTTGAGACTGCGATGGTCAGTAAGGATGGTGAAGCATTGACCAAGAAGGTATTGGCGCCATTTCTTGATTACAGCGGTAATGGCGAACAGCTCGCGGATATACGTCGAGGCGCGGAGGAGCTTAGGGTTGAAGGGTTTGCTGAAAAAAGCAATGGGATGGTTGTTCTGTGAGAGGACTGCACCCATGTCGATGCCAGATGCATCGGTCTCCACAGTGAAAGGAAGCTGAAAATTTGGTAAGAGCAAGGGCTGTTGACAGAGCTGTTTTAAGGTGGTCAAATGCTAATTGCGCCTGAGGTGTCCACTTAAAAGGATCCTTCGTGATGAGCTTGACTAAGGGGCCAGCAATGGTGGCGTACCCCTTGATGAAACGCCGATAGAACCCCGCGAGTCCCAAGAAGCTACGCACGACCCATGTAGACTGAGGCACTGGCCATTGAAGTATGGCTTCCACCTTCGAAGCCATAGGCTCCACTCCTTTTTGAGATACCATATGTCCAAGATATTTGACCTGCATTTGCGCAAAGAAGCATTTGGATAATTTTAAAACAAATTGATTATCGAGGAGGACCTGAAATGTTGTTTCCAAGTGTTGAAGATGAGCCTCAAGGGAATTGCTATATATAAGAATGTCGTCAAAGAAGACGATGATGAAATGACGAAGGTATTGTCGAAAGATGTTGTTCGTAGTTGCCTAGAACAAGGATGGTGCATTATAGAGACCAAACGACATTACCTTGAACTCGTAATGACCGTGATGAGTTCTGAAAACTGTTTTGGGAATATCGGGGCCATGCATTCTTATCTGATGGTAACCTTGTAACAGGTCAAGTTTCGAGAAATATTAAGCACCGCCCAGCTCATCCAAGAGCTCGTCTATCGTCGAAATTGGAAACCTGTCTCTGACGATGACTGTGTTGAGGGCTCAATAGTCAATGCAGAACCGCCAGCTGCCATCTTGCTTGCGCATAAGAAGGACTGGCGATGAGAAGGGGCTCGTGCTTGGCTGGATCAATCCCTTTTGAAGCATGGTGTTGACCTAAATTTCAATTTCGTTTTTCTGGTAGTGGGGATAGCGGTAGGGACGCATGTTCACCGGTGTGGATTGAGGGATTAGGTGAATGTGATGATTTGTGTCCCTGACCGGCAGCAGACCCTGAGGCTCCTGAAACAAGGCTGAGAATTTCTGAAGCAAGTCCTGAATAGGCTGAGGGAAAGGTGGAGGAGTTGAGGGAGAAGTATGAGGTTCAGTGAGGACTGTGATATGGAAGTATGAAACAGGTTCCTGTGTGTGGTAAAGACGGCAGAGCTGATGATGATTTAGAAGGCCCAATTTTTCTTCGCTTTCCCCTTTTAACTTCACCAAGCTATTTTGATAAAAGAATTGCATGTACAAGGAGTTGTAATCAGTGAGGATGGGGCCTAATGTTTTAAGCCATTGGACACCTAACACAACATTTGCGCCGACAATGGGTAAAACATAAAGTTCCACAGTGAACTCGATGTCCTGAATGGAAATGGGAACTGCTTCACAAATGGTGGTGCATTCCAGGTGGTGGTCGTTACCCACCATGACTCGTAATGGTAGCGTGGACCGGCAAGGAAGTCCCAGTTTGGTGACAAGCTACTGTTGGACAAAATTATGGGTGCTGCCTCCATCAACGAGGAGCACCAAGTGGAGATCAGTGATGACACCTTCAAAATGCAACGTTTCGGAGGCCAGATGGCCTGCTAACGAGCGAAGGCGTATTTGGGTTGGGTACGGGTTAGGTGCATCAGGTGGGTTGGGTTGTGGGTCATTAGGGTCAATATTAGCTGTTGAGGGTTCCTCTTCTTCAGTGATGAGAAGGAATACGCGAGAGGCGCAGCGGTGGCCTCTGTGATATCGCTCGTCACAGTTGAAGCATAACCCACGCTCACGGCGTAAAGTTATCTCCTCCGATGTCAAGCGCTTCATCACAGGTGGTTGGCGCGGTGGTGCGAGCAACAAAGGTGGAAGAGGGGGTGAGCGAGGGTTGTCACTGGTGTGGCTAGGGTTCGTGCGGATAAGGGATGGTGGTGGGGGCGAAGGACGCGGACGTGGCGGCGGACGGACGTCCGCGAGTTTCTCTTCTTGCAAGCGCGCCAAGCCTGCTGCCTGCACCAAGGTCAAGGGTTGAAGGGCTTGTACCTCACGACGTATCTCCGGGCTAGGAGGTGAATTGAGCGTTGCTGGTCATCCATTAGAACCACGCAAGAGCTCATCCCTCCATATAAAATGAGGCAATGGAGAGCCGATCACGTTCTGGAGTACCATGGTACTCAAAGTATTGATTAATCTTGAAGATCCAGCTGAGAGGTTCGGTTCCATCGAACCGTGGAACCTCTAATTTCATTTTGTGCAGTGTTGCAGGTGCAGGGGTTGGTTGATGTGGGTTTGGGGAAGGCTGAGGGGTGGGGGAGGGGGAGATCAAAGAGACGCAGTGAAGAATCTCATCCAATTTCAAGGTGACGGTGTGCATGGTGTCACCCAGGCGGAGGAGGATATCCTCAAGGTTATGGGATGAGTTGTCATGGGAGTGAGGGTCTGTCATGGTAGCACGGACAATGAGAGCACCAAAAATGTTAGCAACAAAGTATCAGGAGCTAGATTTTGAGGTCTAGCACCTCCAGAGAAAAAGAAAGGAGTAGAACAGGACAGAGGGAGGGAAGCTTTTGTAAAATTCTTATTGCCTTTTGCTTGTTATTACAAGGTTCTTATAGAATTCCTAGTACAGAATGATCCTAGGAATATTACAATAACCAATTCTTGATAAAAGTTGCTCTGCAGGACCAACAATTCCAAGCAAGGCGATCTGGAGAAGATTTGGCAGAAGCTTATGTTTTGGCAGTTTCTCAGGCAAAATCGTGAAGGTAAGTGGGCCTCTTCACCTTTCTCTTGGGCTTCACTTCAGTGTGCACCCCCTCTTTTGTGGTTTCCACCTCCTTAACTGTTGTGTCTTCTTCATCCTCTGTTGGTGTGATGGTGTTTGTATCACTGTGCCAATTGGTTTTTGAAAAGGAATGAAAATTGGTTGGATATGAATCTGAGTTTGATTCTGAAATTGGTTGGATGTTAATCTGGGTTTGATTCTGAAAAGTAATGTTGATAAGTTGTTTATAATTTTTAAAAATTCAATACATACAAAAAATTGTAACCGTTAAAATTAAAATAATTAGTTTTAACATAGTGAAAAATCATTTTTTTGGGTGATATTTTGTGCGAGCTTTTGTGTCACTTTGCATGTATTTTCTTAAAACTTACATTTGAACATTAGTTTTGTACGTATTACAAAAGTACAACATCTCAATTGAGTAAAGGAATTAAAAATTGCACAAATTTATGAATATTTGAAGACTCTGCACTTAATAATAGTCATGGTCCATTCATCAGGATCGTGGTAGTTAGCACGACCATATTCAAATGATAATACTTCTCCTAGAACAACATCAAGGATTTGATAACAACTATGGTAAACTCATGACAGTCGTGGTGATCAATTCATGAGGGTAGTGGTTAACCAAGAGGGTTGTAATCAATCCATAACAGTCAAAGGTTTCAACGCCACTTCCAACAACGACCACGGTGGATTCACCATGGTCGTAATGCACCCTTTCATATAGTTATCTTTAGGAAGCTATATACGTAGGTCTCTATCTTGTAAAATCATTATTCAACTTTATTCTTATCTTTCTACGAATTTGAGAGAACTTTGAAGACTTTTAAGAGTTGAAGAGTGTGGACAATACTACTAAGACTCATTGTGATCATCATTTCTACCTATTGGCATGTCTATATTTACTTTTTATATGATTGCTAGTTATGTTTTGCTCATAAGTGGCTAATTCCTCTAGTCTGAGGTTATTATATGATGTAACTGTCCATTTGTACTCATCTCCTTATCCTTAATGAAATTTCTCATTGTTTTATGTTAATTATTTATCTCCCGGCATTAATGTTTATTTGGAACAAACCATTTTAGTACTCTTGTATAGCGGTGATCATTTGCATGTAATTGGTGGATCTAGGTAGAAAATATTTTTTTTACCAAATTACATGATCAAATTGTTTGAGTAATTTTCGATAAATTAGTTAATATTTAATCAATCATCTCTAGAATTGATTTTATCCTTTAACTTAAATTGATAGATCCATGATCATTAGGGTATTGATTTAAGGCAAAGAACATCTTTTGACCTTGATCATAGGCTTTAGTTAATTTTTGGAATCGGTAATTAACTCGGACAATGAATTTCATTAGGACTAGGATTGAGAAAATTGGTACCAGTGAGTCATAACCCCTGATCATTTTTATCATCGATTTCTTTTATAAAATCGATGTTAACATCACCATGTTAACATCAATTTTTGAAAAATCGATGTTAACATCACCGCGTTAACATCGATTTTTCAAAAACCGATTGTAACAAAATCAATTTATTTACAAAAATATCACCACTCTTTTGTTAAGATCAGTTTTTATCAAAAACCGATGTTAAAGTAACGATGTTGAAAACATTCTTTCTAGTAGTGTATCTTGTTATATAACCACACTTCTAATACAAGAAAAGCTTTATACAAAGTCAAAAGCATAATGTTGGTTTAAACACTAATGCTACTTGTTGGTATATGCACTAGATATTAAATATTGAAGTTCATTATTAAGAGAACTTATAGGGTGACACTTAAAACAAGGCCACTAGAAATAATAAAATTAGGTCTAACCATAATTGCTACTAATGGGTCAATTCATTAGAATGAATTGTGCCCACTAGGGATGTTACTCTTTTAACCCTAATTTCCTCCTATTAGTATGTATGTGCTACATGAGATATGGTTATACATAACACCCTAATAAGGATTAGGGTTAGTTGTATGATAACTGATGTGCATAAGCATATTCTGTAATTAAGACATATAGGAATTATCAATTTTTTCCTCTTTTATTGCTTCTTTTTGTGTGAATCATTGGAATTTTGGCATCCTTTGAGTTTTTGTGTAGTAGATGCCTAAACTATTAGATTTATATTGTTTTGGTGGTTTTTGTTTTATAGAAACACAGATGAGGGATTATAAGAGAAGTTGAAGCCTAATGATTCTCGCTTAACACACCAGGTTCGCTTAGAGAGTTGTAGCCTAATGATTCTCGGTTAGCACGGGAAAATCCTACTTAGCGTGAGGAAGCTGCTTGGCGAGCCTGAAGTCACGTGAAGATGCACTTAGCACCTAGTGACTTACTCGTGAAAATCACGAAAACTCATATCAGGAGGGTGTTTAAGGGAGAAACGAGGAAAAAAAGGAGGGAACTTCTGTTGGGAATAGCATATAAAACCTAGAGCTTGAAGGAGAATAAGAAGACAATCATTGGGAGCCATTAACTTCCTCCACGCTCATCTTTTTTCCATTCCTCCACATAGTATTATCCTTTTGTATAGTTAAGCCTCTCATTGTCATGAGAGGCTAAACCACCCATTGTTGGGGAGCTTTCCACCAAACTCTCTTGATGTAATAACTCTCATTATCTATTTAATGTTATTATAATTTTCATTGTATCTTTCTGTGCTTAATCACAAAAATGCCTCAAATTGCTCTTCATAAATCTATTCATTAATTATACAAAAATTGAATATGCATCATCTTGAGTACAGACAAAATCCCTATAGAAGCGATACTTGGACTTACCGTTTTAAATTACCAGTTGGACGAATTAGTGTACTTGCCAATGAGTTAATGTTGTCACATGCCTCATATTGCAGCTAAAATAACAAATACGAGAAACCCTTGTGCAAGCATGGAGAGACATGCTTGTCTAAGTGCAAGCTCTAAAGATGTTGTTCCTTTGCATTGTTCAATGAGAAAGGGTAATTTGTTTAATGTATTCCCTTATTGTTTTGATTTGTGTCATTCACTTGAATATTAATAAGGGGACAAAAATTATTAGTTTTGTTGTGTTGTCCTATGTGTCAAACCTACCACTACTAGTGTCAGCCTAGCCAATGCACGATGGAAGCAAACCCTTCAAAAAACTATTTAGATATTAAAATAATTTGCGTAAGTTTAAACACAACGTCATCTTATCTCGAACTAAATAACATCAAAACCCTTGTAGGTACCCCAACTCAGTCTCTGTTCATGGATCTTCACCGTATAATCAAGTGAGAAAGAACTATATATTTATGAAAACTCATTTCTAAACTGAGAAAATTTTTTGTGGACTTGACTGATGAAAAGATAGTTATTTATTTTCCAATATATGTTGCAAATGTCCATTGTATTGCATGTTGGAGATCCCACATCGACTAGTGATGGTTCAAAATAGTGTATATAAGTGAAAACAAAATTCACCTTATTAGCTGATTTTGTAAGTTTGAGTTAAATCCATAAGTCATTTTCTAAAATGGTATTGGAGTCTATCATGATAATATATTGTTGGATTTTTCGTGTCACCTACTATTTGAGATGTCCAATCATCAGAATGAAAGGGTGTGTTGGAAATCCCACATCAAAAATTAATGATCAAGTCAAAAAAATATATAAGTGGAGGCAACCTTTATCTTACAAGTCAATTTTGTAAGGTTAAGTTAAACCCTTAACTCATGTTCTAAAATTATGTGAAATATATTTTACATTTTAATTAAGAAAATCCATTCTAAAGTGAGCAATCTGATTCACTTTGAGGTAGTTGAACTTTTCATTATATTGCATGATCTATATTTTACCACTGCAATTTTAGAAGCTCACTAGCTCTACAAACTCCAAAGGTTGAAAATGGCGGAGAATTTTTTCTTTATTTTAAAAAAAATAAATAAAAATCTGCTCATCAACCAGGGGATGAACCTTACTAGGAGATGCATGTAGTAGCGTGTGGGGGAGGCGGGGTGGGGGCGAATTGCTCCCACAATATTTTTTTATTTTATTGGTAAATTTGCAAGTAAAAAAAAGTTTTCCCAATAAAATAATTAGTATTGCTACCATAAAATATTTTAAAAAAATGAATGTAAAAAATATAAGAAATTAAAAAAGGAAAATAAAGTATTCTAATTTTACTATTTTATCCTCTTATTTTTGGAATGTATTAATCATAAAAAAATCAGAGAAATATTTTTAAAATATGAAATTGGATAGAGGATAATTATAATTTGTAAAAAACTTTTAGTATTTTAGAATTTTTTTTGTCATATAACATTATGTATTTTATAAAAACTTATAATATTTTTTGAAAAAATATTATATATTATTTTTTACTCCCACTAAAAATTTATGAGCCATCACTTATGAGCCCTACCCTTCACACTCACACCCGTCCTAGAGAAAAAAAACGTGACAACAAAATGTCTCCCACAACCACAAGATCTCCTTATTTGCTATGACAATGTGACCATATTTGGGACAATCCCTTGTGAAGGGGCACTGACATTGATCCCTAAACCCACAGCAAAAGTCGAACAAAACTGCTTGTACGTCTGTTTTATTATAAGAGGGTGTATGTCTCTGTATGTATATATATATATAGTTGAGATTTATTATTCTCAATCTCTCATCTTTCATATTGATTAACTAGGTACATATACGAGATATATAAGTGTAGTTGTGAAATTCGGATGAATTGTTGATGTCAAGGATATAGTGAGTCAGACATGTTAATAATTCGTTCGATTTGATATGATATTTATTAAAAATTTAAAATTATATATGTAATTATTATTATATCTAGGTTGGCATAATTTCAAATACTATGTTAATATTTATAATTTTCTTATATTTTTTTATTACAACATTATTTATGATACTAATTATTGAACGTGGATTAACTTGAAAAAGATTATTTTATCTTAAAAAGTAATTTTGAGTATAAATTTTGAATATGTAATCATACTAAATATTCAAAATAAGAAATTTATCATCTATTATAATTCTATCTAACTCGGCATAATTATCTTCTTAAAAAATACATATAATTTCTAGGAGAAAAGATATTATTTATTATATTTAAATTTCTTTATCTCTCTTATATTTGTAAAGTAGATCGAGTAGAGATGTCCACCTATTTTTATTCGTGTTATAAGGGACTTTGTCACAGGTTCATCTACAATATTTATTTTAACCGAACAACATTCAAAAAATGAAAGTGTCGTATACGCTCGATTTTGTGATAACAACAGAAAACAATTTTTATCGTGGTTTAGATGATGGATTCATTTCTAAAATCATTTTTAAAAAGAAAATGCCATAGATCCATTGCCAACAAGCCTAAATTTGCATGTGCCTACTAAAATGGTAGGTTGCCAAGTGCCAAGTCCAAACTTGCATGTGCCTCTCAATATTCTAAAATGATATGATGAGTTGAGTTGAGTCGGGTCATACTCTCTCTTCCTTTGGAGTGGGACATTAATATGATTTACCGAAAATGATAAATGCAAATTGAATTGATTAAAAAAATAAAAATCTCTGAGAATTTTTTGAAGTCCTAACTAGGAGGCAATTCAATAAAACAAATCTCTAATTAAGTGGTTTTTTTTGTCTATGTTATCTTAAATGAAAAAAAAAATAGAGATGCGTGAGAGTATTATTAATTATAAATGCCAAATTATGATAGATTCCTTGTTTTTCTCTTTATCACAAAACGAACCGTATATGCCTTCATTTAGGTCGGTTTTAGGCAGTGGCAATGTGGCTTTCAAGCTTCAACCCTAGTGAATTCTTCTTGTTCATTGCATTTGCATGTGACCTATATGCAAGACATGTATGTGACGAAATTATATATCCACAATATCTGCTGCCACATCCCATTGCAAGGCACATATCTGACTTAAAATTTTCGTGAAATGTCTTTGAAAATCAATGAAAACATAGATAAGAAAACAATAGGGATATAAGGTTGGTCAATGACTCGGAAGGATAAAGGAAGAAGAAAGGAAAAGAAGGTCTAGGGAATAGAAAAAAGTCACATGTTTGAATCTCTTAACTAACATTTCTAACAAAAATTAACAAATTAATATTTTTGCATGTACCTACACTTCTACCTCCTTGCCTTTGGATCAAGAAACCTTAGCTAGATCGGATTTTATTAATGATGTAATAAAGAAAAATATCAACAGTAAGAATTAAGGAGTGAAAGAAAAAAAAATCATAGTCACTACAAGTCTTTGCGCATTAGATATTCAAGAGAAAAAAATTGTACGACTCTATGCTAGTATGGTTTATCCGCATGCATTTTTGGTGTCAAATGCATAATCAATGATCGAGTATGATGAGTGCAACAACTAATTTTCATCTCATCTAATAAAAAAATTCTGAGCATGCACATCAACTCAATCATTCTTCGTTGCTTTTTGAACACACACGAGGATACATTAGGCCATGTATCACTGCTACCAGGATTTGCCAATGGCTCTAATCTTAATTGCAACAGATTGGGGGCAAGGCTGTTTCTATTAAATTATCAACCAAGCACTTTAATTGTATTCAAGAAACCGAATAGTTAATGACACATACCCTATGTAATCATGTCTATGTGCCAAACTGTGAAGCACATAGAGGATACTATCCTCTTTTGCGCGTGGAAAAGGGGAGGCATATATCTTGCAAATGGAAAATGCCCTCAGATGCTCCTGCTTTTGGTTGCCCAGATAGACAGATACCCTTTCATGTGCTAAGATAATGTTGAGTTTATGATTTCCTTAATTAAAACCCTACCCTACCCAATTTAATAGGGAATGCAATTATAGCACCTGTCACTCGTACTCTTAAACACCAAGCACCACCTAATGCCACCTATCAATGATACAAATTGATACAAGTGATTAAAGATTCAAAGTTACTCTTTTTTTGTATGGATACCAATTCGATTCTTTCTAGAGTCATTAAATTCTTGCCTTAGGCAAATCTCATGGGGAGATCTCTGATACTCAGATTAGTTGAGTAACTATGACCAAATAAAACTATTTATAATTAGTTTTTGAAGATATCTCTCTCTCCCCATTCTAGGACTCTTGCCAATCAACCTAATGATACATAAGCTCTTAACAATTTCTAAGAAGCAAAAAGAGAGATAAAGAAAATTAGAAGAAAAAAAAGAAGAAGCCTAAAGTAGTAGCTAAAAGAAATATGATAATAGGCCTATAAAGTTTGTTGGGCCGTTGGGGATGCATGTGCTGGGGACTGGCCTACTAGATTAGCGGTTGGGAATCCCAACTAGAACCAAAGCATGTGCACTTGATTTAGCACTTGTTCTGTGCCTTTAAGGAAACAACCCTACCATTGTGCTTGTAAACCAAATGATGCTTATAAATAGAGCCCCCCGTATTGCTTTCAACATCACAGCAGAGCAAATTAACTACACATTCCTCTGTTTTGGCTCCCCTGTTAAACCAAGAAACTTCCAATGGCACCCCATGCATCTTCTTTTGCTCTTGTTCTTGTCATTTTTCTCTTTGTTGAAATGCACTTCCACGGTGCCACTGCTGACTATGGCGGCTGGCAGGGTGGTCATGCTACCTTCTATGGTGGTGGTGATGCTTCTGGCACAATGGGTGAGTTTAGCTTCTTTCTTTGCTGACAATTTTTATTTTTTTGGTTTGTATAGAGGATGGAGCCATATTATGGAATGATGTGGTTATTTCAAAAGTTCTTAAATTTTTGTGTAGCCAAATAATTATGAATAACTATCTCCAAACAAAATTATTGGGTATTCAAGACTATTACAAATATGAAACATTGACAAATTAAGACTTTTATTTAATATTATTTTGTCTTCAATTTCTTAGACATCTATTGATCTTGACTATCTTAGTAAATATCTTTTAGGGAAAAATTTCAGTGATTTTACTATTGCTTTCTGATTTGAATTGGAGTTTTACTACTATAACTTATATAATGAAGGTTTGCATTACAAGTTAGCATAAGCTACCAACATCAAACTCTAATTCTAGTTAGAGAACCAAGGGATTTAACTCATTAGTTGAGCAATATACACGAGTTATTATAAATTTGTTAGTACCTGAGTTTGATTCCTACGAATAAAATAAAATCTAATTAGAAAATAACACAATAAAACATTTAAAGAACGTTATCTAAGTTTTGTTCTATTTTCTTAGTTCACAGATGGTAAGGTTTACTTAACCCTTTCTGTTTGGTACATGCAGGAGGTGCATGTGGCTATGGGAATTTGTACAGTCAGGGATATGGAACCAACACTGCAGCTCTGAGCACTGCTTTGTTCAACAATGGCTTGAGTTGTGGGGCATGTTATGAAATGAGGTGTGATGATGACCCAAGATGGTGCAAACCTGGCACCATTGTTGTCACTGCTACAAACTTCTGTCCTCCAAACTTTGCTTTGGCCAACAATAATGGTGGTTGGTGCAACCCTCCTCTGCAACACTTTGATATGGCAGAACCAGCCTTCCTTCAAATTGCTCAGTATAGAGCTGGAATTGTGCCTGTGGCATTTAGAAGGTACGTGAAGCCATAAACATGATAATGTTCTCAAAGCTTAGAGGTTCTATTGATTCCCTTACAGCTATACAATTATGAATTATACTAACTATAGTAATTCAAGAGTAAATTTTGAAAAACAATTCTACCCTCATTCGAGACCTAATAAAGATCAAGCACTTGATTCTTTGTAAATTGTAACTCCCGGCCTATTCATCACCATTGAAAATTGTAGTTGCTTTTACCTAACCTCAATTTCCAGCTTATATGTCCATGAATTTGAGCTTGCGTGAAGGACTTAATCTTCCCACATTATGTTTGTACCCTTGTTTTTTAAGGGTGTTGATAATTAATCAAAACTTTATATAAATATTAGTTATATTTATTCTTTAAAAAGAATAAAGTGCTGATAAAAAATAATCTTAACAATGTGTTTGGATTATGTTGGCAAACTATGGTTTGATTCAACAGAACTGCAACTCTCTTTTTTTCAACTTATACTCAAATCACAGTATGAAACCCAAAATTATGTTAAGAAAACAACTCAATTATATAATGATATTTTCAAGAGATTAATTTAGTGAGCAAAATTTTAAAAGAATAACAGAATGACACACTTATGAATCTATGATTCATGCTTATCTTTCAAAATCATATTTCTTCATCATGCTCAAGTTTTCAACTCCCTTTCTCTACTCAAATTACCAACTACATAACACAATTAATCTCTTTCCTTTTAATGAATAAAATGTCTCATCCATTATGATTAGTTTTCTATAGACTATCAAATTGGAGCACAGACACTAATTCCTTAAATCATCTATTTTAAACTTTTTTTTTCCTTGTACTTGAAATCCTTAATTATTTGATGATGATAGAATAGGAGATTGCATTTACCTTGTTCTAGTTTCCCACCAACCTACTTACAAAGCTTTTTTTTATCTCTTATTTGGTGATGATGACAGAGTGCCCTGTGTGAAAAAGGGGGGAATAAGGTTCACAATTAATGGCCACTCTTACTTCAACCTGGTTTTGATCACCAACGTCGCGGGTGCAGGGGATGTCCATGCAGTGTCCATCAAAGGGTCCAGAACTAGCTGGCAACCCATGTCAAGAAACTGGGGGCAAAATTGGCAGAGCAACTCCTACCTCAATGGACAAAGCCTCTCTTTTCAAGTCACCGCCAGTGACGGTAGAACTGTCACAAGCTTCAACGTGGCACCATCTGATTGGCAGTTCGGTCAGACCTTCCAAGGGGGTCAGTTTTAGGAGGAAAAGGAAATAGGAATGTTAGCTACACACATTTTATTTTGAAAAAAAAAACTGTGATGGATTAAAATTTGTTAAAGATTATGAATTTGGGAAGTCTCATATTTAAATAAAAAAATTATTAAATAAGATGTAAAATTTATTAAAATTGGTAATTTTTAATCAATTTTAATAAATCATATAAAATGTATAAAAAAAAAGAAAGTGTCAGAGAGTATTATTATTACCATTTTTAAAAATAATTGTTGATTATTAACTTGTTTTAGTAAATTGAAAATGTAATTCATAAATTATAAACTGTGTTTATATATATTAATGTGGAGATTAGTCGGAAATATATAGTTCCAGACTATATAATAATGTCTCCAAATTTAGACTTTGCAATGTGGGGTAGGTTAATTAAAAAGCTTGTAGGTATTGTTGATGGAAGACTAGCCGAAGAATCTTAAGAGAGGCATTGATTCTTGCAGCTGTGTGATTCTGTAAAGTAGCTGAGGTGATTTATAGCATATGTATTATGGCACCCGCTGGGGACTTCACAAATGTACTGTTATATTGAATATTGAATTCCAATTAAAATTAACTTCCAATCCTCTTTCTTTTTCTCTAAAGATAATGTTATCTCTATTATTTTTTTTAGTTTAATTTTTATATAAAAAATAGAATATTTTTACACAGCTATATATATAATAAAACTTAGCTATTTTATCAGTGCATCATAATTTTATCATGTTGTCTATTCATTAATATGATGCACTGATAAAGTAAACTTTTATTTTATATCTATATAAAAATATTTTACATTAATAGTGTATAAAGTTTAAAAAATATTTTTTTATAAGACCCAAGACATAATTAATTCTATGATATGATTATTTTTATATAAAAGTTTATAGCAAAAGGAAAGGAAAAAAAAAACTAACGTCTAGCATGGAAATCAAATGGGAAAAAATTATTCTAACTTAACTAATAACCTCATATTTAAATTTTAATATGTAGTTACATTAAATACTTTAGATAAAAAAAAATTACCTCTCACAATTATCCTTCCTATACAAAATACCTATAAGCTGATACTCATACCAAAAAAAGGGAAAATACAAAGAAAAAAAAGGCCCTTTAAATAAAAAAAAAAGTTAATTAATTGAAACCTACATCAAATTTATCATACAATTTACTATTGATGCTTTGGGCTAAATTTTTCTATCATTTTTTATAATTATTATAATTAGAGTCTTTGATTTCTAATGAGATCCTAAGATATTCATATAAGTTTCGATCTTTTAGGTTAACTATAAAATTAATCATCAATTCAGAACTTAATTATACTTAAAATTCATTGATCTTATCTAATGATATGTCATGTGAAGATTGATCCCAGATCTTCTTCAAAAACTTAATGTTAATAATTGGATTATATTCAATTGAGTGTAAGTTTCCCATCTAACACATTTATATTCTTGCTTTTAATGGAATCTCCTATTTTATTACCTTTCAGTCCATGTTTTATTTTCTAGTAATAGTCAACTAATCTTCATGTGAGGTTGTCACATTGGAAAATTGTTGAATATCAAGCACATTCACATTTTGTTGATTAATTGTGATGGTTTGGATCTCACCCATGGTCTTGCTTCTACACCCTTGACTACCAGTTTTGTTGGGCATTGAAGACTAACATGCCTATAACATTCACAAGACGAACAAAGGATATATATGCAATGCAAACCCTCATATTTGACATTATACCACCTCCCATTAAGCTAGCCCAAACTTGCCAACCACTAAAATTGTTATTAGGTCAATCTCCACACACATACACCCTCGCAAAATGCCCCTGGAACATGTTTTATTTAACGTATTGTAATCAACTTGTAGAGGTTTTATGATGAAAGATGCAATGGATTACAAATCTAACCCAAACCAAGGTCTTCTTAATCTTAACATAATCCACAGAAAATTCATATGTCCAAGGACGTATAATTAAGTAACGATACATAATAGATAGTCAATGGATCCCTATTGAAAGCTTTCTCACAATCCTCCTCCAAATCAAAACTGATGAAAACACCATGGCCAACATCTACCAACTCAATTTGTAAAAAACAAAAAAAATCTACCAACTTAAAACTGCTAGAAAATTTTCAGAGACTTCAACTTATCCTTCACGACAAGAAATCCCACCTTTCTCCTTAGTTGCTTCACGATCAAACACTTCATGGTTTACATAAACTGCTACTATTTAGAGGTTTTAGTTGCAACACATCTCCATTTCAATGAGAGAATTTTCGCTCATCTCCATTAATTTAAGATTATTTTTTTTATAAAAATATTCATGTAATTACTATCGAAATGAGAAATGATTTTGCCACTTTATTTCTAAGATTCTCTTTATGATTAATTAGAATTTATTCAAAATTATTATTGTTGATAGGTTTTGCTCTCATATTTAATAATTCTCTATCCTAATTTATGTTGTCAAAATTGATGATTTATAATAAAATCTAACTAAGAAAGAGTTTTCAAGAAAAAAAAATGTGAGAGAAAGTATCACTAACATCTTTCTTATTTTATATATATATATATATATATATATATATATATATATATATATAATTATATTAATATAACTTTAATAATTATTATATTATTTTATAATTTTCAATTAAATAACGTTTTCTCAAAATTTATGTTAGATTAAAAAATCTCTTTCACATAAATTAAATATGTAAAATTTTATATTATTTTAAAATTATTTGTTATCTTGTTCATATAGATTAAAATTCATATAATATAATCATTTTAAAATATAAATTATAAAAATAATGTAATAATTATCAAAATTATATTAATATAATTTCATCTTCATATATATATATATATATATTTTCTTCTAGATTAACCACGTGATATCATTTGCATTGTGAATAGTTGTATTAATTCTAGATGATATCATTGCCATAATGTATTACCAAGAACTATGTTTCACAATGTTTGACTTTTTGGTAAGTTTTTATTATATATAAAAAATTAGAACAATTTCAACACTATTTTCCGACAACATTAAACTTTATGATTGTTATTTTTAAGCAATTTTAATGTCCAGATATGTGTCTTTATATAGAGATATTTTTCAATCTATATACTTATTGATAAAATTATTTTTCTTCCCAACAAGAGCCAAATTTTAGATTTCAATGCAACAACAGCCAAATTACAAAGTACGGTACATTTTACACAAAAACAATCATACATGATACGTACAAAGGATATATACACAAATCATTAATCCATAGATTACACAAAGCCTATACCTACAAAAGTCAAATTTCTTAGGTATAATTGTTCGTGATAATTCCTACACCTATACTCTACACCAAGGCCAAGGTCAAGGTCCACATTCCCAACATACATTCCGTGTAAGTTAATCACAAACCCTAAAAGAAGAAATAAAAAGAAAAATAGAAAACCTCCCCACACCCATAATAATAAACTCACAAATTGTCCATTAGTTTAGAAATCCTCAAGTTGACTCGTGAATAGGGAGGAATACAAAATGAAAACCATTTTCTTCATTTGTTGATATATACACCAAATTATCTTACCTCACATTTTTTTTTTCTCACAAGACAAGGCCCAAATATTGATTTGATCCATTTATTACTATAATTGCATCAAAATCAGAAATAGAAGCCTGCTGGAGTGGGTTTCTTCAAATCGAGTACTACGAAAACAAAGACAAAAAATCCCTGTTGCCCTATTTTTCTTTCTTTCTCTTTTTTTTCTCTCTCTCTCTCTCTCATTTTTATTTTATTTTTTGTTGAAGATATTCATAAAATCATAATCTTTTTTTTTTTTTTTAATTTCTCTTCTCTTCCTTCGTTCGCTTTTCGTTTTCGCGTCTTCAAAAACCAGCCACGCGCCACTGTTGCTAGATTCACACCACGCCGTTATTTTTTTTGGTTTGTTTTGTTTCTCCGTTGCCCCGGATTGTAAATTCCGGGTCGGGTTGTGACCGTTTTTTACGACAGCGATGGGCGATCTTCTTGTGAACGGCGTCGTTTTCGGGGAGGATCGCCCCTGCGCGTCCTCGCCTCCGTCACCGCCACTTCCGCCTTCGAATCCCGATCCGTCCTCCGTCGCGGCTGACGCCTGGGCGGCGGCCGAGAAAACCACCGCCGAGATTCTTAGCCGCATACGGCCCACGCTCGCCGCCGACCGCAGGCGCAGGGAGGTCGTCGATTACGTCCAGAGACTCATTCGGTACGGCGCGCGCTGCGAGGTGATGCCTCTCTCTCTCTCTCTCTCTTCTATTCTCGTCAATGTTCAATTTGTCGTCGTTTTGGTTTCGTTTCTGTATATTTGTTTTTTAATTGAATAGAATTGATTATGATTGATTGTGGCGTGCTTGTTCGGTGTTTAGGTTTTTGTTTTGTTATGGTTTTGATGACTGTGAAGGTATTGGACACGAATTTGGAGTTGTTTGTGTTGTTTTGATTGTGTTGTTTTTTGGAATTAGGGCTACATTGGTGATAAGTCTGATAAATGATAGCTTCTCCGTTAGGAATGTGTGTGGTAGTTGCAATGGTGAATTGGTAATGGAATGAACTTGTTTCTCTCCGCCTATGGTTACGAGGTAGAGGAAAAATGTGCTAGTTGACAGATTCGCGACCAAGTTCATTTTTGGCTCTGGGGATTAGGGCAGCTAAATGTGAAGGAAAATGTAGTGTGATTGGTTGTCTTTTTTTTTTTTTTTTATTGGCAAATGTTAATTGTTAGTTTCCTTTGTTAGCAGGGGTTTGAACAAGCGACCTTTCCCTTATTTCCTTTTTTCTTAACCATCCAACCAACCTTATATCTCCTAGTGTGGTTGGTTGTGTCCTTGATTCTTTTGCTCTGATGATGTCAAGGTGGAACCATGGGACAAAGTAAGCATGAACAATTCAAAATAGTAGTTATGTTTGTATGTTCGATTCTTTTGGGTGATGTAATTGTATTAATGTCAGTCATTGGACTCTTTGCTGGCACTTTGAATATTTTTAGCTGCATTACAATTTGTTTTTTCAATTATGTACTTATTATTAAACTGTTATATGAATGGGAATGTTGCAACGGTTAGATAAATTGAAGTGTTTTATTATGTCTTAAATGTCTTGTGATTACTTTTGAAATATCCATTTCTCTCTTTTGATTTAAGACACATGTTTTATGCCTTTTCAATTTTGATCCCTGTAAGATATTTTGTTCATATTTAGTCCATGTAACTTTGTGTTTTTCATATTTTGGTCCCTATAAGTGCAAACTTATGGGGACTATAAAATGAAAAAATTAGAATCTTACAAGGAACAAAATTGGAAAACACAAACTTATAGGGGCTAAAACTGAGCAAAATATCTTACAGGGACCAAAATTAGAAAAATACCAACTTACAGGGACTAAAATTAGATAAATGTACTTACAGGGACCAAAAATATATTTAATTCTAATGAGAAAATCAGTGATTTGACGAGGGAGTTAGTTGTTGAAGGGTGTTACTCTATTACTCTTCCTTTTTTGGGTGAATTGTCAAGCATTTTATTAGCCATTAATTGTATTATATTTAATATATTTTTAGATGTTTATTTTGATATCAACAATCGATAAGTGCTTGACAACTTAGCCTGGGGACCGTATCCATAAGGGTACCATAGCAAATCTGGTTCTTAAATGAACAAGTAAACATTTGACATTACATGTGCTTTTCTACCACTGTTTCAAAATATCTGTTGTTTAAGGATTTTGCACAAGGATTAAGATAAACATTACATAGCTCAATTATTTGAAAAATAACTATATTTGTGTAAATTGCACTTTATTATGATACTCAAAATATTATCTATCACTAACCAATTATTCCAAAAGCTTAAGCTGTTGGGTGAAGGTATATGAATGTTTTTTATATTACATATCTACACGGGTACTCACACGAACCCTTTGAGTTTGAAGTGTGGATAATACACTAGCTGACCAACTTGTGTTCAAATTGAACTTTTTATTAGAAAATATGGTGGCAATTAATGCACTCTAGACATAGAGGCTTTGATACCATGTCCTATTATCCCAGAATTATATGCTGTTAAGTAAAGACCCAAGAATGATTTTACTGCATCTTTTACACCCCCCTCACAGGAGCATGTTGATCTTGAAGTGTGGATAATGCATAGGTCCACTTCTGCTAAAATTTAACTTTCGCTAGAAAAATAGAGGCAGAAAGAATTGAACTCTAGATCACTAAGTACTAAAAGTTTTGGTACCATGTCACGAACTAGTTATCCCATGTGAATGGTTTTATATTACATCTCTGAAGTAATCTTTCCATTAACGCTTCTTCATTTCATTTATTGTAGATATCAAGAGACAAGAATTGGAACAAATAATTAATGCCTTCTTGGTCTTCAAAATCTATAGATAAAATAAAGCCGATGTATTCTCTAAACCAATAAATATTTGAAACGAAGGAGGTTTTTGCATATATTTGTTTGATGTTTTTGTATCAGTGACAAAATGCAGTTTTCTGACATTCCCTTTTATGCATTATTGTTTGCAATGTGTAAACTTATAATAAGTGCCAAAAAGCACACACCTCTTTGAAGAAAGGCGTTACATTAGTAAAAGAAGTAAACAGTATGATGTGACTATTTTGCATTAATTTTCAATATAAATAAGAGAAATTACATTGACCTCCTTTTAGGTTGACAATCATTAACACCTTCCTTGTTTTGAAAATAGCACCAACATCCTTTATTTTATGCACTGCTCTTACGCCCCAGTACCCTTATTTGCTTAAGAAATTATGCATCTCTCTCTCTTAGTTTATGTATGAAACTTATACAAGGAAATCCTTAACTATAACCAAGAAAAGGAGGTGAGCATAATTAACCGTGGTTGTTGATTGCTGCCTTAGTGATTGTTATGTGCTTCAGTGTTGTTGCATGGAGTGTTACTATAGTTTTCTGTTGCAGGACTTTTAGGTCCATTGAGACCCACGAACTAATTTAGGGATCAGAAATAACTTCTAAAAAGCATTGCACCCTGCAACTATTTTTGTTCTTGTCTGTATCTTTCTTTTTGTTTTCTTCTATTCCCATTATTGTTTGAGAGCCTCTGGTATGTTTGTGTTTGTAATAGCTACTTTTAGAGTATATTTGAAATCAAATATTTCAAGAATCAAGAGTTGATTTGATCTATTAATGAAAATCCTTTATTTAGAATTTTTTGGGATAAAATTTGTTATGAAGTTATACCATAGCAATTGAATTTCATTTAAAAAATCTGTTTCATTTTTATTGTGTAAAAATTGAAATCCACCTAAATGGGATGGATTTGAGTAGATTTGTTCTGATTTGAGTTTAATTTTTTTAATTTCCATTTTTGCCCTTATTAGTTATTTAACTTATTCTAAATAGTAAAGGTGATAAAGTAAATTAATTATGCAAAATCAATTAAATTAATCTTTAATAATGTGTTCTAAAATGGAATTTGATTTGCAAATCAATTCAAATCTCTTATTTTATGCTGATTTCCTAACATAAGATTTTTTTTCCAAATCCAATAAGATTATCTCTTTTTTTTTAATGATTCCGAGCCCATCATTAGACATATATTTTTATACTTCCATGCTGACAATAATTTAATTAAATTTGATTGGTTGTTTTTTCTTCTAATTTCTATAGTTCCCTTGATTTTGTTTCTTCTATTGCCTGTATAGTTTTTCAGGGGTAACAACTACATGCCATGTTCTTCCATTGACATTTCTGAAATTAACTACTTAAGCATAATGTTCACAGTAATAATAAAAGAAAAAAAGTCCAATTAACAAAGGAAGATTTTTCTACCCTCATCAGCACATGGTTAACTACTCAAATGACTTGGGTTTTTCAGTTATTTTATAATCAGTAAGGTGCTAAAGACATGCCTTATTTGAACTAGAAAAAGTGTGCCTAACGTACCATTGACTCCTTCCTCATTGAAGGCACTGAGTTGACAACCCTAGTACCTAGTGGCACCTTTCAGTGCACTGGCTGTATCGGGTGTATACAATGATTTCTTGTTTTTGTTTTAATTCTTTTGAATTAAACAAAGATATTTCTTTTCTTCCATGTACTAAAAAAATTAAGATATTTCTGTCATACAAATCGAGGCTGGTGGTTCATGCCTTTATTATTTCTTTGAAAGGGTATTCAATTAAGTGCAGCTGATTGGTGTGCAGATTTGATGAACAAATTTTCTTGACTTCAGGCAGTGATGTTTGGACTCTTTCTAATGTGGTATAAAATTACTGATGTTAAATTTTCTCTGTTACAGGTTTTTCCATATGGGTCAGTTCCGTTAAAAACATATCTTCCAGATGGAGATATTGATTTGACTGCACTCAGTTGTCAAAACATTGAGGATGGCCTGGTATCTGATGTCCGTGCTGTTCTCCATGGAGAGGAAATCAATGAAGCTTCTGAATATGAAGTAAAGGATGTTCGTTTCATTGATGCAGAGGTTCTTTCCACTCAATTGATGCCTTATCAGCAATTGAATGCAATTTAGTGTGAAAATATTTTATGCTAATTGCCAAAGTAAATTGGAAATAAAGAACTGTTAACTTTATTATGAGCCTGAAAAATGTTGAATCTGCATTTTGGTAGCTTTGACTAGATCTAGAGCAGCTCCTGGCAATCTTGTTGATTTTAAATCTCTGTATTTTCTCATAACATATGTGGACAGCAAAATTGTTGTATCTGTGACTCTGTGTTGACTGTGGACTTTGCTAACATGCTAGGCTGATTCAGCTGGCTAGTTTAATGTTGACTTAACTTATTTTCTATGTATTATTTTCTCTATATTTAAATCTTTTATTTATTGAAGATGCTTAATTTGTGTCTTTGGTGCAATATTTGTGAATTAATTTTCTTTTTTGATTTTATGTGTTGATATATTTAAGTTTCATATGTTTGGGTTCTTTTTCTGCAGGTTAAGCTTGTTAAATGCATTGTACAGGATATTGTTGTAGACATCTCTTTCAATCAGTTAGGAGGACTCAGTACATTGTGTTTTCTTGAGAAGGTATTATTGAAAGTGGCCTCTTGAGGCCGCAATAATATTTGTATTGCAATGTTTTTACTTTCCCTCATTTTCACGTAACATTTGAGAAACCAGAATGATTTTTTATTTAATTTTCTTTATTTTATTGAGTCTCAAGACTTTAGAAACAAGTATTTTGTGTCGCAGCATCATATGCAACTCATCATAGTTTGGAATATTGTGCACTACTCCAGTTTGACTCTTCCTTTTGTTTTATATATTATTGTTATATATTATATTATGTTCCGTTGTATCTGATATTTAAGTAAGTTCTGCTCTTATAATTTATAGGTTGATCGACTTGTTGCCAAGGATCATCTCTTCAAACGTAGTATTATCCTTATTAAAGCTTGGTGCTACTATGAGAGTCGTGTACTGGGTGCCCATCATGGTCTGATTTCAACATATGCTTTGGAAACACTGGTTCTGTATATTTTCCATCAGTTTCATGTATCCTTAGATGGTCCTCTAGCAGTAAGTTCTCCATCAAATCTCCTGGATCATACTTTTTCTTCAAAAGATGGAAAAGAAAATCTGCATCACATGATGATGGTGATGCATCCTTTCAGTAAGAATTTTGTGCACTCTGCCCTTTTTCCAGGTTCTCTACAGATTTTTGGACTACTTCAGCAAATTTGATTGGGACAATTATTGTGTTAGTTTGAAGGGACCAGTTGGCAAATCTTCTCCGCCTAATATAGTAGGTAGGCAGTTTTTTTCGTATCATTAAGTAGCTTTATGTTCTTTTTTTTATTATTATCTGTTTCTTTCTATGTGAAGCTGAGGTGCCTGAAAATGGAGGGAATACTCTACTGACTGAAGAATTCATTAGAAGCTGTGTGGAGTCATTCTCACTACCATCAAGGGGGGCTGATTTAAATTTGCGTGCATTTCCCCAGAAACATCTTAACATCATCGATCCATTGAAGGAAAACAACAATCTTGGCCGCAGTGTCAATAAAGGCATGTATTGTTTAATTTAGTCTGAATGGCTATTGAATTGTGTTTTAATGTTATGTGGCTAGGTTGTCTAATGATATTTTTTACCTAGATTTAACATGTTATCTTGCTTTTAAAGGTTTTTTTTATTCAATTGATCCTTTTAAGAAGGGGAGAATCTATATAATTGACTTTATGGAGAGATAATTATCCGTCTTTTGAGGAGATTTAAATATTATATAATAGATCGATCTGAATAGTTACATATGAAGCAAGTCCAGCAATTACTTGATGATATAACCTTGTAAAAAGGAGGGAAGGATAGAGTATGGAAGGATTTTGAGCTGCCGCCCTTTCCATTGAAACTTTGCTCCTTGTTCACTTCATAAAGAACTTGTATAACCCTAATATTGCTGCTGTGGACAGATCTCAACATTCTCTTGTATGTATCAATCAAAGTACTCAATATATTTTTAGAAGTTTTAGCCTTTTAGGTCATCAATCAAAGTACTGATTCTTCATTCTTTTGAAATGTCTCTATGATCAAAGGAGACTTCTTTAGGGGTTATAGTTTAATGCTTCACTTTTTAAAACCTAATCTTAATTCCTTTGGTGAGTGAGTCATCATTAACATCCCCCTCATTTTTGGTAAGAAAGGCCATCTGAAAAGCGCCATTAAATCAGCTATTCCCATCTCCCTTCTTATGCCAACATAGATCTCACGCATCCCCTGGAATGGCTTTTTGGAATTTGAAGGTATCCTTTTCCTTGTAGACACCCTCAAGACTAAAATTGCAGTGTAAACAATTCTCTGAAGTTGCACCAGCACAATTCTTATAGAGGTACTTGTTAGAAGAAATGATAATTGGTAAAAGTTTAGTGCATCAATGATCTGTGCTGGCAAATTAGCATCTATTAGCAAGTTGATAAAAGCAGACGCTTAAAAATTGGCTTTTATGCTCTTGATGCACCTACATCATGCTTTTTGTGTATGATATTTTAATGTGCTTATGTTTCCCTTTCATTTTGTATTTTTTTTTATGAAAATTAGGAACAGTTATATATAGATGAAACCAATATTGTAAAAGTATTATATTTTAAAGGCTGACATATTTTTTATCCCTATAGTTTACCTCAATTATGATTTTGATCCTTATACTTTATAAGTTTGGTTTTTGGCCCCTATAGTTTTTTTTAGGCTTTGTCCCTGCTGCCAACAATATGCCACTAGACTTACGATAGAACTTTCAAGACAAATGTTTGGTGAACTATAAGAACCAAAATCTAAATGGTACTAAACTATGAGAACCAAAGCCTAACAACAACAACAACAACAACAACAACGCCTTATCCCACTAGGTGGGGTCGGCTACATGGATCAACTTCCGCCATAATGTTCTATCAAGTACCATACTTCTATCCAAACCATTAATTTCGAGATCCTTTATGAGAACCAAAGCCTAAACAAACAAAAAAAAAAAAATCAAACTATAGAGACCAAAAGCCATACTTTTTAATGTATAGGAATCAAAACCAGAATCAAGGGAACTATACGGACCAAAAATTGTATTTCTATTTTAAAATTATAATGTGCTAACATAATTGCTAAGGCATGCTCAATTACCATGTATATAGTTATCTGCTAGATTGCAGGCTGTAAATCAGTTAACATCCCTCCATTCTTGTTTGAGAGATTGTGCCAGCTTAAAGTAAGCACACAATGTATTCTCTTCTACTGTACTATAAATCAGTGACAGCATTCTACTACCTTTACAAACTTTGCCACTGCAACACTACTGAGATTATGTATTCTTTGTTTATGCTTGTTTATATACTATCCATGGACACAAAGATGCATAAAAAATAGTGTCACAAGAGACCTTGCTTTTGTCTAATGTCTCACTCAGATGGTAATATTTGTTATTTCAGGTAATTTCTATCGAATACGCAGTGCTTTTAAGTATGGTGCCCGTAAACTTGGATGGATTCTTATGTTACCAGAAGATAGAATAACTGAGGAGCTTATTAGGTTCTTTACGAACACACTGGAAAGGCATGGAAGCACTCCGGGGAATGTAAACAAGTCATTTTTGAGCTTATCTACAGCATCCAGAAAGGATAGGAAACCTGAAAATCAACATAATTATGACTGCAGAGATGAAAGAGAAAGATATGTAGTACAAGATGCAGGGGAGTTCTTTGACTCCTCTAGGTATGGAAATGCAGTTGGAAGTCTTAAACTTTGCGAAGATTCTAAGGATGTTGCAACATCTGGGGTCTTGGATAGTGCAAGCACTAATGGTTGGTCTTATTGTTCAAATGGGCAATTTGAAAATAATATTTCTGATAGTGAACCTGCTCTAAATTCTGTTATTGATGATGAGAAAGAGAAGCAAGGTGTGGCTGGCAATTCACCCAGATCGCATACTGATGAAAAGAATATGGCAGTCTCTGAAGCTTCAAAGTCACTGTTGGACCTTACAGGGGATTATGACAGTCACATTGGGAACTTGCAATATGGTCATATGTGTAATGGTTATCCTGTCTCTCCTGTGGTGCCTAGTCCTCCTAGGTCTCCGAAGTTTCCAAATAGGAATCCATGGGAAACTGTTCGTCAATGCGTACAGATTAATCACAGTATTCGTTCTCAGGCAAACTCAAATAGTGTAATGGGACAACAAGTTTACGTCATAAATCATCCTTCTCTGCCAATGACTTCTTTTGGTTCAGAAGAGAAGAGAAAAGTACGAGGAACAGGCGCATACTTCCCTAATATGGTATTTATAAAGTTTATAGTTATTAAATTTGGACACATACTTCACACACACACAGACTAGTTTTCTAGTGTTCCCCAGTCATCTAATTGCTAAGCTCATAATTTTGCAGACTTCTCGTCCTTACAGGGACAATAGGCCAATGCCAGGAAGGGGAAGGGGTCAAGCACCAGGTACTCATGGACATCTGCAGAGACACACCCGTAACAATGGCTTTGCCCTAGCTCCACAAGAGATGAATTTGTCTGCGGAAGGAACCTTTGAACATGCTCTAGAAGGATATCCTGGTCTTGGTAGTACTAAAATCAGATCATCTGAGACCTATTTCCCTCAACCTTCTACATGGGGATCACATTATGCTAATGGTTTCGTTCATTCATCTGAGAAACACGAATCTGTACATGTGAGCCCTCAGCTTCAAGTAGTGCCAAGAAATGAAACTAGCATTTACCCAGAGTCAGTCATTTCTACTCCTAGGGGCACTGTGCCTAACACTGGGGAGGTGATGGAGAAGTCTGATTCATTGTCAGTAGTTGATTCCAAAAGGTAATATAAATTTTCTATTGATGATTATTTGTTGCTACTGAGATTAATTATGATATTAAATCATAGCAAGCAGCAACTTTCTTTAGAGCTTAAAGCACTATAATTGTAGTTTGTACTCCTAGTTTTCCTCTCCTTTAAGGGGGTGTCTATGGTTTGAGATTCAGGATTGAAGAGCAAGCTTATCGTTTGAAGAATGACGTTGACTTTCCTCCACTTTCCCATTGAGTGCCAGTGAAGGATGGTGAATTTGTAATAGCATTAACAGTAATGATCAATACATGGAAACTATTAAGACTTTGCCTACCTTTCAGCAGGTGCTACCAAAGGATGGCGATTTTGTAAGAAGTAAGAAGTAAGAACAATGTGCATTCTTCTCAAAAATGAAGATAGCTTCCCTCAACTCTGGGTCTCTTCTAGAGATTGTTGAACACATAAAAACGAGAGTACCAAATAAGTAGAAAAGTGCTGGGAGTAACCTTAGAAACTAACGAACTAGACTAAACTAGATTGGGTGTTATGTTATCTTTATTCTCTCTTTTCTTACTTAAGTTGGTCCTTTGTACAAAAGTGCATGTATATTCTCGTTACTTTTTTTGGCTCTTACATCCGTGTTTATTTTTCATTATTTAGGGATGTATATATCAGGTGATTTCCTGAGGTTGAGTTTATAGTTCTCTTCTGTTTGTAGCTTTGAAGTATAAAACCGAAAGTTTAGATATCTTACTTGAATGGATACCCAAAAATCTTACTTGAATGGATACCCAAAATTTTCTGTCAGTTGCAGGAAGTATATTTAGTACTTTTTTGGAATTCGGGTGTTTGCCCATGATTTTATTCATGGCCTTGCTTGATTGTCTCAGAATTGAAGAAAGGCTTTAATGTTTGAAATGCTTTGTCTCGTATGATGAGAAGCTACTGGGGAAATATCAGTTATTCACCCAATTCATTACTGGTTGTGTTTTGTTTGCAGCCAGTTGAACACGGATATAATATGATAGATTGGGTGTCGAATTGTCGGTTTATTGTGATACTAGTGTTGAATAAGATAAGATCAAATGGATAAATTAAAGCAGTAGTGTACTGGGGAAAAGGCTGAGTGTCTCTTAAGATGGCTTAGTCATTATGTGAAAAGAAAACCAATACAAGTTGATTGAAAGAAAAATACTCTGAAAACTTTTGTAGAAGCATTACACAAGATCTTTATCTATGTTTTTTTTTTCCTTCGTGAATGTAATTTTTGGTACAGTACAATGACTTGTTTTGAATCATTCTGTGATTTCACTCAATGTATCTGGAATTTAGATGTTTCTAGTGTTAAGTGGAAAACAGATTGATGACCTTTATGCAGTCTTCAAGCCTGGCTAGTATTTTGCCTAGCAATGTGTTGCTTTTCATTTTATATAAAATTGAGACGAAGTAGTTTTGTTCAATTTATGTGATGTTTTACCTATTTTTGTTCATGACAGCAGTGTCTTTGGTGGAGTCCATGGCCATTCAAATTGCCGTGATGATGCCCCCGAGAAACATGCGTAGTAGTTTTCATCATGTTGTGTAGCTCATAATGATAATATTTTCAGTAGACATAGGCTTTGTTGAACCTAATCCTGTCAAAAATACGATTCGAAGTAGAAGAATTAGCTACAGTGAAGATTTTATCGTTGTACATAAGGAACCTGTCACTGTCATGAAGAGGGACCCTGGTAGAATGTTTCATCAGGCTGGCTAGAGTTATAGGCAGAGTTTGATGCGAGGAGAAAACCGAGTAGAACTGCTCAATACTATTTTGTACTCTATATTGCTTTTTTAGTACAATTAAAATTCGTCATTTTCCCAACTTGCTTTTTTAGTACAATTAAAGCTGAGTAGAATTCTTATGTTAATTTCTTTTCGGTCTAATGTCATTGAGTTTTACCATCTTCATTGACCCACCTAAGTAGTAATAATAATAATAATAATAATAATTTTTTAAACCAAAGAATGATGTGACTATTTAATTATGATAGTAAATAATGGGTAGAGTGTAGTGTTTCTCCTGTTACAAAAATGAACAATATTATATAAAGTATACCAAATATCTCAATGCTTTCCTCCGTATCTAATACTTTCTCAAATTGAAGTTTACTAAGTTTTACGCTAGTAAATTTTGAAATAGAATTAAGTATATTTTACATAGATTAAATTTAATTTTAATCCTACCTTTTCTTTGTACTACTTTTGGTTGTTATAAATTGTAATTTTTTTTAAAAGATGTGTGAGAGAGAAATAATGTGATAATTAAACTTATTACTAATTAGAGACTTAAAAAAATTAAAACAATTTGGGAAAAAATTACTAATCTCATTCCTCAAGCGAAAATCTTATGAGGGAAGTCTTTCACAGATGAAGAGGACACTACACGACTTTATCAACCCTGTTCGTGTTGGTAAATAGTAATGCGTATGAACGAAAACAATATTACTATTATATTATTATGTGATGGCGGAATGGAGTTTAAATATAAGATCAAATTAAACACACCTTTCTTTCTAAAGTTTAAGAAAATAATTTTGTAAAGCCATGTTTTCTTATATTTAAGAAAATTACACATGTTTTTTTTTTTTTTGTTTTTAAACTTTATACAAATATCTTAAACATCATCTAAACATTTGACAATAGCAAGTTATGCACTTTAAAAAAAAAATTGTTAAAAAAAATTATCATTTTTTTCTCATAAATATGGAAATATTTAGAATCTATCACTCCAATTTTTTTGTCTATTTTTCATCCTCATAAAATATAAATGTTACTTTTTGGTCTAATAATAAGTTTGTGTGCATCTAAACTTATGTGTATGTTATAAAAAGTATCAGATTTTTTAACTTTATTTCATCAATAAGTAGGCCTGAACCTAGTTATAAGCAAAAAATAATAAATTTAAATTTTGCAAAGACGGAAAGTAGACAAAAAAATTGACAATGATAGACATTTTTATATTTATGAGGATGAAAAATATATTTGTCTTTTTAAATTAAAATTATCAATGTACATGATTAATTATTATCAAATGTTTAGGTAACATTTACGTCTATTGTTTAAGTTTTAAAAATAAAAGAAAAGTGTACATAATTTTCTTAAATCCGGAGAGACATGTATAAGTTAGACATGTATAAGTTTTATGTAATTTTCTTATATTTTTAGGAAAGAATTTATAATGTACTCTAAAAATAGATTATAACTAAAACTTTTCATAACAAAGCAGTAAATAAAGCACCAGTGGTCTAGTGGTAGAATAGTACCCTGCCACGGTACAGACCCGGGTTCGATTCCCGGCTGGTGCAATTTAAGAGCTATGATGATAACTGTGTCAACTGTGATAGATGGGTCTGTCACAACGTTCTTGGACGAAAGGTGGCACACCTGAGCTCTTTCTTTTTATTTCTCAACTTTTCTTTTTACCAAAATTAACAAAATTTGGTTTACAAATTAATCCTCTTATCTGTATTAACCTAAAATAGGAGTACGTACGTTTTTTAAACTATTCAGAGAGAAATTTATTACGTTGGAAAATTATTTTTTTTTATCATTTTTTGGATATGGTTTAAAACTGAATAAAAAAATTGGTTCTATATTAATTTTGATTCATTTTCAATATAGCTTTATATAGTTTTTTTAATCTGTTTTCATACTCAAATTTTAAAAATAACAGTCATTGGTCTCAATTGCAAATTCTATTATAACACTATCAATTTCTCTAAAAAAATAACACTATCAATTAATTGACTGATATACTAAATAATTGCTTGTTTCCAGTATAGTTTCAGTTCTTTAAATTTGAAAAAAAAATGTTTTTAGTCCCTAAACAGTAAATTTGAGGGACTTAATAAACCATTTTTTTTCAAATTTGAGAGATAAATGTTTTTTTTTTATAAAACTATGTACATTTATCTTTTAATATCTTAACATTAAAATATAATTGAATAATTTATATTTATTATTCGTATTTCTTAATTATAATTATAATAACAAAAAAAAACACCTAATACGCTTCCATGAAATCATTACCACACATCTGCTTAAAAATGAACCTTCAACCCAGCAACCGATTCATGTCTCTGCATGAATTTTAGTCCTGGTGGCAATACATAGGAAACACCCACTTGCCTAAATATTTCTCGAATAGCATCATTCGTCCCTTGCTCATAATGAATATGACAGAATTCTATTGAAATACACAACTTTTGGCTTTCAAATTCAAAGTTAGTTTGGTGACAAGTAGGGTGAAATTTTCGGCGTGTGAATCTGCATGTCCTTCAAATTGCTCATCCTTCTGAAAAAGTTATTATTCAATGTATGCATGGCAGTCATAATGAACAGTCAATAGTTTTTGGACATGAAGCAAACGAGCAAGGTTGATAGATAGATAGATAGGATTTGTTAACATAAATCTACTTAAAAATTAAAAGGTGTATGTTAGGATTATTAATCTTTTCATTTTAACAAAAAAAAACTTTTATCATTTATTTACAGCAGCATAAATTAAAGAATGATTATGTAATTTTATTTTATGTTTTATTTTAAAAAGACAAATAATAAAAATTCCCAATTCTCTTCCTCATGTTTATGTTTCAGTGCATTAATTCTTGCAATACTTGTTAGCAATCATTTTAAACAATTACATGTACACCTTTCTCTGTTAGATGCAAACGTCCCGAAACTAGTTCGCAAGAGGATATCGTAAAATGACATCTAACCACAAAGACGAACATGTTTTTCAAAATCAACATGCATGAGTTTTTTTTTTTCCCCAGCCCAAACAAACCATAAAATGAAAACCAATCACATGAAAATAAAACTTGATTTTGTTGCTGCCATCGCTGATCATGGAGAAAACAAAAAGATCTACAACAAGCATAAACCTATGAAGAATCGCCAAAATTGTTGAAGCAGGGCTTAATTCCCATGGGTAGAGCAACGAAGAAGACATGTTGATAGGAAAGAGAAAAGGAGTTCTGTGGAGGATAAAACATGGGAGAGAAAAGGTTTTTTTTCTTTCATTTTTTAATTAGATAAAATACTTGTTTATCCTTTGTTTTGGAATGATGTTAAATAAAAAAAAAGAATGATTTTTTAGTTTAAGTAATATAAACAGATACTTAGAGCTAACATAGATTTTCTAAATTTTAAATGAGTCTATGTTATTGGTCCTCTCTGTATAGAGTTGAGACTTGAGGGTCCAATACATTGAAGACAATTAACGAATATTTTTAGAATTGTATTTCTCTACTTCATTTACCAATTAATATTTTAAAAATTAAAAAAATTTAATTTAATTGATTAAATAGATTGTGTGAATTATATATATTTTAATTAGAAATATATTACGAAAACTAATAGATTCCTTCTGGTACAAAATTAACTGACTATGGTATATTATTGATTACGTGCGTGAATGTGATAAAACTCCATGCGAAGATAACAAAAAGAAATATTATCCCCGAATGTTAACAATTCTATTAAATAATATCAATGACCATTAAATAATATATCCCTAGTAAGTAACAAGAGACAGACTAATTAGCCCTAGGTTCCGTACAGGTTCTAAGATTAAGATATTAGAGTTCAAGATCCTTAAGTTTCTGAAGTTGTCCAAGTTAATTAACTAATTAACTTCATTATTATCCTTCTTGTTGTTGATATGTTTTGACTTAGAAATGGTGGAAACAATTTCTGTTCTTTATATGGGAGAAACAAAGACGAAATCAAGTCACACAATACAAGCCTGTCTGCTAACAAACGGAATGAAGTCACAAAAAAATGATTAAAGAGTTGTATATATTATTTATACTAACGAAAAGACAAACACGTAATATTGTATTTGTATGTCTATCCACATTTTTTTTATCTTTTGGTAAAATAAGGAGAATGAGAGTACTTAATTAAAAAAAATGTGAAATTAGAGAGTGTGAAATTACGATAACGATCAGTTGAAGTATGCAAGAAATGTGTAATTTAAAAGTTGATATCATCTTTATTTATTATGGATAGCAAATGTATACAACATTTTTATCAAATTTTTTTTTTAGAGATTAATTTTCATGTATCTTTAATTTAATTTTTTTATTATTAATGTTAACCATGCAAAAACATCCTAGACATGACTTATAAGATAATTAATATAAAAATTAATAAATTAATTATGCATGATAATTTGTAATTAAATGAAAATATATTTATTTTTACATTATCAAAACATTCTAATTTAATTGTTGTATTTAATCTTTCTCTTTGCATCAACTATTTTATTTAAGATACTCTTATATATCTTTTATTGTATAAATTTTTTTAAAATTGGTATATATATGTACAAATACAATTTCTCTTGATAAAATACTATACACCATGAGAAGTATTAGTAAATATACTCGATCTTATAGCAAAAACTTTGTTTCAAACATTTATATTATTAACTGAATTTTATTAAAAAGGATATAATATACTTTGACTGGATGTTTACACAAGTTGTTTAACTTTAAATAATATTACTTAATTTTTTTCTCACCAAAGAAGATGACACCAAGTTGTTTATATAAACATTGTTCTTTATGTAAATAATCATTGCTTAATAATATTATATTATAAATAATATATTTTTTAAGTATTGTAGGACTTATAAAATTAATTTAAGTATTCACTTTAAGAATCTTAATATTGAAGTGAATTTTTGTAGTGTTTAAATTTATGTAGAATTATAAGACCCAAAAAATTAAAATAAATAATTCATCTAAGTATGCATTGCAAATGCTCTTAAAAAAATATTTTTACATTGATTAATTTCTCTAATCAATCCAAATTTTTACCATGGATATTAAGCATAATGTGATATTTACAAATTATATTTAAAATCATCAATCGAACTAAGTTTTCAAAAGTCTAAACTAATTTTTTTAAATGCATTTATTTTTTTAATTTATATTTTATTTCTAATAAAATAATCTTCTAATAATAAACCATATCTCTTAAAATATTATAAAATTTATATTTTATAAATATCTATATAATATACGGGATATTTATTAGTAAAAAATTAAATTAAACTTTCTGCATATGTATAAGATGTTAAAATGTTAGTTTTCAAAACACTACTTTAAAGTTTAAACACATTCAAACCGAGAACTCGTATATTAAAACTTTTATGATGTTAATCAACCATTTTATTATAAATTTTAAGATAATTATTATAGAATTAAATAAATTTAAGATATATAATAGTTTATGATTAAATATAATAAAGTAAAATTATTTTTATATTATCAATGGATGACCTATTTTGTCTAATTAATATTCCACTCCTTTTCTTTATTTTCTTTCGTTGTATTTTCTTTCTTTTTCCATTTGTTGTTATATGCCATTTGACCTAGTTGCCTAGGTGGTACTTTGGTTACAATTGGTTTTGGGTCATGTGATAGCATAACTAAAATCGAATAAAATTTACGTACGAGTCAATAACAAAATACATTATTATCTTCTTTTATAGAAAAAGTGTCATTATTCTTTATTTCTTTTTGAAGGGGGGAAAAATTTCCCAGATCTTATTCACTTTCGATCTTGCTATTGGAATAGCCTTTTTTAAGTCTTATCTAGGATCACTTAAGGTGGATAATCGGATCTTGACCATCAGTTATCCAACACATGATCAAAGTTGTTATGGCATCTTATGAAATGATATGAATGAAATTACATCTTATATGGTACTTTTTAGAGTAAATTCAATTCCAACTTAATTGTAAATAGATTTGTGATCTCTGAGGGGACCCTTAGTAACAATGGTCCTATCTCTACAAAACCAACCCAATGAAAAGTAAAAGGAACAAAACAATTTGTATCAAACTTTCACTTTTATTATTAACTATTTTATTTTTTTGATCCACTTAGTATTAGCTATTAAGAATCTAAAATATGAAAAGTTCTTATATGTTATGGTAGAGTAAAAAATTAAGTTAAATTAATTATTTGATCCTTATATGTAACGCTTATTTAAAGATTAATCTTTGTATAAAAAAATTGAATTTTAGTTCCTATAAAAATGTATAACGATTATCACTTTAGTTTTTTTAGAGATATTGATTTTTAAATGAATATTACGTATAAAAATCACTTTAGTTCAAAAACACATGGTGGAATATAGGTCATTAAGCTTCAGAATTCAGATAGACATCTGAAATATATCAGAGAAAATTTCATATATTAAATGTTTTTTTTTCTTTTCTTCACAATCTACAGGTATCTTAAAAAAATTAATCATGCTTGAATTGAATAAGACTATTGGTAAAAAAAAAATTATCTCTTCCAATATTCAAATTAACGGATGTTTTATGATAATAAGAACCACAAATATAGATTTTAGACTTTAGAAAAACGAATAAAAGCACTTTTACATAGATCCAAAGAAAATTCACTCATTTTATATAAACAAAAACATATTTAATCATGTATTAAATCATCATAAAAAAAATTATGTATTAAATTAGAATTTTCACGCACTCTCGACGACAATAAAACATGACAAAATGGATAACAGAGTGACACACCTACCATAAAAGTCTGATGGCCATAGGACTAGCAGCGTAGCATAACCGTACCAGAGTTAGTGGTGGGGTAACATTATTCCACATTCCACTCACTAAAATCAACTTTGTCATCCCAAAATTACATTCTTCTAAACTATTATATTATATAATAATAAGTTTGTTAATTTGTCTAATTATTCATTAGACATACTAAAGATATGATTGGTTAGCAAAAGAAAAAAAAATTACATTAATCAGACATACCCTAAAGCCTTTAAAGTTTAAATTAATATGTATTTGATGATAATATTAAGGATAATTTATAATCTTCACTTTTATATTAATACATAGATTGCACTAATTTTCTTTTAAATTATAAAATTTGCATTCTATTTCTCTAAAAGATAAATGAATCTCTTAATAAAAGTGAGTAATTATAAATGAATCTTTTTAAGGACACTCTTTTTATGTTCCCTCTTTTTACAACTTTCAATATCACAAATAGTTAATTTTAAATACCCTATTATCCACTTTAAAAAATTTAAGAAAAAAAATGCTTGTTTTATTCAACAATTTTAGACAATTATCTTTTTAATTTATTCATAGATTATTTTTTAGGAAAAACTATTTTTCAAACAATTTATCTCAAACATAATTGAAATGAAGTCTAAGATATGATAGTTAGGAAGGGTTTTATCATTTATAATGCTATTATCCAATTTAAATATAATATTCTTTTGAAAAAAATATTTGTGGCCTATATTAAAAAACTAAAAGTTCATTCAAACAAAAATAGAATAAAATGTAATGTGTTAGTCTGAGTATAATAATTTGTCAGAATAATAAAAGCGTTTGTATAATTAATTATTTTTCCACCGTCAATTAATTTAAAATAATCTTATATAATTGATTATATAGGATTAATTATTAGAAAATCAACAATTTCCACTTATATAATTGAATGATAATATAAAAAAACATTTATTCCATTAATATATTCAATTAAATTCATATAATTAAACATTAATGAAAAAAAGGTATAATTTTGCACTAACATTGATATTTATAAAACCAAAATTGGAGAATGCATATAATCCAAAATCAAAGCTAGAGAAGTTAAATGCTGACAGAGCACTTTACAAATTGTCTTTCTGCCCTCACTGGCCCCACCCTCAAGCACACATGACATCACAATGCCAAAATGCTGCCAAGTAAGTCAGAAAGGGGTTCCCACCACCAACCAAAGCTGATATCATGCTCTATAGTTTTACTCTCTTTATGAGTATTATTATCATATTCACATCATATCACCAACCATTATTCATTATAAATCTACTTTCAATACCCTGAAAACCACACCAAATCCTCACCTTCACAACTTCATTTCTCCCCTGTAATTGTTACCTCCCCTGCATCACCCCACTCTGTTTTTGCACCTTCTTCCTCTGTTTCTTTGGCCTTCCCCTGTTTCCCACTAATGATTACATCAAAGAGGGTCCACAGATTCTTCAAGTTCCGTGCCTTAGTGCTTTCTCTTATCTATTCCAACCATTCTTTGTGCCTTGTGAATGCCCAAAACTGACCCTTCCCCAAACTCTTATCTGCCACAAATCCCCTGCTAATACCCTGAATCAAAGAGGGGTACTTTGACACGAACCTGTCACTTTCCTTGTTAAATAGTATCTGCTTATTCTCCCATCCAATCACACCGTGCACCACTTTCTCTCCCTCCCCTCTGAAACTTTCGTTTTCAAATAGAACAAGAAACGAGAAAAAAAAAATCAAATGGTTGCTAAGGACTATAACCACTTATCATGTACGGTTGTGAGCATGGGCAAAATGATGCAGAGCATTGACTACTCTAGACTTTTCTGGCTATTTTTTGGGGTCTTCTCTCACGTAAATCATGAAGGAAAGCCTAGGATTTAGGATAATATACCATAAAGAAATTTTGTTCTGCTTTCATTTTATCCCTTTTTTTCTTCTCTGCACAATTAAGTTGCAGTGTGAAAGACATACATAAGAGGTAGTTGTTAAGTTGGTATATATAGATAAGAATCAAATATGGGAGAAAATTGTTATGTGGAAATCGACCCAACTGGTCGATATGGCAGGGTAAGTTCTAATCCCTCTGTTTTCATTCCATTTTTTGTGTGCTATACTTTTTTGCCATTTTTGTGCACATGGTTAGTATTGTAAAATTTAAGCCAAGTACTAATTAGTTTATTAGACTGATTGGTAATCTCCTAAAATTGTATTAAGTTGAGAAGAAATACTGTGTTTCTAAAACTGTATGTGTAATGGATGGATTGTAAATGATTAAGGTGCCCTGCTTGTGATTGATTATTAGTTTGGAGATATTCTTGGAAAAGGGGCAATGAAGACAGTGTACAAAGCCATTGATGAGGTGCTTGGAATTGAGGTAGCATGGAACCAGGTCAGACTCAATGAGGTGCTTCGCACGCCGGACGATTTGCAGCGGCTTTACTCAGAGGTTCATCTCCTCAGTACCCTCAAGCATCAATCCATCTTAAGATTCTACACTTCTTGGATTGATATTGATAGCAGGGCCTTCAACTTTATCACAGAATTTTTCACATCTGGGTCACTGAGAGAGTAACTAACTTCCATTCCAACTATAACTTAGGCAATTACTCCAGTCCCATTATGTAGTTCCTTACAAAAGTTAGGCAACTTAGGTGTAAGTCATCACAAAGATTTTGTTTGATACAAGTGAAGCGATTCCAAATTTTAACAATTTATATTTAATGGACACATATAAGGGATCATAAAAGAAATGAGAATATAATCATGAGCATGAAATGTATATTGCAACTTTATGCTTTTATATGCTCTATGAAATAACTGATAGTTTTCATAAAGCATGTTAACGTAGAAAGTTACAGTAAGCATTGTAAATTAAGAGATTAGTCCTTAGCTTCTGGCTGAGGATATCCTAGGTCGACCTAAAAAAATAACTGATAATTTTCGGGCATGTGCAGATATAGGAAGAACTATAAACGTGTCAGCATACAAGCTATAAAGAATTGGGCTCGCCAAATCTTACAAGGTCTTGTTTATCTACATTGTCATGATCCACCTGTGATCCATAGGGACCTCAAATGTGATAACATATTTGTCAATGGTCATCTTGGACAAGTAAAAATTGGTGACCTGGACTGGCTGCAATTCTTCACGGTTCCCAATTAGCACATAGTGTTATAGGTACTCACTTTGGTTTCAATAAGTGTTGCACACTTAATTACAAGTACTAAGAAACTGCTACTATTTTTATTGTCAATTAAATTTTTCCTCTTTTATGCTAGGCACCCCTGAGTTCATGGCACCAGAATTGTATGAGGAAGAATACAATGAACTTGCTGATGTATACTCATTTGGCATGTGTGTTTTGGAAATGCTCACATCTGAATATCCGTATAGTGAATGTTCTAATCCAGCACAAATCTACAAGAAAGTGACATCGGTAAATTCAGATTCTGGTGTAAGTTTTCAGGATATATGTAAAGCTAGGTTTGTATTTAAAAGTAACAATTCATATTTCAGGGAAAACTACCAATGGCCTTTTTCCGGATTGAAGACATGGAAGCACAAAGGTTTATTGGAAAATGCTTAGTACCTGCAGAAAAGAGACCGTCGGCAAAAGAATTGTTGCTTGACCCATTTCTTGTGTCTGATGATCCATCATCAACAATGAAATTTGCAATTCAGAAACCATTTTTGAACGTCAATGAGATGGAGAAACTGCAATTAAGTGATGATCTTCCTAGGACTGGAATGAAAGTGATTGGGAAGCTGAATCCTGAAAATGACACTATCTTTCTCAAAGTGCAAATTTCTGATAAGGATGGTTTGTAATCTTTTGCTTAACTTACAATATCTAGTTGGTCTATTTTAAGGAAAAATTTCTCTTAAAATTGACCAAGACTCCAAGTACACGCTTCTTGAGATTTGAACACTAAACTATCTATTACTCATGTTTTACATATTATTTGTGCAGGTTCTGTTAGGAATGTATTTTTTCCCTTTGACATATTATCTGACACCCCTATTGATGTTGCAACTGAGATGGTGAAAGAATTGGAGATTGAGGATGGGGAGCCTTATGAGATTGCAAACATGATTGATAGAGAGATATCTGCTCTGCTACCTCACAGAAGGCAAAGTAGCTGTTCAGATGCCTTCCACACATTCAATTATCTAGATGATGATTGTGATGATGATGGACCTCATCATCATTTTCGCTCGTTCTCTTCTAGTTCATCATTCCAAGAATCAATGTCAGATTTAGTCAGTAAAGGTGAGGAAATATCAAGTGGATATTATTGGCTCCATGGTATGTATTCTTGGTCCATTTCTCTAATCATGTTGTGGTTGTCCTATTTAATAGCTCCACAGATTAAATACTACATGGTCTGCGACTAGGAAAGAGCCACTAATCTTCACATGACACATTGTTGAGTGTCATTAATTCCTTCTTATACATTGAAAATTTTTATTAGTTGTCATATAAAAATTGATTTAGGGTCTGTTTGGATACAATGTATAGGTGTTTTTGAGAGTTTCTGTTCTGAAAGTAGAGTTTTTTCAGTACAGATGCTCTCGCAAGGACTTTTAGCCTTGTATCAAAACAGGGTCTAAGATTATGAACACGTGGTGGTTTGAGGCTATCTGATAATTTCTTCAGTGGGAGGTTTTACTGCTTTAGCAATTCACTAGGCACCGTTGGGAGTGCTAGAATTAAAATGGAATAGCAATTTTTTTTAGGACATAACTAGTTAACTACTGCATGTAGGTTTAATTGTGGGCAACGTGGTGTTATGAAATCCTACAAATAATATTTTTAGAAAAGAGTATACTGGTACGGCATGTCTGATAACATGTCTTCCACCCACTTCCCTAATCCCCTCTTATTTCAGTTTTAATATTTGTGAACAATTTGAAATGAAGTCTACTTGAAAATCTAATACAGTTATGAAGCCTAAATACTCTAAAAATGACAGTGTCTGGGGAACCTCTGATTTATTTTATTTATTTATTTTTAAAAAAATTGTCTTGTATATTTCCGATACAGTTCTGAATTTCTGATACTTTGAATCTCTGATTGGGACTAAACTTGTGTATGACTTTCTCTTCTCTGGATTCTTAAAGCTATATTTTTTTTTTCAACTAAAGCTATATTAAATAATAGGCAATTATATAAGTCAAGACTTCTCTTTGAATAGGACTATTGATGCTTTTTTTTGACATTTTGACACGAGTTAGGCAAAAATATGTAATTTTCTTGACTTGTTCATGAGGGAAATAATATATTTAGATAGGGCAAGGAAATATATGTAACTATGGCTTCATGTTATGATTAACAGTGCTGCTTCAAGGTCAAGGAGGCAGCAGCTTAAGGGGCCCTAAATTTAAGGCAACAGATTAAGACTCAAATATTTGCTACTGATATAATTTTTTTTTTATCCGTAGGAACCGTGTACTATATAATTATGTATTTCTAAGAAATCATCAATGTCTTTTTGTAAATATTATGCATTTATGTAAAAAACATTTTTTTAATTTAACGTGTTTAGACCATATCATATCTATGTGCCAAAACAAAAGAACATATCATATCTTGAATTTTGAATTTAAAGAATTTCCCATATCCCCTTATACTTGCTTTAATAAGTATATGGCTTCACTATTTTTGGTCTCTCTCTGTATAACACACTAACATGACAAACTATTGTTGCAGATGATTTGCATGATGATACCAGTTCACGATGCTCTTCACAAGGGACATATTCCAACTTGAATTACTATTCTGTAGATGATCATCAAGAGTACAACGTGCCATCTTTGAGAAAAGATAAACTTCCAATCACAACCAGTCACAACAAGGGCAAAAAGATTTCCACCGGTGAAGACTTAAGCAATTTCAACCAGGGCAAACTCATGGTAGGATCACAGGTTCCTCTCACTAGTAAAAGTAAGATGATGATAAACAATCATCATAGATTAACAAGGAACAGGTCATTGATTGATATAAGGAGCCAACTATTGCACCGTTCACTGGTTGAAGAGGTGAACAAAAGAAGGTTATTCAAGACAGTTGGTGCTGTGGAGAATATTGGATTTCAGGCACCTTGTGATGTTACCACAAAATGGTCACAGCATGCATGTGTTGCTCCAAATGAGAACTCTCCAAGGAGTGGAAGGAACGGAAAAATTAAGAGATGAATGTTTTTTTTTTTTTTTTTGAGAAATGAGTCTCTTGAAGATTGAAAAAATAAATAGAAGTAATGCATGCAAAGCCTTCTGTTTTATAGGGTTGAGAAAATGACCTGGTTGATGAGATATGGAGTTACTTTTTTATTTAACATCTTCTTTATAAAAAGCTAGTTGAATTAAGAAGAGGATCTTCCGTAAGGGTGTAACATTGCTCGAGTAAAGAGTACAAGGGTACCACATAAGTTTAGTTTGCCGAAGATGGTAAACATTTAATGTGTAGAAGGTATATGCTACTTGTCTGGGAGCAACCTAACTTTCCAATATCATTGGAATATTATTGTATTGAGGGAAATATTACTGAAAAGTTGACTAGAAAACATTTATGGTCGCTAACGATCTTAAAATTGTCATAGACTCGTAGCTTTTTGTGAAGACCTACCATATTTTATGTCATTCAGGGCTATTAATTGATAAATAGCTAGGAAAGAGAGCTACATTATGAGGAACTTTCGTATCTCATTCAATTTGCTTTCATATGACCCCAAATGCATAATATTGTCGACATCATTGCGATGTTATCTAGTGCATTTGATTGATGTATCCAATGTTCTGATTGACAGTGTGGATGGCAATTTTTCTTATAGGGAATTCTACCTTTCTGATTCATGACATATCAGCAACCATAATTGTATGATCGCTTGCCACTAATTGCGGTTCATAAAACTTCTAAGTTCTAACTCCATTGTTAAAGGAAATGAGAATCTGCTACAGGGCTTCTGTGTCACAAATTTCCTATATAATTAGAGACTTTCTGTAAAAAATAGTCATTACCTATTTCTCTAGAGTTGTGAATAACCATATCTTTATCTAAAGGAACACTTGGTCAATTTAATTTTCCTGAGTAACTTGTTTATACTTCAGAACTAACTTTGCCACAATTGGAGTAATTTGTCAAACACCAAAACTACAAATAGAGAGCTGTTTTTGTTTGTGTTTGTGGAGTCTGGTATGATAGGTTGCAGAAATGAACTTGAAAAAACTGACGTTCATGCTGTAGATTGTACAAACTTTTTTTGCATGCCAAAAGACATTTAACTGATAGTTGATTTTGACACTACAGAATATCCAAAAAAACTCAAATAGTGACAACATTAATAAGGAAGTAGGAAGGGAATTCAGCAAGTGGTTTTCAGATAACAGGTAATCCAGCTAGAGATTTTGAATCATATAGTGGAAAGTGGGGACAGTTAACACAATCTATAGCAAAATTCTAAAGCAAGTGAGAAAATCAATTGATTCTAAACACATTCAATGTTTCTTGGCATATTTAAGGTTGTCAAAACTTGAGGATATTCTTTATATTAGGATACCAAATATGGCATCCTGATAATTCAGAACAGCAGTTGATCAAAAGAGTGGTGATAGTTACAAGACTATAAATAAATATGCATTGGATAACAATAAGATCTTTACATTCTTAGTTGAGTCATGTCAAACCAAATTTGCTCAAATGCTTTAACAATGAGATCACGATATTCACTTGAATTGAGGGAAAGGTAGCAGGCAAGCAAGTCCTCCAAATCCTTTGATGCGCGGATATTGTTCTCCACAATCATCTCCAGCATTGACTCCCTGAAGTCACTCTGTGGATCAAATGAGGACTTAACAACAGCAAATCCATCTAGGAAGCCTGTACTCCTTGGAGCTTTTCTTGAAATGGGTGACACACTCCTTGCACATGCTTGAATTTTTCTGCTTGCAAGTTTTGGAGAATGGACCCTAAGCCTTATGCCTGCAGAATTAGCAAAGGGCTTTCTATGACTGCTTTTTCTCCTCCTTTGAATTCTATTGCATTCCTCTTTGAGAATCTCAATTGAGAAAGACTGATCATCCTGCAGCTCATCCAAATCCGTTGAACTCCTCAACTCAGCTGCTTCGATGACCTTATCATCAAACTTCATTGGCCTTGTCAATATTGGAGCAAGACCAAGCTGTGAAATTGCATTAAACCCATCTTGCTTTTCAGGATTCCCAATGAAGGACTCACTGTTCATGTCAATGATGATGTCATTAGTGGAAGAGCTAACTCTGCAGCTGCAATTAGTGTCTACTCCATTAAACAAGTCAGGAACAGAAAAGCTGTCACATTCAGACTCAGAATAAGCATATTCATGAAGATCAGACTCAGAAGAGCTTTCAGCTGAAGACACATCATAATCTGGTGACTGAACTTGACATGGCTTGATCCAATGATTTGGGGAGTCATAGCCGGAAGAGGGAACGACAGTGGGAGAAGGCTTGTAGATGGTTTTTCTCCTAGCCCTTCTCTTGGAAGACCTTCTAGGTGAATCAGTGAATGGCAAGTCCAAGTCTTTGGTGTGAATGGGAGTGTTGTATAGCTTACCAGCTCTTATTGGCTCAGTGGAAAAATACTGTGAATATCTTGGCAGAGACCTTTGTGATGTTGTTGGTGAAGACACTTTACTCTTCATAACATGAGAACCATTTCTCTTCCTTGATCTGCTCATATCTTTCAGCTTGTAAAACCAAGCATTTGGTATCATATCTGACAACTTGAACTTGTTGTTACCCATCAGAGATATGACACAAACACAAACACTTACTCTCTAAGTTTTTCTTGTGTTTCCAATTCATACAAGATGAAATGGAAGATGAATAAAGCCAGAAAGATTGGTTTATAACAGGAAAAAATAAAAAAATAAAGTTGGTGGTCCAAATTAAAGTCCCCAGCATGAAAGCAAGGGGACCAAGTTTGTCCACCAAATTACTTTCTCTCAGCATTGCTTACGAGCAAACGTGCACAAAGCTCGTACTGTTTGTATTACTACAATATTATTGGTTTTTCTATATTCACGCTCGTCTAAGCTAATCAATTCCATTATAACAAGTGTAATATAGTTGTACGTTAGAAACATTCCGTAACGCACACTATTCATCATTATGAAAAAGGAGATGCACAAAATATATTTAGGAAATTAATTGATTGGAAACCGACAGTACTGAAAGTTTAATATTTTACATTCACAACTAATTAAATATAATTTTTAAATTAATTATTGTAAAAGTCCATTGGATGGTAGTGTAAAAATTTTGTATGTGCATTATTATTAGTCTGAATTTCACTTATATAGTCATTTTACTATCATCATTCCCTAAATTTTGTCTTTCTATTATTTTAGAGAATTTGACCCTCTTCTTGTTTTAATTGTGCAATTTTGATTAATTTTTTATCTTGAGTTCTTTACATTCAATATTTAAGAAAGTTAAAATATATTTTCAATTGTTAATAAATAATTAAATTTTATGTTTATTTTCTAATGAATTTGTATTTATTGAGTTTCTAATAAAGTAACAATTTTAATTTTTATTGTTGACACTTTTTAGTCCACGATAAATAACAAAATTTATGTTTATTCATTGATAATATTTTTATTTGTTATTAATCTTTTTCAAAGAGAATAATAATAAATAAATAAAAATATTAATGAAAATACACAAAATTCACTAGTTTATTATTACAAACAAAATTTTTGTTTTATCAACAAAAAAAACAAATATTTTTTTATTAAAAAAAATCAGATATTTATTAGAGATAAAAACATATTTAAAACTTTACTAAAATGTAAAATGTCACCTATTGGCTGCATTGGTTGAACTGTCCCACATAGATTTGGCAATCCATGATACACGGTATGACAAAAAGTTGCATGCTAAAAGCGTGTTATGTATCATAGGCTTTTCATTATGGTTGAAGTCTCTACACACTATGTACATAACAAGTCATTATACTACTATGCAACAAGATTGCATGCTTTAATTCCTTGCTTGCTTACGCATTTTTTTTCTTTGTTTTGTCTGGACTGCTCTGAGTGCCTACCAATATTTCTGTTGGCAGTTGAAGGATTGAATCTCATGATCCGGTTCTCCACGCTCTGTCAGGCCGCTTTATATGTATGTATTTGACCTTGAACAAGTAATCATGATGAGAACCATTTTTTGTTATGGGTGCTGATTCATTTATCCCCCAATTCTTGGCTTTAGGAATGATGGCCTTCTTTGCCTTTTTATCCATAGTCCCCCAGTGCTGCCTTAAACATCTCTCAAAGTCTTAGATTCGTTTCCTTTTCTTTATCATTTTGGGATTTTTTTATTATGAAATAAAGGGAATCATATCATGTTCAGATACTATGGTCTGTTTGTCCATGTCTTACAGGCCCAATATGTGCCTGTAGTTTTTGTGTAACCCACCCCAAACTATTTGGAGAACTATATTTGTAATGTCATCAGTATTGATAAATTTTTTTAAACTAAAAATCAATAAATAATTATTGACCAAGTAATACTCTTACAATAAAAATTTATGCTATTACCAACAAAGGTTGATCCAAATGGTAAGGAATGAACTCATCCAAAAAGGACATGAATTTGATTCCCTCAACAACGGATGTAAGGATTATTGTTAGGTAATTTGAAAGTATTTTTGTAAGTGTTCTTTGAGCATTAACTCACCTAAACTTTTCCAATTCCAAAAAAATAGCTATTAAAGAATTTCAGTTTAACAAAAAGTTTATAAATAAAATCTTGGAACATGTGAAAGCAAGATTATTAAACTCGAGAGTTAATGTAAACTCGTAAGAGTTTCATATACTCTCAACTCATAGACTGATAAGAGTTTACTTCATATAAAAATAATAACAAAATGTCTACAAATAATTTATCAATTAAACATTTCAATAATATAATAAAGTAAAATATTAAATCATAAATTTCATAATACTTAAATAACCAAGTCTAGTAATGCATCATATTACTAGATAATAACTTGTAGATATTATAGTACTGGTAGATCATTCTCATCGAGAGTTTGATGTGATTAAAGAACAAGGGTTTGATATTATTAAAGGTGAGATTTTTTTTATTCGAGACCAACATACTAAACGAAAGTATGTTGAACACTAAACAGACAAAAAATAATTGAAAATGACTTGCATTTTAGTCTAATTTTTTTTAACTTGCTAACTTGTTGACTCAGTGGTAAACTCGAAAGTCTACCGAGTTTACTTAGAGTTTATAGAGTCTACCCAAAGTCTACTAAAAAGAAAATTTATACACAAGTCAACTCGCATAGGATAAGTAGACTCGTAAACTCATAAAAATTAATCAGTTAACTCAAGAGTTTGATAATCATGCCTAAAAGTTATATTGTAACCTTTTATTATTGTAAAGTTAACTCCTCTTTCATTATAACTAGGAGTATTTATTAATTATTATAACTAGGAGTATTTATTAATTATTATATTAATATTTTTTTACTTTTCATATTATCATCTTCACTGAGTAAGTAAAAAATCCTCCTAATAAAAATGTTTACTCCATACATATAAATCTTGGATTGAATCCAAAATCACATATACTTTTAAATACATGTAAATATTAAATAAATGTACTGAAAATAGAATTAGGAATATAATAATTGGATTTCGAAATCATATAACGTCTCATCAATGAAAATTGAAATATTTTGAAACAAAAAACTCAATATTTCAAAAGGTACACAATATAAATAGGACAATTTTGAAGGTTTACCAAAAAAAATTCAAAAAAGTAGGTATAAAAATAGGATGTCTTAACCAATAAACATATCTTGAGTTGGTATAGAAATAGGATCTTCAATCCTCACTTCTTTTTCTCATTCAAAATCATGTATGAGACTTTAATCTCGCACGACTCCTAAGTGATAAAAGAAAGATGATGAACTCATTGATTTAATTTATAGAATATCATTCCTCAAGATAAAATATAAAAAAAAATACATGAATTTGAATTTGTTTAGTTTTGAAAAATCTTAATAACAATATAAAGTTTTAGAAATTAGTTTGTGATAAATTTATCAAGCTTGTTTGTACACTTCATTTCAAGCCCAATAAGCTTTTTTGGTTCATTTACATCAACAACAGGTTTCAGCATAATTATCATGTTTTTTTTGTTTTATTATTTTCTGCAATTCTGCTAAAAAGTAGAATTTGTTTAATATAATAATTTCGTTTGTCTCATAACTACCTTTATTCTATATTTTTGGTTCATCGATCAACAAAATGCCAGGGAAATAAAATAAGAAGAGAGACAACACTCAAGACAAAGCCGGAAATCCTTTTACCCAACAACTCCACTAACTCCAATTATATCTCACCTAATATCCTTTGCTATAAAAGCTAAACATATTCTTAGAAGACAAGGGCGTCTGCTTAAGCTTTTTTAGAAAAATTTCTAATTAAACAATGTATTTGTACAGTTAATAAGGAAAATGCTAATAAGTACTAAACATGATCCTTATAACTTCACGAAGCTCTTGTTTTTTTCTTCTAAATCTTGTTTTACATTTTTTAATTAAGAATTAGTTTAAAAAAAGAATACTGGTCCAGGCCATGCATTTCGTGCAGCTTTTGTTCGTAACAAATAGCACCGCTCTAAGTTGTAAAAGGATTATCTACATGTCATTGGTGTGATTAGAATTAGATTCAGATCTTTTAAGTTTTATATTCAAGAAAAAGATTTGATTGAAAGAGAAAATATTATTAAAGGTAATCAATTTTCTGATAAAAATTAATCAGGAACAAAGTTTGTGATACTTCGCATCAATAATATCACCATCCAACAAAAGTTATATATATATATAAATCTGTTTCAATACTTTTCTTTAATTGTTAGAAAGAGTATTTTATGAAGAAAATAAAAACTATATCATAAGCTCACTTGTGGGAAAACAAAACATTCAAATTCGCTCCCATATCTAATGTATAACGTATCATGTAATTTACACAATTTTCTCATACTTTGTGTACATTATCCTAGAAGTCATAGAGCAATAAAGAATTCTACTATATTCATGATTGAACCTCCCCATATACTCATATACATGTGAGAGATCAGAATGGTGATGACAATAAATAAAATGTTTCTTTTTTTCTTTTTCTAAATCAATGGTCATAGTACAGCTAAAGACAGCACTGCTTCATTCCCTTAACGCGTATATTGTGAGGTAACATATTTCATGCTACTGCTATGCCATTTCTATCCAATACCACATCACTCTAAGACGTGAAACCCACACTCACCAACTAACTATACAATAAGCATAACTTATTAAAGACCTCACAACCCTCTCAACACACCAATAGACTTCCCCCCTCTCTCTAACCAACATCACAACCTCATTCTCTCCGAGTTAACAACAACAGCAGCAACAACTAACTTAGGTTCCAACAAACATCCTCATCCACCTAGAATAGTAATCACAAGCAACTAAGCCACCACCCTAAAGTACCACACTAAAGCACTCCACTTTCTTCAACAACACTCCTCTCTTACTTGTGAAGAGATGAAAGGGAAAGCATTGGGTGTCTTTAAATCCAAGCTTCTCAGGCCATGCAAAAAACTATTTTTGTTCTTTAGACTTAGGTCCAAGAAACCTGTGTTTATAAGAGCTCTCAAGTTCCGTGCTCACAAGTCCACTTTCCCTAAGGCCTCTTTCCCAAGAAAACCAACAATGTCCTCTTTGTTGCAATCCATGTTTCGTTCTCCAAAGAAATCTAAGCACGCAGACATGCTGCAAGCACTCAGGAGTCCCTCAAATGTGCATGAAACTCCACTCTTTCCATCGCCGCTTACCCCGGCTTTTGTAACGGCTCGTGAGGTGGAGAAGAGGGAGGAGGCTTTGAGGCAAGAGGTGGAAGATGCATGCAGGAGTTTTGAGAACTATTTGGTGGAGATGATTGTGGAAGAAGGGAAGACCAGGGACCTGATGGATGTGGAAGAACTTCTATACTGTTGGAAGAACCTCAAGTGTCCTGTGTTCATTGATTTAGTTAGTAGATTTTATGGAGAGCTTTGTAAGGACTTGTTTTCTCCGGATAGTGAGGAAGGTGACAGTTCCAAGTGAAGGCCTAAGGAGAGAGTAAATAGATATTAATTTTTTCTCACTATAATTTTCAGTTGAGTGTTCCCATAAAATTGGATTTGTGCAATCTTGAATGCAGTTTATATGAAATATTTAATGAAATGATTTATCTTGATTTATTCATCCTCAGTTTTTGAGGAAATAACTGACTGTCCAAAAGTCTCAACACCACCTTTGGTTATAACTATTGCCTATAGATCCGATTCCTGATTTGGTTAGAAAAACTGAATTCAGATTTTGCTTCTTTTGTCTTTTTGGCAACAATCAAGATTAGCATTGAGGATGAACCCATATTAAGACTCTAGTATGTACTTGGAAATATGAAAACAAGTTAGCAAACTGCAATCGGCATCTTTTAAAATAAAAAATAAAAAATCTCAATTCATCCTATTCCATTGCCCTTTCGAGTCTCCAATATGTCCCTACATATACTAATAACAGCATGCTGTCACATGCATAAGCATAGTAAACAAACATCTTTACAAAAGATTAATACATCAACAACAGTTTAGTAACAAAAGATATTACCCTAATATAGTATGATTGAAAAGAGATAAACTAAGGACAAAACTTAGATACAGTTTCTTAGGTGCTTTGGTTGTTAATCTCCTATCAGAATTAAAGTTTCACCTTGGTAAGGGAGATTACATAAAATCCAAAAGTAATATGTTAGACCACTGATGAGTGATGACCACAGAATAAACTAGAGTGCATTCATGAACGGCAGTTTTAGTTGCACACATATTTACAGTTTGGAGAGAAATTTGAAAGGTTAAAAATAAATACAGTGCAGAAAGAAAGAAATATAAGACCACTGTAACGACTACATATCCCAGGTCTCACATTAATAGGAAAGATTACAAATATAGAGATGGTGGATTGAGGTTCTAGCATAACCTAGTAGCCATGGTTATCTTGACTAGCTAAGGTGCCATTAAAAGAACTCTAGTACAAAAATTATGTGGTTCTGTTAGCTGAATTACCAGTTAAAAGGTCCGCCATTTAGCTTAAAGAATTTTTCGAGACATAAACTCGAGACTTCACCACCATCTTTCCAATTTGAAACCCTGGCATGATCATGAACTGAACTTTATATGTCACTCTTTCTTCATCTGAAAGTATTGCACTCTCCTTTTCTTCCTCAACAGATTCCATGTACAAGCTGGAAAACACACTTCCTCTGCTCACCGAAAACAAGGTTGCTTCAGGATCTATTGACACAGCAGATCCAAGTAAAACCCAAACCCATTTTGCCATTTTAGCAAACAACTGATAGAACTTGGTTCTAGGGTGCTTGCCACTCATTACGAATGTTCTGTGATCCAAATTGCCAAAGAATGACTCTTCAATTTTCGGATGCACAACAAGAAGGTACTTTGCTTGACAAAATTTGGCAAAATCAGAATGTGGATTCTCCATTAGTGCATCAAAAGGGTCATCAAACTTCATAATATCACTCACATCATAAGATGTTAAAGCGATCCCATGAAACATTCTGCGCGCAATGTAGGCCTCAAAAGCATACTTCTTGTCACACCTTTTGGAATAAACAGCACCATTCTCAATGGAGTTTGCAGCCCTATCAAGGTCCCAACCCGAAGCTTTCATCAAGCTAATCAACGGTTTTGCAAAATCATGAATGGACTTTGAAGCAGCCTTGAAGACATCCTGAACCTTAGTAACACTCAAAACACCTGCTCTCCTTTTCTCCAAACTTATCTGCTTGATCTTCTCACTCAGATTTTTATTCCCCATCTCCAAATCTTGCAGCTCCCGCCACAACTGAAGAATATCAGAATCTTTGGCACTGTTCTGAGACTTCAGCTTCCCCAAAAGTGCCTCTTTGGCCACAATTTCAGCCATCAAGGGAGAAGAACGAGCGGCATTGAACCTTGTTTTCTTGCAATGTTTCTGCACATATTCGCGCTTGAACTTGCAAAGCTTCTCAAGCTCAGCAACAACAAGGTCATCAGCTGCAACAATCTTCTGAGGGTCATAAGGGATATGAGCCTGCTGAAGCTGAAGGTATGCCAATTTCAGCGCCGAAACAGCATCAAACAGCTTCCTCATGACCTCCAAACCAGCACAAGCATTATCTTTGGCAGGAACTTCAGTGGGGTGGGGATGCACTTTCTGGTCATAGCATCTGCTCTCTTCACTGCTGTCTTCACTCAGAAGGGTCTCATTGTAAATGGATCTTTGCAAGTGAGGGAGATTGGGGATTTCGGAAGAGAACACCCCAATAGACTTCAATTTACAAACTTTGGCAAACTTGCACACCATTTCCGATATATTATTCGAGTTGGGTTTCACAGGCTTAGTATCTGAGCACTCCATGGTAAAAAAGATCAAACCTTGAACTCATACAGATCGAATCCAACAGTGATCCTTGCTTCAAAAAACAAGAAAGCACTTCACAAAATCTAGATTGAAAAAAATAAGAAAAACACTCACTCAAGATGCATTTGATGAAAAGGGTTTTTCTAGCCACATTGCACACACCCAATAACCCAACCAGAGCCAAGATTCCAGGCACAAAAACCCGGTAGTGGTGGCAAATAGGATCCCAGATTAAAAAATGCAAAAAAAATTTGTTTACTATTAAATTTCATGCAGCAAGTGCAAAGGTCAGATTTTTCCTCTCAGTGCACATTTCAGCACTCAAAAGGACACATTGTTACATTCAAACTAGGCAACACCAGTAGAACACTAAAATCAAAAACACCCCTAAAAAAGAGGCAAAACCCATTTGAGTTTGAAAGGAAAACAGCAATGTGAAGCCAAAGTCTAACCGGAAAGTGGAAGTGTAGTTGGAGGAGCAGAGAGGAACAGTACAAGGTTGCAAGGTGCTCTCGGTTGGAGTTCAGTGCTGGTTGGCACCATCTTCTGTCTCTCTGACATTTGAAAGTTTGAAACTTGAGTGAATGAACACACTTGCACATACCTACATACGTGCGTGTTACTGTTGTTAGCTTTCTGTGAAACGCGAGAAAGTCATTGTTTATTTATTGTTATGATGTTTTTTATTATTATTTTGGGTGTTTGGGAAAGGGGTGAGAACCGAGAACTGGGAAAGGGAATCTTAATCTATACTGTTTCAAAAAACTGAAAGATTTTTCTTCACAGAATGGAGAGAGAGAAAAGGTGTGTGTAGATGTACATGCATTGCAGGATGGGACACGCGCAAAGCCATACAAAAAATGAAGTATCTTCGAACGTGAATTTCAATTTAATTTAATTTTACAAAAATCAATCAGTCTCTTAAAGATATAGTTATGAATTTAATTTCTGATCGATGCATATGCATATGGGAAAAAAAATGTTAAGAGATGTCAACCTCTTAGGAGGTATTATGTAGACCAATTTTTTTTTCTTTTTTAGGAACCTTAAAACGAAAAATTATGATTCTCATAGTTATTATATAATTAAAAAAAGATTATGAGGAAATTATGATTTTAGGAATTCAACTTTCTCAATTAGAAAGAAAGTTTTAGATACTATTTTAATTCAACATATTTTATACATTTTCAATAGTCGACTTTTTAATGAATCATGTTTTGAAGATATGAAAAAAAATTTCCCTACCAAATATCCCAAAATGGATCTTAATATTTTAAGAAAATAGTCTTGGGCTTTCAACTAAGAAACATCATGTTTTACACTAAAATAAATGAAAGTTGTATCTTACTTATATATTAAATTTTTGACACTGATATTAAATGGTGTAATTAATTCTTAGAATTTCAAACAAAACATTAGGTAACTTCAAATATTTTGAAACAATTTTTAAAAAAATATTATATTTTAATTATATCATTAATTGATGGAAGATTTTTAACACATCTTTCTCAAATTAAAACACCATTAGTAACAAATGACCTAATAATAATTGTTAATATAAGCTCCCATAATATCTTAAAATATGAATTCGAATATAACTCAATTATACATGTTTGTAAAATGAGAGTTATTCACACGTTTTAACAAAAAGAATTCCTTATAAATTAATTGTTGTTTGAAAAACTAAAGAAACATTAAATAATATTTTTTTTCATAGAATACCTTCAGTAAAAGTAGTTGTTGTTTTTTTTAAATCAACAATGAATCACCAGAAAGTGCAAATAATTACAAATGCAATATGTATTCCTCTGTTTAGACTTGCCAATCCTAAATTTTTCATAGAATACCTAAATTTTGGTAGATTGGCATGTATTTTAGACTTGCGAATCCTAATAGAATACAACAGCTTCTCTAACTTTCTCGCACATCTTCCACACCCTTAAATTGAACAAAGCCAAATCTATGTCTTCATTTGTTTCTCCTTCTCACAATCACCAAGTCACAAACTTTTTCCCATTTCTGAAACATCATACCCTTCACAAGTCCAATCCACTACAATCTTCTAGAAAATCTAGAGAAGAAGATGTGGATATCTCCAGCTTGATCCCCTCTTTTCGAACACTCACCCTTCTCCATCCTAATCTAGAGGACTTAAGATTTGAATAGGAGATTAGCCTAACTAAAACCACATCATGATTGAATCATTACCCCCTTTAAATTCAAAGTGCCCATAGTAAAAGTTGTTGTTACTTAGTAGTAAATAAGAGATTTCTAGAAATGCAATTAATTAGAGAGATAAAAAAATAATATTAAAAAATTACATAATATATTTGACAAAATTAAAAATATTAATCATATTTTCTTTTATATTTATGTCAAAATCTTAAACGTAAGGTAATTAAGGTGTATTAGGCCATGTCACTGGTCTATAAACCGAACTGAGTAGAACAGTAAAAGCGGGTTAGCAATTTGGAAGAAAACAATGAAATGATAAAGAAATAATAATACTTGTTACTACTTGTTTGATTTCTTTCAAAATCATGGATCCCCATGCAGATGCAATGCAAATCACTGATTCAATTGATACTCAGAGCAAGCGATCATAGCCGTTCAATTATTTGCGCATGAGCCTTCTTCTTCTATTAAACTTCCTTCGTTGATACCAATGCTATGACACGTTTCCCCTATCATTTTCTTTTCAAAGTTATTCTTTTAAACTTTTTTAACTCGCGTGCGTAATGTTACACTTACTTTCAAGTTTGAAGTTTGAAGTAAGAAAATGTTTATGTAATCAAACATAGTTAGTAGACACTGTAGTTTTTATTATTAGTAGTAGTCAGTGGCGGACCTACATTGATATGAGGGTGTGCACTTGCATCTCTTATTTTTAAAAATTTACTAAATTTGTAAATAAAATTTTATATTTTATTTTATTTATATTTATATAATTGAATCCACTGATTTTATTTTTTTATAATTTGTACCTACTATCTTAGGGTCTTAGATCCGTCACGGATAATAGTAGTAGATACTGTAGTTGTAATATATGCATTTTGGCATTGAAAGAAATTATCGATTAAAAATATCCTTGATACATATAAATAAATAAATAAAATGTTTGTATAATGTTGATATGATCGACCTAGAATTTCATTAAGTGTGTTTCTCACTGAGTGTTTGTAAAAATAATTTGAGTTATAATTAATTTTAAAGTGAGATAAAGTTTAGTTCTAAAACAAGTTAGTAATAGTATTCCCTCTAGACTCATATATGACTCATGCATATATAACTAAAAATAAATATTTTTACACTAGTTAAAAAATCTAGTTGGCTTTTTATTAATCTCAAATATAAATAAGGTTATTTTTTAAATATTTTTTATTAGAATTTATTATCATGAATAAAAGAATCATTGAAAATAAAAATAGAATTAAATGAATAATGTTTTATGAATGATAACATTAAATATAATAAAATTATTTAGATTTATTTATATTTAAGTTCAACAAATAAGATTTTTTTTTCTTGCATATGAGTGGAGAAGAAGTATAATTTAGTATACAACTTTTTATCTAAAACAAAATATAGCTCAAGTTATTTAAACTCAAAATTTATTTTAGATCCAAAATCAATTCCTCCAACATGAAAATATATATGTGAATATTTACCTAAAATCACATTAATTGATATTTCAACACGATTTTAGATTATCCAATATAAATCCAACACCCACATAAATCACAAGCTTAATTTTCATACATTGATAGTGTAAACTAATTACAAATTAAAAAAATTATGACTTTTAAATAGTTGTTGTAAAAGTAAATAAGTTTACCATGATAGAAATTTCTAATTAAATGATAGTGTACCTTTTTTTAGATTGTTAGTGCATAAATCAATTTTTTTTTTAAATCAATTGTACACTTACGAATAAAACTAAAAAATTCTACACAGTAATACACTATTGGTTTAATTTCTATTCATTTTCAGTTTAAAATATACATTTTACAATGTTAACCAATAAAAAATTATAATAATAACTTTTAGACAATTATTATAAAAATTAAATTTATTATATATAATAGTTGTAATTAAATATCAATGTAACATTTTTTTTATATTGTTAGTGTGTATATATACCATTTTCTCGTACCCTATATACATATTTTCATAAAAAGGTTAGATGATGAAAATATAGAGACTCTAAATAAACATGTGAATTTAATCCCTTTTAACTTTTGTATATAAAAAAAAGAAGAGTCCTTTTTAACTTAAAACAAAAACATGAAAAATTCTTCGGGAATAAGGACTAAATACATGCATCTTTTTTTATTGAATTATTAATAATAAAAGGCAACAACATTCTTATTGAAATTATTTTAACATTATGTATATTTTAATTCATTATATTATTGACGTTGAGTTATTAAAGAATTGTTAAATACTAGTTTTTTTTCTCTATATTGCACAAAGTAAGCATTCATTTTTATATTATCAAAGTTCATAATAGATACATAATTTTAATGTATAAATTAATAAAATTATATTTTGGATTTAAATAAAAAAATTATATTGTGTTGTAAAATTATTTAAGTTAAAACTAATATAAATAAACAATTAAGAAATTAAGTATATAGGTAAAGATAAAATGACTATAGTTTGAGATGGTTGGGAAAAATATGTTTTTTTAAGGTGGGGTCTATGTGAAAAGATTTTTTACAGAGTGGTATATCTCCCTTTCAAATTCTTAATCAATTACTGAATCACATCTCTGCGTAACTTTTTCATACTAATAAACAGTTTTCTTCTTATTTATATATAAATGATATTTCTTTTATGAGTATATAAATGATTCTTAACATGTCTTTGTGTTATTGTTGGGCTTGACAAGTTGGTAGGCTGAATCAACTAAATAATTCAATCCTCCACTTTAAGCAAAACTAAAAATATTAACTCAACAAATTTAACTCACTTTATATACAATGAAGTTTTAGTTGCTTCATTTAACTTCCTTTGATTTGATTTTGAACATTTATTTCTACTTGGTGAAATCAATTTGAAGACTCTAATTACCATATATGTCAAGTCAAAGGCTCAAGAAACCAAAGTAAATTTGGATGAAGCACACCTGTTCATATTATATCTTGAACAAAAATTAGTTCAAAAAAATATCCTTATAAATAATATATTGTGTAAAAAGTTGGCAAAGAAGCACCAGTGGTCTAGTGGTAGAATAGTACCCTGCCACGGTACAGACCCGGGTTCGATTCCCGGCTGGTGCAAATAAAAAGAGCTATGATGATAACTGTGTCAACTGTGATAGATGGGTCTGTCACTACGTTCTTAGACGAAAGGTGGCACACCTGAGCTCTTTCTTTTTTTTTCTCAACTTTTCTTTTTACCAAAATTAACAAAATTTGGTTTAGAAATTAATCCTCTTATCTGTATTAACCTAAAATAGGAGTACGTTTTTTAAATTATTCAGAGAGAAATTTATTATGTTGGAATTTTTTTTTATAGGGTATTGTCATGTGATAAGAAAAAACAAATAAACAGAAGCAAGAAAGTGTCAATAGGCTAGGGTATTTATATTTTTGAGTGTCTAAAAATCAAGCCAGCCGGTATATTTTATTGTGCAAGTATTTCTTCTTAGAGGCTGCTTTTGTAATTATCAGAAGGCTTTGTATACGTATATGACACATGCAAGTATAAATTCCAAAGCTAATAAATTTGAACTCATGATCTTCCTACTGTAGAACATGTTTGGTGCTGGAACAGATACATCATCAGCAGTTATAAAATGGGCCATGTCAGAGATGATGGAAAACCCTAGAGTAATGACCAAAGCTCAAGACGAAGTTACTATAAACTTTGCAAGTAATTAATAACGAAATACCCTATTAGGAGCGCAAGGACGTCATCAGTTCCAACTACTGTAATCATTTTTATGATCTCATTCATATATCACTATGATTTCAATACTCAAGTATTAAGATATATATGGGTTTGAAATTAATTCAATTCTATAAAATTGATTTTTATATAAAAATTATTTCTCATTTATATATATATATATATATATATATATATATATTATTTTTAATTAATGTAAAACTAAAGTTTTTCCTAATACATTTCTCATGTTAAACAATATATATATATATATAATATAATATAATATAATAGCTAGGTGTGATTCTTTAGAATGAATTTAGGATAGATTTTGATGTAATCTTATAATTTAAATTTGAGTTTATTTCAACTCTAAAAAGACTCTTGAAGCGTGGATTGCCTTTCACTTTTATACATTTAGGACAACTTCTAATACTTTATAAGATTTGAGTTTCAACGTATCACAACTCTTAAGATGGTATAATAGCGTTGGCATCCCGTGAATTGATTTTGGCTACTTTGTTCACATTTTTTCCTCTTATCCATTTTCTATTCTATTTTTTTCAAGAAAATCTATTGTGGGATCCTGTGTTGTTTCGTCTTTCATACTATTTTTTGTTTTTCTGCATCTTTCTCTCAGTGTTTAAATCGTTCACTTTCTTTTTCGTTTACTTAAAAAATCCAATCACACTGACACTTATGTGCGAACAAATTAATGCAAAAGAAAATTAAAAAAATACTTATAAAAAGAGACAAATAATTTATTAAAAAAATATTATATTTAAAAATATAGGTAATATTGTATGATTTATATCGATGTACGCTCATTGTACCATTTTCCATCTTCTTAATTATCCATCTATCCAACGATGTACTATAGGAAAATTGACTAGCCAGCTGTTGTCTAGGGCTCCCTTCAATTTGTAGGTATGAACATATAGCCAGATTTGACATGGAATATTGAATGCAGAATATATCATAGGTTGTTAATTCATCTACAAAATAAACTGTTCACAGATAAGTAAAACACCACTAAAGGTTAATTAAAATGGAGGACAATAAATTATAAAAAAATAATCAAGAATAACTCCGATCTTTTTTTATGAAAAATAAGTTATAGTATAAAATATTTTATCACTTGTTTCTTATAAAAAAATATTAGTATGAGAATTAATCATTCTAGGTAGTTAATTATATTCATCCACAAAAGAAAATTAATTGTTTGATAAAAGTAAAACTGACAAAAAGACTATAGATAGTTTAGATATATATCTAGACGCGTACAAAAACATTAATTATTTGCATACAAATACAAATAATATAAACTTGGTGCGACACCAGTACAAAACATATCTATTTTCCTACACAAGCTGGGGTAAATAAAATCGTGGCACATGATAGAGAAAGAGATCAGAGAAGGATTCTTCTGTCAAAATCAAACAAATTGAGGGAAAAAGAAAGAAGAGAGGAACTGTCAGCTTTATTCAAAGTTGAAATAATTGAGACCTGCACAATATTTCACCCTCACACTTACCATATCACTATCAAAGCCTCTAGGTATGGTGGGACAAGGATCAATTTTGAGCTTGGAAAGTATATACGATTCGATGGAAACCGCTGAGACAATGATATCTCTCTGTTGAGAGAGGGCCTCTAAGTGAAAGAGATCGATTGAGAGAGAAATTTAAACAACAAGGGCATAGCATAGGCATTGATATGATGATGGACCTTGTTTGAGAATGAGAACAAGAGAATGGGAACGTACAACAAAGTTACAAAGGTAATGAAATTAGGATTTTCATCAATTTCTCCACGTATGTTGTTCCTCTACCACGACTCATTCACTCTCACGACGCAACAAAACTTGTTTCATAAATCATAAGCTTGTGGATAAGGGAATATATAATATAAAACCTGCAGTATGTTTGTGTACGTATTATATATTATTATATATTTTACTTCCTCTTTCCTATATATAAAAAAACTCAATTATCTACTTCATTAAAATTAAAAAAATAATAAATTTATTTTAAATCTATAATTTTTTAAAAATTATTATTATTATTAATACTCTTTTTTCTTCTAATTGTTTATTAATATATATTTTTTTAATAAAAATATTTTTAATCCAAAAATAATTAATAAAAAAATATTATAGATTGGATCTTATAAAAATAAATAAACATTTAAATTTTATAAATAGTATCGAATAGAGTATTAAAATTAAAATCTAAAAAGTGATCTATATATTTATGAAATTGATTGTCCTTTTCTCAATTGTTCCTGACTATGTAAATTGTGTTAATATTTAATTTTGTGATCTAATTTTAAAATTGTGTAATTTTCAAGAAACAACACACAAAAAGTTCAAGACAGCAGAAAAGTCAGGTCAATTTTGTCCATTCCTTTCTTCCATGGCATAGGGGCCGGGTCATGTTGTGGATTTACATCCTTTGGATCCTTGTTTTCATTTCGTAGACCTAATTAATTAAAGTGCACGGATACATTGGTACTTTGCAACAAATAATTCTAACGTGTACAACAACCCATGATATGCTTGATCAGTTTCGTAGACAAATGTATTAGGATCTACACAGCACAAAAATCAAATTCATTAATCATACGACTAATTGTGTCCCCATAATTCAGTTCAACTGCTTTACTAAACTATAGGATGTGAATTGTGAGTAAATAGATTTTATCTAAATTCGCAATACATTTCGTCCTTTTTTCTAATTTTTTCATCCCTTTCTCTCCTTCCTCTTTATAAAGTCTACTATATGAACATTTCTTTGAGAAAAAAAAACACTAATTTTTATTTGAGATATTATTCTTTCATATAAGTCTGTTTTTTTTACACAATTCATATAAGTCTTCTTAAGATTGAATCTTTTAACATTATGAAAATTCTTCAACGGTTATGACTTTAAATTTTCTTATCACAGACAATTTTTTATGGGTTAATAATTAGCTGTTAGCTTGTCTAAATTAACGGCGTTGATTTCATTCTCAACCAAAACTTTTGAGGATCACTAATTAGAATTCTATCTTCTTGTGTATGTATGGTTATAAATTATGGTCAACACAAGTACAATTGGTCGCAATAGAAGGAAATCAACATCCACTAGAACTGCTACTTATCGTTATCTTGATCCACAATGGTTGTTTCTAATAATAGCATACATTATGCAATTGTCCTTATAATCATGCACGAATGCGTGTATATAGCTATTAGGCTAACCATAGACCATAACAATTTGAATCATTGACATTTATTCTCACAACAGAAAGAACCTAGCTACATCTCAATTAGGTTAAATTAGAACATTCGTGAGAGGAAAACCTTGTTTATGATCCTGCGTTTAATATAAACTTTCAATTTAGTTCATACCCTTGTACCAAAGTCCTTTTAAAAAAACATCTGTAGCCATCCATCAACATTTTATTTTTCTAAGTCACTTTTACCAACAAACATTATAGTCTATAGAAAACATTTTCATAACAGCGCATTATTCCGCGGAAAAGGATAAATTGTAATTCTAATATATTAGCATGTTTCAAGGCAAATGTTATATTTTGGGTTCTAGCATATCTTATGCTATTGGTTCTAGCATATCTTATAATAAAAATCATTTTGTCTATATAAAAAAAAGTTCAAGACAAAAGTTACTCTCAATATATATATATAACTTCTGATTTTCAAGTTTTTAAAGTTTTGATCTTTTGGATGTCAAATAAACAAATTGTAACTATATCTATGCTTGTAATGATTTTAGAATTATTTTTGGAAATTTAACTATATGTTTTGCACAAACTATATTTCAAAACTCAAATGTAAGTATACATTTACATTTTAAGGTTTAATTAAACTATATTTTTTTTTTTACATTGCACTAATCTCTTTAGCATAATAAATTAGGAAAACTTTCTAATAACGAAAAGCACATATGTATGATAATAATAATAAAAAAAAGCTAAAACGTAATTTTGGTTTTTTTTTGGTCAATCCTCAATTTTGATTTTATTTTATTTTAAAATTAAAATATTTAGTCTTCCTATTATAAAAACTTAATAATTTTGATCCATCCATCCAAATAATGTGTTGTCTAAACATTCGAAATATTAAGTTATATAAATATTAAAATTGAGACATTTAATCCTCAAGTTTTTCTATTTTTCTATTTTGTTTTTTTAATGAATTGGAATGTATTTAATTAAAAATGTTATATTTTAGTGGTGATTAAACATTCATTTTTCTGGTAAGAAAACACTATGGTGACTTTCTTCGTGGTTATTTGGTTCTAGATATGTTGTCCAAGAAATGCTGTAAAATGAAGTTAATCCTCCCCAGTAATAATTAGATGTGCAATGGCAAGAAATACATTAATCCTAAGAATTGAGACACTCAAGATCAGGAAAATGTGCTTTTAGCATTATACAATCACAATATTATAGATAATTAGTTAGTTATTTCATATGCACACAAATTTTTAAATTAATGAAGAAAACGTTTCAACAAAACAATATAGTAGAACATAAACAACGACAAGTAACTAATGATGTTTGAGGTTGCAGGTTTGGGTTTTCCGCTTAAAGCGGAATTAATGGCGGCCGATGCCGAACTCGACGTCGAAAGTGAAGGTCGGGTTTAGATTCACTGCTTATGAGATTCGTTTTCCATAGCTTTTTTTTTTTTAATTAAACACATTTCAATTCATTTTAAAAAAATGAAATTATAACAGTTAAGACTAATTTTTAACGGACAACTCATTAATTTGAATGGAGAGACCAAAATTATTAATTTTATAAGATACGAGGACTAAATGTCTCAATTTAAAAATAGAGAAACTAAACATGATTATTATAGAGAATATCAAGGTTTATTAAATTTATATATAGATATTATAGAGAAATTAAATATTATGAAAATTTCTAACAATGTCGATAGACTAAAAATGATTATTATAGAGAATATCAAGCTTTATTAAGTTTATTAATTTTTTAGAGGGTAGAAAATTCTCATCTATGTATTCATTTTTCTTGTCATTATGTGTTTTCTTCATTTTATAACACATGTTATCATCAGAACTTTTCATATTAAATTAAATTAATTTCTTAATTAGTTATTTAATTAAAAATAATTTTTACATTTTTTAATTTCTTAATCAATTAATATTCATTTTTTTCAAACAACATTAACCATTATAGTTATTTGGGGATTATCATTAAGAAAATGCTCGATCAATTTAATTAACTTTTGATATTTTAAAAATTCAATTTTTAAATTATAGTATTTTTATAATAAATAAAATAATCTTCTATTAACTAAATTAGTTTTTTAAATATTTCCTAATGTTTACTTTCTTTTAATACTTCATCTGTACTACAAACAAGTATTTAATCAATCAAACCACGGAATTCTTTTCATTTTGTTATAAAACATCTTTTTATGCACACATCAAATCCCAGCCTTTGATTATTTGGGATGTTTTGCTTCTCCTAATCTAAAATCTCTAACTTAATTAGGTTGAGTTATTTTGTTATTTTTCCAATCAATAATAGTAGTAAACAAATAAATAATTAAACGGGTAAGGGTGCATTTAAATTACATTTTACCCAATTTCAAAGACGATTGGTTTTGAAACTGTTTGATGGATTGAAGTGCCTGTGAAGCATCTACAAGTCTCATTCGTACAAACACTAGACACATCGTATCTTCTACAGCTTTTGTATGGCATAATCTAAACCGTTTTCATTATATGGATGCTTGTACGTGACATCTTATATAGAACAGTAATACATGTATATTCTTTCATTTCAAATATTCTATCATATTTTTTATTTTTTAATCATATTATAAATTTTATAATAAATACTTAGCAATATTTTTTATTTCTCTCATTAGGTGTCTAATAGTATTTGAAGTGATTATTTATCTTTTTCCTATATAGCCTTCATCATATATAGTAGCATTTGAGTTTGCTGGCGCGGCGAGAGCGATGCGTCGCCGGTGCTGGTGGTGGCGCAAACCACCGTGAGAAGCTGTGCGACGAGGATTGAGGAGGTTGGCACAATCGTCTTTCTCTGTTAAGTTAAACAAAATATTCAAAATTTTAAAAAAGTATAAAAACTGGAACCACTTATCATAACCGGTTGTCTTTCCTTGACCACCAAACACACAGAAATTCACTTCCATCCCCACCATATAGCTTACACCATAGTTATATCTCTCACTTTTTTTGTATGTGTCTTTACATAAGCATGCATATAAAAAATATATTCAAAATCAAATAAAACATTTTTTTAATGTTCCATTTTTGGTGTTTAAGAAATGTTTTCCAACATTAATTACTGTGAAGGCTGTTAGTACTGTAATATATAATGGTCTTTTGGTAGAACTGGTATTAAATGATTGAATTCTCACTTACTTCCGTATCTGCCTTTACATAAGCATATAAAAAATATATTTAAAATATCAAATGAAATTTTTTTTATTGTTACATTTTTGGTGTTTAAATTTTTTTTATAACATGACTACTGTGAGGGTTTTTTGTTATAATGGTCGTTTGGTAGAACTGGTCTTAAATATGGATTGTGATAGATGATAAATATAGTTGGTGGTGCATGTTATTTTTCAAGGAAAGTGAAAACCTAAAGGGCCCTAGGTTTCAAATAGTCTCCACAGCTTTCGGATTCAATATCTCTACCGAATGAATGGAAAGGAATAAAATATTGCTACATGTGATCTCTGAATAGCTGTGTGGTGAATTGTAGTAAATGGTAAGCTGTAACTGACCAAGACCTAATAATCTTAATTTCTTAAAATTGAGAAGTTGAGAACAAAGATATGGTCATGTGAAATTTCATCAAGGGTCAATATGCCTCTTTAGTCTTTTTTCAGGTGTGGACACTACACTAGGTTTGGACACACTGCTAATTCTAAAATTTCAAGCATGTCTTCAGCTACCCTATTTCTCCAAACTCCCCCTACTAGTCATAAAATTAGCAATGGAAATTAGAATAATCCAAACTCTTAAACGTTAAGAAAATCACCACCAGATCAAAAATTCAATCAAGACTCTCACCAAATTATGTTACAAGGAAAAGGAAATGCCTAATTAAGAAGGATAAGGTTTAACCTAGTGTAGAAAATCCAATCCAAAGTGGACATCCCATGAAATCCGCTAGAAACTTAACAAAAGAAAGTTGCAAAATTTTGAGTCCAATTATTGGTACTATGCAGTTGAAATTGAAGACCCTATAGCACCAATGCAGATTTGATTTTGCATTAATGGGAACTGAGGCCATGGAGCTCATAGATGTATCTGTCAAAGAAAACACCATTTTCTTACATAATGTTTGTCTATACCCTTTTGCTTTTGGAATCTGAGCAAATTGATGGACTTTTTAAACAGTCATTTTGACCAAAGCCCATTACATCATTTTCTCTTATGTGTCATATTGGTCAGATATCAATGGCTTGAGTGTTCCTAACAACTACTAGTACCCATCATGTTCACACGTGCATCCCCAGAGGCTATTCTTGTAATTACATGGGTGGTTCCTCCGTGTGAGAGATGGCCCACATTCTAAGGTACCTAGCTGCTAGAGCATATTAATGCAACCGGATGTGCAGTACATTTTCAACATATTGTACTTTTTTCCATTCCCAAAAAGTCCAAGTTAGAAGCATGGTGAACCAAAATATTGTATTTATGTGAATTATTAAGTACATAATGAATCTTTAATGCAAGTACCAAGATATTCCAAAGCTTTTTCATATCTCAAAGGGGGGTTGAAAATTGAAGCAGCAGTTTAAATATAATTTTTTTCAGGCTTTGAACCAATTATTTTAAGTATTAAAAGCACACTTTTTTAAATATATTTTTCATTATTAACTGAAATTAATTAAAAATCACACAATTATATGGCTTTTACTCTTTATTTAAAATAATAATTTCATCCATAATTATGTAATTTTTAATAAGCAAAAACATATTAAAAAGTTTTGTTAAAAAAATATGCTACTAATATTTATCTTATTTAAACACATAAAAAAGGAGAAACTATTATATAACTTGAGACTAAGTAATCTTAATCAATATCACATTTTTGAATTTATAAAAAAACAAGTGTTCGATAGAAATTTATCATAATTACATAGTCTCATACCCTATAATAAATTAATAATTGCTCAAAAACAAGAGAACCATGCAAATGATTGGTTGATACTAAAAAAATTAAAAATAAAGAAAGCATGCTTAAAGATAGTCTGTGTCCTTTTAAGAAAGGGATTAGTGGTTATCATGTATCCAAATAACAAACTGCTGGCACCAATAATTTATAGTATCTTGACATTACATAGAAAGCTAAGAACTATTAATGAAATGACATGGAAGACATAGTTAAAAACCGAAGGTGGTTAAAATTTAAGAAAGAGCCTTGCCCCAAGTTTCTCATAGAGAACAAAAACTATATACAGAAGGAGAAAAAGGCAGAGGAAAAACAGAGTGAGTGGGGTGAGAGCAGAAGCATCAGAGTGAGAAGGGGGTTGGGGTTGCTTTAGTTTTTCTGGGTTTGGGAATCGTTGAAAGACAATGGAGAAAGCCTGCAAGAGAATCCAAGACCTAAACATGGTAAAGCTTAGGAAGTGTTGATCTGCATAGATTGATTCACCTTTGTTTTTCTTGCTTCTCTCTCTTTTTTTTAACCTCTCTGCCACAACACACACACACACACACACACCTCATCAGATAAACCGTACCACTACTAATACTCCATCCAAAATTTCCACTCTCTCTACCTCTATTACTCACTGCACTGCACTGCGACAAAATAATAATAAAAAAGTTGAGAGAGAGAGAGAGAGAGTTGAAAAGCACAAAAGGGGTGTGACTTTGTCTATCTTAGACAAATGGGCTAAGTGTTAGGTATTTGTTTAGCTCTTTTTTGCATGGAACGTGCAAGCCCTGTGTTGCAAACCCTATTATTGACTCAGCTTCAAACACTATTCTTCATAGGGTCAAAGAGTGAGAGTGTGAGTGTGTGTGTTTCTGTCCTATATCTGCAACCTTCCCAGTGTTGTTGTTTTGAAGGAAGTTTCTATTTGTTCATGGAGAGGAAGAGAACCACCCCTACTAGTATCTCCTTCTTTTTCTTGCTCTCAATTTGCACACTCATCTTCTTCAGTAGAACTACTAGTGCCTCTGCCATTCCATGTTTAGGTATGCAATTCTTCCACACACACCCTTGTTAATTTCTCTACATTTCCACAATTTTTCATCTCTCTAATTCCACTTAACCCTATGTTATCATAAATTTATGTTATCTTCATCTAATTGGTCCTTTCAACAATTCAGATACCAGGTGTCCCATGTTTGCCAAAGCTGGCAGAGATTTTCAGGTATAGACTACTGGTTCTATTCTTTGTCCATACACATCATTTAATTTCGTACTATTTTTTCTATGTCCTTGGCTTATGTTCAGTTATTGCATGTAGCATCTAATTAAAAATAACCACATCATGTAATTATAAAATCAACCTACCTAGGTCTAACTCTCACTGTACTGCATGGTGAACAATGAACATTATTTGATTTTGGACACAACTTTTCAATTGATTTAGTGATAATTAAAAAAGGGTTCTCCCTTTTGGAAAAAATAAATTAATTCAGAACATGGTTGTGGTTGTGTGAGAGTGTGATATGCAACTAAGTGAACTAACTGGAACAAGGTTTGGATGGTGACAGTATCCAAAATCAGTCACACACACACACCCTTTGGCCTCAGAGTTACACAGACACACTGCAGGAACAAAACTGATAGTGGCTAACATGCATGCACCAGAATAGGTGCAGGGGTGTGGTGGGACCCACTTCAGTGTGAGCCGTCAGATGCATGGACTCCTCCACTGTGATTAGGAACACACACGTGGTGGTGGTACCATGTGCCTCCCCCATTGCTTCCATCCTTGTTGAGCCGGATTCTCTACGGTCATGGAATTCATCAATTCATCAATCAGAATCGTTGGATGAAAATCATAGGCCTTATAAAAATACACATTTTAATATCAAGTATCTTGTTAACAAGTGTCGTTAGAATCTCTTGAAATATTGGTTAAGAAATTAAAAGAAAAAATTATTAATTGAGAAAATAATATGATAGCATAAAAAAATTATATATTAGATAATTTTACACATTTCAATAAAAATATTTGATCTTTTAATTCCTTAAAAGCACTTGTGAACATTTGACTGATAAATTATCCTGTGTTTCATCCAACGATACATATTCACGATTGTTGAATTGGTGAACGCAGGAAATCTTTTTACCATTATTCAATCATGTTCAGCCGGGTGCCTTGACATCACCGGCGCACGTTAGAATGAGGCAGGAAACCTAGCTGTCGTGTTTGTTTTGTTTTCTCACAGCCACACGAGTCTCGGTAACGTGCGCGTACAGTAGTACAATGCTCTCAGCGCAGCGCTTTCACCGCAAAAACACAGTTACAGTTTCTATTATCATGGTCATGATGGTGCATGTTAGCCTAGTCTTGTACAATACATATATTGCTGACTTGGATGTTGCCCCACATTATCACAACCAAAACCATACTAGAAAACATTCTTCAACTTCAATAATATATATTAACATAGTATGGGATAGTTGACAGATAAGTATGTTTTTTAATTGGGCGATCAAGAGATTCAATTTCAGTTGTGTATTAGAAAAAGAGTAATGATATATCCACATTTCATTCAAAACACTCCACCAACATGTGTTAGATAGTATTGTGGGTGGTGTCCATCAAATATTTTTCTAAAAAAAAAAAGTTAACTTGTTAAATAGAGTGCATGTCATGCTTAAAAAGTTTACCAAAAGTTCATCTAGATTATTATTTTTAATTATTGTTATTTTATGAATAGTTGAATATTTATTATTAATTTGCATTGTTTCTTAATTTAACACTAATTATCGGTTAATTACTTGATTATGATTGATGGGCAGGAACTCAAGGAGGAAAATGGACAAGGGTTGGTGTTTGGAGGTAAAATAGAGGTCTCATCAATGGGGTGGGATAGGAGGCTTCTAGGTGGGCCTGGGTCATCGCCACCTCGGTGCACCTCCAAGTGTGGCAGATGTACACCCTGCAGACCGGTTCATGTGCCGGTGCCGCCGGGGATGCGGGTTACGGCTGAGTACTACCCGGAGGCATGGAGATGCAAGTGTGGCAACAAGTTGTACATGCCATAATGAACATAATTTTCTCTAAGTATGATGATGTATTTTTGTTGGGTCTAATATATAGTTCATTTTATTGACTATAAAGACTCTCTCATCTCTTTGATGTGTTACGTTAGCTTTAGCTTGTGGTGGATATTGGATATGGAAAAAAGAGGGTACAGAACTTGATTTGATGTGAAATATATAATATCTTCACACTGATAATGGATTAATGTTAGTAACAGTAAAGTTATGTTACTGAATTTGGCTATATGTTGCTTGGATTTTCTTTTTACTCTCGGTTGTTTGATGTTCAATTTTATTGAATTGTTTAATTAATGCATTAATTGAGGGAATCTGTGAGGACTAGTTCATTCAATATAGGCCCATTTTGCAGTGTCAGTTCGTTTTAGGTTGCCAGAATGTGGTGTGGTCTGAATCTGAAAGTAGTACTGTTGTCTGCTCTTTTAGTTTCTTCTAGTTTTATTCCTCTTGGCTTGATTTGTATATATATAATTCTTTTTCAATTTCATATTGGAGATATTAATTTGGTGCATCAACATATTGAAATTGTACTGAGCAAAATTTAAAATAGATTGATGTAGCAACAAATCACACAAATGGGAAGGAAGGACAATATCATACTAAAGGTTTCTGGATGGAATATATAGAATGCAAAACTTCACGTGCAACCTGAAAGACATGATAGGTGACATGATATTATTAACAGAATTTTGGTTGTTACAATGATGGTGTTTGATAGTTGTCAGATGCTTCAGTATTAAGTAAAAACTAGTTATTTGTGATATAATGGTATACATATTACTTAATTAATTAAGACACTATAAAATAATCATGCTTAAGATATAACTGTATTATCCTTTACAAAACCTTGTCTCTGCAGGTAACAACAACAGCCACTTCTTGTAATCCGTGACAAAATTCTATATCGAAGATGTACGGTGACAGATTCAGTAAATTTAATTAGTGAAGATAATATTTATATAAAAAAATTTGTAGCATTAAAAAACATAATTATTATTTTTGAAAACATTAATATTATTTAAGTTTTCATATTCTAAAAAATATTGAGTAATTTTCTTATTTCTAATATTATAAAAATCTCTCCCCCTCTCTCTAAGTAACTAAATGATCATTTAATTATTAATCTCCCAATATGTACGGTGAGAAAGATAAAAAAAAAAAAAAAGTGAAAGATTACAAGTAGAGTGAAATATATAAAATGGTACAAAATATTTCGGCTTTCAATTGCATGTTATTCCTTAATACAGAACAAGATATATTTAAACATTTTGCTACTGATTTCACGTGAAAGAAGAAGAAAAATTAAAATGGCAGTTTCTATGCTAAAACCCGTCTTCACTCTAATCAATATAGTAAAAGGATCATATTTAGTTATTTATAGTTTTATTTTAAAATTTAAATGTCCTCAATTTCACACTCTTGGTATTTATGTTAACCAGTCCTCTTTGTTCTCTTAAAAATGACATTAAAAATTTTAGATGTATTTTTTAAAAGAATATAATAGTAAAAGTGAAGAGTTAAGAAAGAAACATGATTAGATATTCATATAGGATGGCATGATTTATCATTTATGAGGGCATTCCTAGATCACGTCCTAAGCTTTATGGGTGCAAAGATAATGGATTATATTTTTGGTTAAAGGGCTATTGGATTATATATATGATATTTCAAACTGAGTGAAATCCTAGTGAGGGCAAATGCCCCCACAATTGTGCAGTGCAATCCTATTGTCAACATTTTATGAAAGTAATCAGAGTTAAATATATTTTTGTCCCTATAAAATAAACGGATTGTGGCTCTAGTTTTCGTAAATAAAAAATAATTTTCATCTTTCAAAAATCTAATTTTTTTTTTGTCTCTAATGTCATGTGATATTCATTATATACTTATGTGTTTAACAGAAAGTTAAATTATCAATTTATCATCACAAGTACGTAGCACCTACTTGAGTACTTGTATATGTGGTATCATGTATATAAGATATTCCTAAAAAAAATTTGTTAGGTCAATGTTATTTATTTACTTTAAAATAATTGATAAAAATCAAAATTAAAACAGCTATATCAGATTTTAAAGGAATGAAAATCAATTTTTTTTACAACCACTAAAATTAGTAGTTTCATGTTAAAACAAATAATAATTTCAAATTTTGAAAGAGTGTAAACCAAAATAAAAGTTACAAATTAAAAGTCTCATTTTATTATAGTGATTAAAAATTAATTTATCATTATACAAATCTACACACAAGGTTGGCGCAACAGAAAGTGAAGTTAAAGCAAAAATTGATAATAAAAAATTACTTTAGAGAAAAGAGTGATATGTGAAACCTTTTAATCAATATGTGTAATGTTTTTTACTTTAAAAAAAACTAATTATAATTGTTGATAGACCTACAGTTCAAAATTTAATTATTTTACTCTTGGATCGATCTGGCTATATATATGAATCTCTTGAACACAATTTGTTTTCTGCAATACTAGATAAGTTTATAGAAATGATGAGTTAAAATGACTAATTTTCAATAAATAAGATGCACCGTAGTTAATAACTCATTATTAAAAAATTTATAAAAAAAAATAAAAGTATGTGACCGAAAAGAAAGGTATATATGACATGAAGGAGAATCATATATTTAATCTATTTTTTCTCTTCTATTCGCGTATGTTGATTATGTGTAATACCTTACCACCTGCAAGATATATATATGCTCAAAATAAGCTTTTACTTTCATTTTACTTCACTTTTTAGACAACATTTCATCATAAATAAAGGTTATAAAACTCTACAAATTTGAAAGTGAAAGTTCAAGAAAAAAAAAAAAGGTATGTTTGGTCAAAAAATAAAAGAAAAATCGATATGTTTGTATATGAGTTGTTGTTGTTTTTTAATTATTTGGATACAATAAATCAACAAACAAATTATAATAGGTTTTTCATCTGAAATGGACTCTACATACTTTAAGTGAAGCAAATCAATTTTCGAAAGAAATGACCAATAAATGGTTCTAAAAGTAACTCAAGTGAAAATGTCAAGATCACAAGCCATGAACAGGCCAAGATTGGGCAAAATAGGACCCACACTCAACCTTAGGAAGGTGATGCTTCAATTATGGGACAAAGGAGTTCACTCGAAATAATACATAAATAAACAAACATGGAGTTTGTTTGAAAGTTCAAAGCAGAATTTGGACAACACATCACTTCCTTCTACATCATAGATTTGGTTGTGGTGTTTTGTTGAATTTATTTTAGGCTTCTATGTATGTTTTTTAAAAGATAAAATTGTGTCAAATGCAAGTCATGTATTTAAGAATTGATTTATATAGGTAATTAAATTACTCATAAATCAAAATTTTAATAATCGCATATAGAATTTAGTTGATGGAATTAATTTAAAACTTACTTTATTAATATTGTCTGATCTAATAAACTGTATAATTGTAATTTAACGATACAAAAATAAAAAGACAAGTTCACATGTAAGTATATAATTAAATTAAAATAAAACCCTCTAGAACTATAATTTTAATATTAAAATTAAGAGTGTTCATCAAATGTGATTGATTCGCCAAATTTGATAATTCAAAAAAAGTATTTAAATTTATTTTTCCCAATTTAAATCCATCCAATCATTCAAGCATCTTTTGGATTTTTTTTAAATTATATATTTTGCATTTTTTGTCAAAAAAAAATAGTTTTTTTTTACTTATTTATCCTCACAATTGTTAAGGATTTTTTTGTTTCTGATTAAACACAAAGTAAATTTATTGTTGTGATATTACTATTAAAAATAATTATTTTTTTCAATTTAAAGATACATATATATATATATATATATATATATATATATATATATATACATACGTATATTAATAATTTACATCCCCTCTCTTGGAATTATTTTTTCGTTATTGCATTAATATATGTAATAATACCAATATATATTGCTCAAAATAATTGAAATTTTAGAAACTTAAGATAAAAAATAATAGTACTGAGTTAAAAAAATGACACAATAAATTGTACTCCGTAGCCCGTAGTGAAGAATAAATCTATTTCCATGTGATTTAAATTTTAAAATTAATTTAATTTAGGAGAATAATTTTATTATATTTTTTTTACTTGCAGTTTTTAAATTCTTAATTATTCAAAAATCTGTTCCAATAACTAATTAGCCCAATAAGCCCATTCCTCTCCTTTCCTTTTTCTTTTAGGCCGAAACACACACTTAAGCTCATCTATTGTGTATATTAAGGAAGTTGTTATTAGAATGGGGTGAAAAAAGAAAATCGCAACAGAAATACGTTTATGTTATACAACTATACAAGATGCAATGGAATCGTGTTTCCGTTAAATATGATTCTATTATACACACTGTACAATAGAATTACATTTCCATTATTATTTTTTTACCCCCTTATGTGTAACAAATATGATTTTGTTGTTTATATTGTACAACTGAATTGTATTTCTATTTTTTTTACATCCCATGTGTGTAACATAAATATGATTTAATTTTACAGTGTACAACAATAAAATCATATTTCTATTGTTGGCTCACCATTCTCAGACATTCCAAAGTCACCATCCCAAATCCATTGACAACAACAACACAAATTCAACATCATCCCCAAACTTAGAAACCCCTGAACAAGACCTATAACAAAATAAACTAGGGGTAAAGGGCCATCGTTACCAATTGAGTGGACAAAGGAGGAATTTTGCATGTGTTGGTAGTGCCAACAACAAAATTGATAGTGTGAATAGCAGCCCCATGTTTTAATTAGTTCTAACTTTTAATGGGGTTGTCCCTAGCTTCCCAAAAGGTAAGAAATTATGTTGTTGTTTTATTCCTTCACGCGACCATATAGTGTGCTCCGTACCGATGGAAGGTCTTCAAAGTTTCTCAAATGCCAGCCATAGGATTAGGATCAAACTTCACCTCACAACCTCCATATTGAAATTCTTTTTATATAAATCACATGTATTTTCATATTTAAGCCAAATAAAATTATTATAAATGATAAAGTTTTCCTTCTAAATGTTTAATACAGCTACACATCAGAGACTTGATCATGATACTTCTAGTTAAATTAAAACAATTTATCCACGTCTACGGTGGTCCTTGGTATTGAATTTAATTAATTGTTGTTGAGTGGAAGAAATGTGAAGTTGCATTGCAATTGGAAAGGGGTGATGCGTGTTCATCATATGGAGTGTAGGTTGAGGTTATCAGGTCCAGATGTTGGAATTCTGATGGAGTTCCTAGGACCTGTGGATTGATCTGCAAAACAAAATTAACAAGAATATTTTTTAGTCATACTCTTTTATTTTTATTTTTTTGGTTCTTTAGTCATACTCTTTTGAGTACAGGTTGACTAAGTTTTTATTAGTTAAACTTTTTAAAAATTTAATTTTTATTTCTTCACCAATTATGGTTCTAAAATTATTTTTAAATTTCACTTTTTAGTCTTTTAATTTTTTTTAAAATTTAATTTTTAATCCTTGAAATCTCATTAATTCAAGGACTAAAAATTATTTTTTTAAAAATTTTAGAGAATAAAAATATAATTTTTAAAAAGTTCAAAGGTTTTAACAGGTTAAACTTTTGTTCTAAAACTAAAATCTAAATTTTGAAAAAACTTAGGAACCTCTCAAAATTTTATTTTAAGAACTAAAAAAATTAAAAATTAAAATCTTAATTAATCCTCGAATATATTATGAGAAAATCATAAAATAACTGATAAACTTAGTTAAATAAGTTGTGAGAGTCACGTAAAAGTTCATTAAATAAAACACACCCAAAGAGAGGGCCACACAAAAAGTAAGTTTTTACATGTGTCAATCCCTCACCAATGCACCATTTTAAGCCCTTTTTGAAAATTCACTTTGTAAGGAATAAACGAATCAAATTAAGTCATTATTTATAATTTAAAATAAATTTACACTACTCAACAATTAACTTCTCATCCAAAATCTATTAAGTTTTAAAAATTATTTTCAAAATTAATCTGCTAATGTCTATCACTTTCAACAACTGATTATATTTTCTTCAAATTATTGAGTTGGAGAGTGGGCACTGTTCAGTTAGCACACGTCTTTGACTAAAGAGTGGCGTTCGTAAATGATACACCCATCAAATTTCAGTAATTGTGTGGTTTATAGGTGCTCTTACTCTCTTCATTAAAGCAATTATAAAAATAAGCTTAAAGAAATTTAATTCTTCTAGAACGAAAATTAAAAAGTACCCCAATGAAGTAAGAATGTATTTATATTAATTTTATTTTTTAAAAAAAAAACCATGTGTAAGATTAAAAAAAAGTATGTTCATTATTAATATAAGGAAATTTAAGTACAATAAATATTTTAATTCAAATTAACAATTGATATATTTGTATCCATGTATACTTCTCCTTAATTACTTCAAAGCAAGAATAAACTAATGTATAGTTTTAACTACTGATTAGAAAATTAATGATTAAAATTGTGATAAAATAAATGTATATTGATAACAATTATAAAGTTAAAGTTTTTAATTTTCAATCATTAATTTTTTAGACAATGATTACAGTTATATTTTTTTTTATAATATTTCTTCCTAATTTAGAAGCGCTAGCTAAATCTACAAAAGTGATTATTAACGGATAAAATTAATTAAGTCAGAGAACTAAATTACTGTTAAAAAATAAAAAATCAACTAAATAACTCTGGATATTTAGAAGAATCAAATGAAAATTTTTGATATTAAATAATTAACTAAAAAGTAATAATTAACATATAAAACAAACGAATATAAATAAAAAATATATAAATGAAATTTAATATAATTAAATTACATTTTCAACAAAAAACTCGTGATATTTAATTTGTCCTTTTGAATTTCAGCAACACGAAACATAGTACATACTTTATACCAAAATCTAAAACTAACGACAGAATGAGATATTTTTGGTGGCGAATTCAAGAACCTAAGTTAATTTAGTACGAACAAATTATAAAAAAATAAAATTAGCGAATTCAATTATATAAATATAGATAAAATAAAATATAAAAATATAAAATTTTATTTATAAATTTTGTAAATTTAAAAAAATGAAGAGATGCAAATACAGCCTCTAAAACCAAGGTAGGTCCGCCACAGGATATTTCTATTGATAAAAGAAATGATAAAAACGAGTTTGAATCCATTTTAGTCCTACTTATTACTCTATACCAAAATCTAAAACTAACGACATAATGGAATAACATAATGGACAATGGAGTCTATTAAAAAAAAGGTGATGAAATGGACGCGTGTTTGTTACAATGTAGCACCTTCACGTGGCATGAAGACCATCTTAAATGATTTTGGGTCCACGTGTTTGGCATAACGTGCCTTGCATGGCTCACATGATTAAGGCAGTGTTTGGTACGTTCCAGCGTGTTCATCACTATTCACACACGTGAATTTCCGCTGCCAGATTGCAACGTTTTGTTTCCAATTTAACCACAGTGTCCTGTTTGCACTGCAGTCATTCCCCGCACCATGCAGCTCCTGATAAGTTTGGTTTTGTCATCTCATGACTAAGATATCATGTGGTTTATGGTGTTTGATTATATAATAACACCTTGATTATTATTAGAATATTAAAACATGTATATGAGTTAATTGCAACTTTTTATACCAATTATACTGATCGAGCTTATTAGTAGATAATATAACGAATCAATTGCTTATATGTCCACTAACTAAGTAATTATATATGTCATACAACTCCAGTACATTCCTCTAGCTTCAGTCAATCTAAAGGTAGCCAACAAGGAATGTTAATTACATGACTTATAGAAGATATCTAAAAAAAGAAATGACCTATAGAAGATATTGAAAATCCACTACAGAAAAAAATTTTGGAAAGTAAGGAAAACATTATTTCAACAATCTTTTAGAAAAGAAAGAATCCATTAGATTTTACGGGAAGGAACAATACTTAAGAAGAAAGACTTAATAATTAGGTAGGATCTAGTTTGAACGTAATGGAATATCAATTCTCACCTAAGATTTTAAATTGCGATTATGGTGAGTAAAAAAACATTTACTTTGCATATAATTACAGGAAAATGTGATTGAAGCGATCACAATTACTAGGTTAAGTTGAAATACCTAGTTGAAATAATTTCATGCAAATTAATTATGGCGCTTGGTGATTTTTATTAATTATATATGTTTAGTTAAATGTAGGGATATAGAATTATAAAAGGAAAAAAAAGTAAAAAAAAAAAAAAATCGAGATCAAATAATGTCTTATGGTTATAAGTTATAACAAGCTATATCTAGCACTTAAAAAAAACATGTAGGTAAAATAATTTGTAAGATAATTAATAGGAGGATATAGTACATTAGTACTTTCATATAGTATTAATATTAATTACATTTAGGTACACGTAGAATAAGCTGAAGGCAACCTAGATGATTTTGAAGATTATTGTGCCCTACTACTCCTAGGTTATCCTATTCTGCACGCAACAAAAGCAAGTAGCTTATATCAAAGGATAGATACGGTCATCAAACTCTAAAATATTGGCACAATGATAATTGTGTTTAATATCTAATTTATATTTGTCTTCAATATATATGTTAATTTTTGGCACACTGATATTTTGACTTTATTCTGTTAATAATAATTAACATATATAGCATACATCCTTTTATATTTATTTAATTGTTTTTTAAAATAAAAAATACAAAAAATTGATATTGTTGACGATATATATTATATAAATTTATTTATTCATTAATAAACATATAAATATGTTTGTATTATTCAACTTTTTTTTAAACTTGTATAAAAAACATTGTATGAACTTTTACTCAAAGCAGTTAAAGCAAACACATTTTCAACAGTTTCATTTTTAGAAAATAGGAAATGAGAAGTTAAACTAAATATGCTTATTAAATATTAAAAAATTAAATATAAAATATATTTTATAAAGAAAATAGAATTAGAGTTAGAAGTTATTTTTCAAGCCCATAACTTTGTCAACTCTTAAATTAAATTATATATCCAAATCCACTTTTTGTTTTTGTTAGTTTAAGTTTTAATATTCCTTAAAATTTACAAGAGGTGATTGTGCATATATAGTTATTCAATATATAACCACATTTTTACAATATATAACCACACTTCTTTAATATATGTGTGTGTGTGAAGTTATATAAATGAGAATATATTTATGAAAACAATCTTTTTTAAACACAATTTATAAATTATAGTGATAAGATGTGTAAATGTAAAATTATTTGAATTGACATTAATTAATATCCATATATATATACATATACTAATAGATATTTTATAAATTAAAAAATATAACAAATTTAACATTCGTACATTACAAGGATTCTTACACTAGTATGATTAAGAAAATTATTTGTTATACTCTTATGTGAATAACTTTCTTACTGAATAAAATTTCATCATTGATAAATATTATTTTTTGTTATAAAAAGATTAAACTGAAATAAAATTATAAAAACATTTAAACTAAAAACTTACCGTCATAAATATTAAACTTAATTTCAATACATTGTTAGCCTAAAAATTTCTACATTATTAGTCAATTAAAAATTATTATATATGACTTTTAAATATTTTAATAAAAAAATAAAAATTTAACTACAGTATTAATCTACGATGTAAGGACAAATTGAGAATATAAAAAATCTCTATATTGCAACTACATTCTAATTAAGTTTATAAATATTTATGAGTATAGAATGTTTAAATTAAGGGAGGATAATGGTCCCCAGAGCTTGCCACCTACTGTTTCTATCCTCGAGAAAATAATAACGTACTTTCTTTTGAGGAATATATTCTTAAACACAAAGGAAGCATTTGGGAAACTAATTGCAACACGTAATGTAATGCTTAAAAGATCGAGCCTTTCATTATTTACCTCATGCATGTTATTCCATTGTACTCTTTGCAGTTCCGTATACTCAATTTGATCCTTAAAACTCTTTGATAGTATAACGTTTTACATAATTAAATGATCAAAACTCAAATACATAATCACTAATTTATTTTAGATGATCATGTGTTTCTCAATAAATTTTAATCTTATTAGTAAATAATTTTATGACTGAATGCAATCCCATCAATGATTAACATTAATTTTTTGTGATAAATTTTTTATATTAAAACAAATAATTTTATGACTAAATGCAATCCCATCAATGATTAACATTAATTTTTTGTAATAAAATTTTTATATTAAAAATAAATTAATAATTATATACTATGTTAGAAAAGACTCTAGGACTTAATAAATAATATTGTTTATAAATTTAATTTTTGTTTTGTGAAGAGACTTATAGTTATATGGAATTTTAATTTTAATTTTTTAACTTAATAATTATGTATCCTTAATATATAGTGTACTTTCTTTGGAGGAAAAAGTATGTAAAATATAGTCTTAAACGCGAAGGTTTGGATTGAAAGGTATAGAAACCATTCGGAAAATTAACTACAGTCGTAAAATGTAATGATTGAAGGGCCGCGTCTTTCATTATTTTAATATTTTAAAATAAATTTTTTATAATTAAAAATAATCTTATATAATTTTTTATCATAAATAAAAAATATAATATATATCTTAAAAATTATTTATATATTATAAATTTTAGTTATAATATAATTTATATATTCAAGAGTATTTATTCATGATAAATTTGACTCATACAAAATTAATATTTATCCCTTGCATTACAATTTACATAGACTAAAATACTACTTAAATTTTATTTAATGAATTTTCAGCTAAAAAAGATGGAAGAAAAAAAATAAAAATTGATGAGTTGTTAAGTAGGATTCAAATATAAAATTTGTCCAAATTCTTAAAATTTCTGAACACAGTCTTAATTTTAATAAGTAATGAAACATTATTCAGGGTTTAATTAGATTTGTGAAATCCAAATTTTAACTACAAAGGACGCTTTTTTTTTTTGTTTTTTGTTTTGAAAAGAACTACAAAGGACGTTGATGCGTTTAAGATGTTGCTTACTTTAAAAGTAAGGAAAGGATTAGATTAGGAAAGAAATAGATTAAATTTCTCAATGAAACTTTGTGATTCAGCTTACATCAAACCTAAGATAAGTTGGGCTTATTTGTTATATAAATTTGGCCAAAACTTTTTTTTTTATATATATATATAAATAAAACATAGTTAAAAAAAGTTAAGTTTTAGATGATTTTAAAAAGCTTTAAACCTGGAATTTACTAACAAACACTAGTAAATTTGACAAATATTTTAAGATACAATTTTTTTCCTTAAGCTTCTCTTCTCTCTTCTTTCTCTTTCCCTTCTTCACAAAAACAATCAAACACACTGGTAAAGCTAAACTCATTATACCCCATGGACAATTTTCCACACTGTCCATAAAATCTCAAAGCCTGAGCAAGCAAATCTGTCATTATGTGCATATCCATAAAAACAGATAATATTTAATTCATAAAATAATATCATGTGTTTTTAATCTTTATTTGCTAAAAGATAAATTATATTTTTTAATTGATAAAAAAATATCATATTCCTTGGAGATAGATCACATTCATTTATTCAACAACAAAAAGTGATCAGCTCTTTATTTGCTAAAAGATTATGTTCTTTAAAAGATATTTAAATAAAATTTTAATTTTTGTGATGTTTTATGATTATAATTATGATTTGTAAAATCTTACAATGAGATTTTAATTTAATTACTATCCTATTTGTAAAGTGTAAAGCATAATTATTTATTTGGTCTTACTATTTATTATTTATTTTATCCTATTATTAATAAACAGTTTAATTTAGTTCATTAATTTTCAAAACAATTCAATCTGGACCCTTAATTTCTTTAAAAACAATGTAGTTATCATCCTTTCTATCAAATTGTAACATCCGGCAACGACAGGTTAATTTGTGTGATGTTTTATGACTATGATTATGTTTTATAAACGATACTAGTTTAATATCCTGTGTGCTTAAGTTTATAATTTATTATTTTTTATAATATATTTATGAATTAATTTTAAGAACTTATATATGTTAGTATATATGTAAAAATATATAACCTAATGCACGTGAGATTGTTCACATGGATGACAATGATAGTTATTATTTGTCATGCGCTTGCACGATACACATTAAGTGGATATTTGTGGACTTGGATATCCGCGAATACTCATGTGATATTTTTGTAAAAATAAAAATTAGTTTAAAAATATTTTAATAAATTTTTTATTTTAATATTTTTTGAAGAAATAATTATAATTGTTAAATTAAAGTTATTTAAATATTCTATAATTTACATGATTAAAAATGTTCATGAATAATTGTAAATGAATAAATATTGTGAACTCTAAATAAAATTATTTAAAAATTATTCTCTAAAATATACTGAAAATATAATTCCAAATAAAATCATAATCCAAAACATGATTACAGATAATATATATATATATATATATATATATATATATATAATATTTACGTATTTAAATTTGGTAAATAAATAAAGAATATGTAAGTATTTTGATATTAACAGATAAAACTACTTTGTATCTATTACGAATTTTATTCATAAATATTTATGGGTATGAGTTTATTTGTTATTCTTAGTTTGCATAATATTTTTAATTAAATAATTAAATATATTTTCTAAATTTTTAATTAAATGGTTGAACGTACATAAAATATTAACAAATACTATATATTAAATTGATAGTTATATTACTCGTTTGATAATTTAATTTATTATAATAATAATTTTTAAATGTTATGACAATTGAGAATTTAAGCTACATATTTCATTAGTATAAATATCGATTATATATTTTTATCAATTTTTTTATGCATAATTTTTGTTAGAATGCAAATAAAACTAAAAAAATAGAGGAGAAAAAGAAATCCCATGTAGAATAATATAATGATAAAAATATCTATTTGATCGAATTAAGTTTAAAAATTAATTTGCTTGTAAATATTTTTTTAAAAATTATGAAAATCACACATCTTTCCATTTTATGCAATGCTAAAAAAGTAAAAAAAAATATTTTTTATTAAAGAGATACATTTAAAATAAATAAAATATTTGTGAAGATTAAAAAGTATTATTATATTTTTATGGAAAAAGTCCATAAACATAGGTAAACCGTTTTTTTATTCCTTACAAGTAATCTCAATTCTCAACTAAGTATAATAACCAAAAAAAAAGAAAAGTCTCAACTAAGTATAGGTCAATCTCAACGAGGACAACTGTACAAGAGAAAAATCATATTTTTTTTTTTTGAGCCAAGAAAAATCAACTCTTCTGTAATTTTTTTCAATAAAACGGCACCGTCCCGTGGCATATCCTATTGCAATAATCAATAATGAATCTCATATCGCAATCACCTTCCACCACGTGTATGGCCACAATCAACACCAGCAAAAAAAGGGGAATCACGTTCCCACCAAGCACTCTTCAAAGTTCAACCCCCTCGCCGTCATCACGCGTAAGATGCAGCAACCTTCATCTTTTCTTTTCAGTTTTCATTCTCTCGTCATTTTTCGTCATTTTTTTTAGTTTTTTTTTTCAATATTTCTCTATCCAAACCCATTATATGATTAAATAATCACCAAATAAATAGCCTACCCCGAAACTTACTAGACCAAGTTCAACAAATTATCAGCACCAACTTATAAACCATAACGCGATTCTCCAACGCCGTTGTTGTTTCCTGAAACTTCTCAAACAGAAGCAACTTAAGCCAGCAAAGAACAACCTTTAAACCAATTCATTCAAAATTACGTTTCTTGCTTCGCTTCCCCCAACCCACAATTTCCTCTCAATTTCCCTGATCCTATTTAAACCAACTCACATTAACCCTCAATTTCCCAAACCGATCGTGTTCTCTCTCACGAGAGCACGGTCGCCGAAGAAGTAAGAAAACCAATGCCAGAAACCGAAAACGCGGCGGCGACGGCGGCGGCGGAGGAGGAGAACAACACCGCCCTGTTTGGAAAATACGAGGTTGGAAGGCTCCTAGGATGCGGCGCGTTCGCGAAGGTGTACCACGCGCGCAACACCGAGACTGGGCAGAGCGTGGCGGTTAAAGTCATAAGCAAAAAGAAACTAAACTCGTCAGGGTTAGCTTCCAACGTGAAACGCGAGATTTCCATCATGAGCCGCCTCCACCACCCAAACATCGTGAAACTCCACGAAGTGCTCGCTACAAAAACGAAGATCTACTTTATCTTGGAATTCGCGAAGGGCGGCGAGCTCTTCGCGAGAATCGCGAAGAGCCGATTCAGCGAAGATCTCGCGAGACGGTATTTTCAGCAGCTCATCTCCGCCGTCGGGTACTGCCACGCGCGCGGCGTTTTCCACCGCGACCTGAAGCCGGAGAATCTCCTGCTGGACGAGCAGGGCAACCTTAAAGTCTCCGACTTTGGACTCAGCGCGGTGAAGGACCAGATAGGGGTGGACGGGTTGCTTCACACGCTGTGTGGGACCCCTGCTTACGTGGCACCCGAGATTCTCGCGAAGAAGGGTTACGATGGGGCGAAGGTTGATGTTTGGTCATGTGGGATTATCCTCTTTGTTCTTGTCGCTGGGTATCTTCCGTTTAATGATCCTAATTTGATGGTTATGTATAAGAAGATTTACAAAGGGGAGTTTCGGTGTCCGAGGTGGTTTTCGATGGAGTTAAGGAGGATTCTGACGAGGTTGTTGGATACGAATCCTGATACGAGAATAACCGTTGATGAGATCATGAAGGACACGTGGTTTAAGAAGGGGTATAAAGAGGTAAAGTTTGGGGATTTGGGTTTGGAGTGGAAGAGTGAGGGTGAGGGTGTCAAGGATTTGAATGCTTTTGATATAATTTCGTTTTCTACGGGGTTGAATCTTTCTGGGTTGTTTGATTCGTCGTGTGGGGTGGAGGAGGGGGAGAGGTTTTTGCTCAGGGAGTCGCCGGAGAAGGTGGTGGAGATGCTGGTGGCGGCGGCGGAGAAGGAGGGGGTTGTGGTGAGGATGAGGAAGGAGTGTGGGGTGGAGTTGGAGGGGTGTGGGGGTAATTTCGCTGCTTTGGTGGAGGTGTACCGGTTACCGGGAGAGCTGGTTGTGGTGGAGGTTAGAAGAAGGGATGGGGATGGTGGGGTTTTTAGGGATGTGTGGAGGAATAAGCTGAGGCCGTGTTTGTGTGCTGCGAGTAGCAGTACGACGTCGGATCGGGATGGAACAACTTTGGCGCAGCCGGTTGCCGGTGATTCATGATTAGGGGTTATTATTTTTTTCTCTCTCTCTTCTTTTTAATTCCTAATTTTAAATAAAATTGAAAAAAAATAGGCAGGTGGAGGTTTGAAAATTGAAATGTGTTATGGCCGAAATGTAATATTGGCTGGCCATTGTGAAGTGGGGGCACAAATGGATTTGGAACACTTGTGTGACCAAGGGTGCATTGCAAGTTAATGATGTATATTTTTATGATGCTTATGTGTAAAGTATACTTTTTGCTTCGCTTTATTTTTCTAAAAGTAATGGTTTTATTGGTTCTTGTAAAAAATTATGAAAACAATGATTTTTTTTTAAACAAGTTAATTCGCCCTAATGTTTCTCGTGGTGCAAAGCGACAATTAGTAAAATGATTATGAATTCTGCACAAAAATGCATTTGTAGATTATTTGTGGTTTATGTACCTATTATTATAATTGTTTTCTTTGGATTCTTTTGAACCCCAAATAAAACAAGAAACTTGCATTTGAACATTTTAAGCGGAAGGGATCTTATTTTATCTTAAGAAAATTACTTATGATATTTGTTACTCCTTTTTAACTATTTTCAACAAGTTTCTGGATGTAACTTATTAATGTAAATTCTTATTTTTATAAATTTTGTGATCAAATTTATTATATAAAATACTTGTGTGACAAAAATTTACTGAATAAGCATTGCTCAAGTTATTTTTCTAAACATTTATAAATTATTCATTTATTGATCACTTTCAAAGCTCACAAAACAAAATTTTAGAGAATAACTAGAATGGGATCGACATACACATACCAGTTCGTGATTTATAGTTGGAAACATTACCATTGGTATATAGCCTGTAAGAAACAAAATCAAAATCATGGAAAACTATTGAATATTACAATTCGGCTCATATATGATTATCATTTGTAAAAAAATCTAAACCATATAAAATGACAGATTTAAGATACCCATGTATTATAGTTTTTGGCTAGTCTATGGTCATTGAAATATACTTACAATTTTTTATTTTATTTTTTGGTTAAACAATATATTCACAGTTTTAAACATTAAGAAATTTGGATGGATCCCAGCACCAAGTTACATTCACAAATTATACCAAAAAAACATTACAATTATAGGAGTACTAATTAAAACAAAGTGTTATTTTAAGATATTTTGATGTAGAATCAATGTTTTTATCAGAAAATCTAATATGCCATGTGAATTGAAAGGACGATTCTTCAGCTCCATGAAATTATCAGGTTCAGTCACATTCAAAAGTTGGTGATTGGTGAGATAGTGTTGTTTTTAATTAATGGCAAATGGACACGCTGCAGTACTTTCATTGTCTCTGCTGTTGGACTTTTCTATTCATTTCTATGTACAAACTCAAGCGGTCCAAAATTGAAAGAGTACAGTATACTTTTGAAACCATCTGTTGCCACCATGGTTCTGTCAAGGTTGATAAATTATTAATCGGTTAGGAATTATTATGGTTTTAATCAATGTTTACTTGACACAACATTAACTGTTATTAATATATATATATATATATATATATATATATATATATATATATTTTACAGAAGAGAATCATCACTTTTCCATTGCAATAATATGATCAATACAAAGAGGGATACTATGGAAAACATTATTTTCATGATTCTGTACAGCAAATCTAGCTAGTAAGTGAGCCACACTATTAGCATTATGGCACACAAATCTTACTTGGAAGCCACTATGCTGGTGCAAAAAAATTCTTATTTGTTGAATGATGATTCCGCTCTCTGTAAGTGATCCACAAATTGCTTGCTGTTGGTCTCGAATATCACCATGTAATAGGGTAGTTGAGCCAACATCTTCATCGCTTGCAACAAAGCAAATGCTTCACTTCCTGCACCAAAACTTGATAATTCCAATAACTTGTTTTAGCTATCAGAAAGTTCCCAAATTCATCACGCAAACATAACTCGAAGGCCATTATATTTGGCTCTTCAAATATTGTAGCATCCGAATTGCATTTGACAAAGCCTGAGGAAGGTTTTTGCCAAACCAAAACATTATCAGTTGGAGAGCAATAAAACTGCTGGAATTGTCAAGAATCTTGAGCTAGCCTCCAATTGCTCTACAGAAGACTGCTATAACATTGGGAAGTATCTAGCTTTGAAGAGCACTTAATCTTTTAGCACATAAGAAGAAAAGGTAAGGACACAATGGATCTCTTTACCTTAACCCTAGTCTTGGGTTAATGGGTCCTATCAGATCATGATTAACTTTGACCTTATACTGCACACACACAACATAATCCATTTTTACCCAATCGTGATTGAAACCCATTTTGATCATAATAGCTCTAAGGTAGCCCCCAATAAACTCTATCGTAGGCTTTACTAATATCAACCTTTAGAACCAATTCACCACGACCTCCATTGCATTTACTTCTAAGGTAGTGGATAACCTCCGAAGCCATAAGAACGTACATTATCCATAATGGTCCTGCCCTCAACAAAGGTTGACTGCTCTTCACCAATTTGGTCTATTAGCAAGAGACTTAGACAATTTTTTTAAAATAACATTACACTATGCAATCGGTCTGAAGTCCTCCATTTTTCTTCGGATTATCACATTTTGGAATAAGAACAATTGAAGTATCATTGATTCTTTCCGATAAGGTACCTAAAACTAACCCAGAACATCAAGCTTTGAAAATCTCATCACCACATAAATTCCAGAATCTTCTATAAAACGCTGCATTAAGACCATCAAGCCCTGAAGTGTTTTCAGGGTTCATATGAAATAAAGCTTCCTTGAATTCATCTTTTTCAAACGAAGCAGTGAGCATATGATTTAATTCATCAGAAACAACAGCTTGAGTAACGTTTAAAACCTGATGATTAGCTCATTGGGAAGGGCTAAAGAGATCATTAAAATAATCATGGGCCACCGCTTCCATCCCTTGTTGATCACCAACGACCATCTCCCCCTATGCATTTTGCAGCTCGTTGATACAATTGATTTTTTTTTCTTGTTGAAGCCATTGCATGAAAGTATTTCGAGTTGGTATTTCCCTCTTGGAGCCAGTGCATTTTCTCCCATTGTTTCCGATAAGAATCTTCCTTCAGAATGCAGTGACTTAGTTATTCTTTTAGCAAAATAACTTTTGCGACTAAACCTTCTTCATCCCTTCCAAGATACCATTAGATTTCTTTCTTTATGTTGGAGATTTACCTATTAAAAATATAGATTAGTTTAGTTAGTTACAAGTTAGTTATTAATTTAGTTAGTTACATGTTAGTTACTTTTGTAACTCATTATGTAACAAATTATTAACATTAGTTATATAAGGTTCAATCTATTCATGTAAAAACTGATTTTGCTCATTAGTTATATAAGGTTTAATGCATTCATGTACATGGTGATTAAGCATTGTTTGAACTTTTGCCATGGATGGTTAAACATTGAATTATTGATTTTGACTTGCTCTTAATGGTTAAGCCTTGCTATTTTTGTCAAGTGGTTAAACTTTGAGATATAGTTTATACTTCGTGGTTAAATTTTGATAGTTTCATGGATTGATGATTTGAGCTTCTGTCAAATGATCTTGTTGTTGATTTTGCTTTATGATTAAGTATTGATGTTTGCTTTGGACTCTTGAAAGAAGATTGAGAAAACCAATGTTGATCGAAGATTTTTAGGAGTTATGTACCATGATCGCACCCACATTTTGATTTGTTTCTATATATATTTCTATTTTAGTCGATGTATTTGTTACATATTTAGCTATATTTTAATTTTTTAAACTTTATTCTCATTTCCTTTGATGGTAATGAATTATCTTCTCCAAGCTAGAAGTATTTTTAACAACTTCCTAGGGGTATTAGAGATATAGATTAGTTTAGTTGGTTATTGATTTAGTTAGTTACAAGTTAATTACTCTAGTAACTAACTATGTAATAAATTACTAGCATTATATACTCAATGTGTTTATGTAAAAATTAATTTATTCATTTTGAACATTATCCAAAATAATATTAGACTTTTCATCTAGTAAACTCACATTTCTTTTACTTAGAATTCTTCTTCCTTCACATGACTCCCTCTTTCACTTAGGGTGACATTTTCTCTCATTAATTACAAAGTCGAATTCTTATAATAATGATGAACAACTATCTAATCATGAATGTGATTTAGAGGACTTTATATGTTTCATCCCTCCACCTAACCTCTCATTATATATAATACTAGTAGAATTCTTTAAAATTCAAGAAATACATTCCATTATTTTTTGGAATGCACCTCTTAAAATTTTGCTTACTTACATTTATTTGAAAAATTGAATTGTTTTTTTAACATTTTAATATTTTCAGAACTAAACATTTTAAAGGACTGGATTTATATTTGATTTATATTTTAATAATTAATAAAATAACCTTATATTAACTTTTTTTAAAATATTTCTTATTTTATACTTTTTTGTATTTATATTTAAACAAGTATTTAATGGTTGATTGACCATATTAGCACATTTTTAGTAACTATTTAGTAAAATAGGATTGTTTTCAAACATATTACTAAAATGAGACTATTTAGATTGTTGACCGGGTTAGCATAAAGTCAAAATTGTCTCACTTTGGTATCATATTTAAAACAATTCAATTTTAATAAATACTCATTAAAATGTTCTAATATAGTCAATCAGATACTTTTGTCTCATCTTGTTTCTTTAGGTTATTTTTGTGAACGAATTCTCTTTTTGATCATGGAGAGCAAGAGAAATACCATTACCCTTGTGAACAAAACACATCTTTTGTGCAATGTCTCCTTTTTCTTGTTCTTAATTTGCACACTGGCTTTTTGCAGTATTACTATTGCCTCCTCCATTCCATGTCTAGGTATCCAATTCTTCAACACACTACTAATTTCTCACACTTTCTCCTATATAAAGTATTCACTTCTCTAATTCTATTTAATACCACAATATGGTAAGTTTATAACGTCATCATCTATTTTTTTTTTTGTTCATTGCAGATACTAGGTGTCCCATGCTTGCCAATGCTGATATTGATTTTGAGGTATAATTTGGTTGTATATTCTCTGCCTATACACATGCTTTAATTTCTTATTATATTTACATGACCTTGGTGCTTATTATTTCATGTAGCATTTATTTTTTTTTTTAAAAATACTGCATCACATAACTAATTAAAATTAACCTACCTAAGTCTAACTCCAATGGTAGCTTGATGAACATAATTATTAGATTTTAGTCAGTGTGCAATGCCCAACGTTTTTGCCGCAAACACAATATTATGGTCGAATGATTTTCTTAAGAGTGAACTTTAGCCTCGTTTTGTACACACACAAACACAAACCCTATGTTACCACAACCAAACCATACTAGAAAACATATGGATTCAACTTCAAGATTATTATTTTTAATTAATGGTTATTTTATGAATAGTTAAATATTTATTATTATTTTGAGTTGTTTTTTAAAAAAAAAATTGATAATATGTTAATTTGATTGATGCTGGATGAAAAGAAAGGATATTACTACTATAGTTATCTTAATTTAGCACTTATTATTGGTTAATTATTACTTAATTATGATTGTTGGTCAGGAACTTAAGGGAAACATTGGACAAAGCTTGGTGTCTAAAGGTAAAATAGAGGTCTCCTCAATGAACTTGGGCTTGTCCAGGGGAATTCTAAGTGGGCCTGGGTCAGTGCCACCGACTTGTCACTCCAAGTGTTGTAAGTGTACACCATGCAAACCAATTCTGTGCTCAGTGCATAATGAGGGTGGTACGTACTACCCACTGAGGTGGTTGTGCAAGTGTGGCAACATGTTTTACAACCCATGAATGTGTTTTCTACAAGTGTGAAGCGTTTTTGTTGGGTCTAATAGATAGTCATTTTCTTTTTTTACTACTTCTACCACTATCAACTACTATGTAATAAAAGAAGATCCTATTAGAAACGTTTCAAAAATAAATATTCCAGTTTTTACTGAAATATTAATACTGTAATAAAAGAAGATCCTATCAGAAATGTTTCAAAAATATAATGTATATTAAAAAGGTATATATACATTATATTTTGTGAATTTTTTTAGTGGACTCAAAACAAAGGATATAATTTTTATCGTTATCAAATTTTGAATGTTATTCTTTTTTTTTTTTTTTTCTATTTGCTGTTTTGATTTGTGTGGTTAGGATAAAGACTTCGAGTCATGATGTTAAAAAGTAGTTAACTGACCGCACTTAAAATGTATTTATATATATACACTATGTATGTATTAATATTGTGAATCAATTTTTATCTTTCTCAAATTAATTACGATTGCCACTGCCACAACCTCATATATGTGACTAGTTTGCCACTTTGAGCAACACATTTTCCTTCTTCGTCTAATTTGTGTTCTACATTCTATGCACTGACTCAGTCCGTGCGAAGAAGACAACACAATGTATCATCATTTACCATTTCGACATGATGAGCACATAATGACCAGTCAATTGTGAAAGTGAATGAAAGCTAATAACACACCTATACCCTGGAATAAATAAGGCATTAGAAGCAGGAAAATCCGGTTTGTAACTTTTTATTCTACCCACAAATGTTAATATATTATTAGTTTGTTAGGAGTGAGGATTAAACTTGTAATCTTTCTTTTTTTTTCTTCTTTCTTAATCATCCAAAGAATCTTATATCTTTTCATATTGTGCAACTTAACTCAGGGTATGGGATATCCAATGCATCCAGCACATGGTACATGATTAATATATTTAGAGTAGTGTGAGATGAAATCTCACATCGTCGGATAGAAATGAAAAAATTGAATATCATATAAATAAATAGAAGATTCATAGATCTTAGTCTTAAAATTTTGGATTAGAGTCTGATATGAAATTTTCTGTACATCAATATAAATCTATAATAATCTCTAAATAACTAATTACTTGCCAGAAAAGGAGTCACAACACTAGAGAATACATATCCCATCTCTACGAGAATCTCTCTCTCTCTCTCTTTTTGACAACATATTTCTGTAACTTTGAGGCGAATATAGCCAAATACATTATATAACGTACATTATTCAAGAAATAATCCAACCAAAACTTGCAGCGTAGATCGATCAATAATATTAAGTTGCAGTCATATTTTAAAATAAACAAAACAAAAGCCTCAAATAAAGAAGCATGCAATTATGCATCTGTCAAGACCTTCTAACTACATTCCCTTTCAAAATTGAATAGGACACCCCCAGCATTATTATAACCACATCGCCAGCACAGCAACATTATCCCAAATTTTCTTTTTGCACCCACACTAGGCAAATTTTATGAATATATTCGTGTCTCTCCTAGTTACTTCTTATCTTATATCTTCTTCTAACTTCATCTAACATTCAAAATATCCACATTTAAGAGATAAAATATCTCACATGTCCAACTTATAAAATATGCAACGAAATAAAATGGCAAATTCGAAATAAAATAAAAAATTGCCAATTCTAGCTTCTCATAGGCATTGTTCAGGCATGCAATATATGGAAAATTTTACTATTTATTATAATGCATTTATTTTTATACGATTCATTTTCTATATATAATTTATATCATATGTAGAATCGATGCTGAAACTTTTAACTTTCAACGACATCTTATTCTACATCCATCAATCACCAATGTAAAATGTCGTTTTTCACTGATGTAGAAATTGCATTTTATAGTAGTGCATTCTTTTTAGAATTATAGTTCTTATTATTTTTATTTTTATATCTCTCTTCTTACATACATTTTTTCTTTTTAATATGCTTATTAACATTATTATTTATAAAATCATATAAATTAGATATAATATTTTTAAAATAGATCTATTTATAATTCATTCCAATATTTTTCATTAAATATCAAAGTTATTAAATATAGTAAAAATCATATATATTGGTAAGTATTTCCGATCCTATCACACAGACGGCCCCGGCCGGGTTCAATCACGCTTTTTCTCATCTTTACCTTTTATAATATGCATTTTTTGTTTTTCAGTCTAGATCCTTGTAGCATTAAAAATCAATTCCAAATTATTGGAGAGAAAAAAATTCAAAAACCTATACTTGTCTTTTACCAATAATTTTAGATTTTAGAAGCTATGAAGATCTTTTATTTGAACTGGGAGAAGCAATTAAGTTGTATATATCCTTAATTGGTGATCGGTAGGTCATCCAATCAAAGCCATTTTTCAGAGGAGAAAAGCCATATTCCATTTACAAACTTTTTTTAACAAAACATTTTTAGTAAAAAATTAAAGGTTAATCCTTAAAATACTAATTTATTTAAGGATATGATCTCACCTAATATGGATTCCCCGAATAAGCAATTTTTTTTATCGCACAGATAAAAAATATAGTTATTTGTCAATTATACTATACTACTTTGGTATTTCATTTACAACTTAACATAAAGCAAGCTAGATACAATTAGCTAGTAGCAAAGAATAACTAAGGGAGAAGTTGGTAGCTAGTAATATTATTGCAGCTAGTTATGTTATGATTATAGCCATTTATTCGATTCAATAAAAATTGATTTTTTAAATTTTTGATCCGTTTGAATTATTTGTTTTATTTTATTTTTTTATAATCTTGACTCTCAAGTCAGTGACACTTTTTAACATACCAAAAGAGTATTTGATTGTTTCAAAATAAGAACAATTAATATTACATTAAAAAATAAACATCACACTTATTATGAGAAAAAAAAATACACGGAAAAGATATTTGACTGTCCAAATCCAATTCCCAATGTCAACGTATTTCGTGTCTTTCTAAATCAGTAAAAAACCCTTAAATCACACCACAAAAGAAGTCATACGCTGATATTCCTCTGACAGACACACACACGTTTCTGAATCATAGGAAATGTGTCCACTCAGGTTCATTCTCATATTCCTGTCGGCAACTCTTGCTGGCTTCTTGGTCCTCAGAAACCTGGGATGGCAACCTGACCACATCACTGACACTGAGTTGGAGGACGCAAACAATGAAGATGATCACACCACCCTAACCTCAGATGCTGCTTCTCCTTCCTTAAACAATGCAACTTCCATGGTAGAAACAACCCTTTTCCACCTCTTCCTATTTGTGCTTCAGATTTCACAAAAATAATGTCTTTTTGAAAAACCCTAATGATTGGTGATTCATGCATCAGGTTCAGGGTGCATTGCTATCTGGGTTCTGGAACCTCCTTGACATGGCTAGCGGTCGCTATCTTTGGAAGCAATTGGTCTCATCCTCTTCCCCAAAGCCTGAATGAACGGTCACTTGACATGGAATATATATAGTTTTAATGGTAATAATTAATCATAACATAGATGCAATAATCATGATTCATGACATGTGGTTTAGACTTCTCTTCTAGTAATTGCTTTTTGCTTTTCTTTATGTAAAGTTGTAAATGGAATACCAACGTTGTGCAGTATATCAGCAGTTGGTTGGTAGTTAACCATGTCTCTTATATAAATCACCATGGATATGCTGAAATTGGTCAAATTTTTAAATAAATCAGTATTTCATTCATGGAATTAGTATTTGGCTTTCTGAAAATACCGAAAATCTGGAAACTGGCCTTCTTAATAAATGCTTTTTTAATAAATTAGAGACTAAAATAAATGCTTACAAGACTAGAACGGGTTTTACTCGGATACGCTACCAATCACTAATAAAGGATGCAACTTGCTTCACCTATATAGTCCAAAAAAAAGAAGATCTTTATAGCTTCTAAAATTCTTCACGAAAGACAAGTGTAGGTTTTTGAAATGTTTTTAACCAATTATTTAGAATTGATTTTTCAATACTACAAGGATCTAGGCTTTTTGCTGTGCGGAGTATTGTCTTTATTAGATTTGGTTTTGGAAGAATATAATCCAGGTGTAGACAATTGCTTCATTTCTGAAAGTAAGGATTAGTCTGATGAAATCAGAAAAATAAAACTTGTTCTAATATAAAATCTGTAATTAAATTAAAATTAATTTTAATACACATCTCAATTCTGTTAAAATCAATTGTACTTGGCTTCAAAACAATTCTACTTAGCCTCAAAGTGTGAAGATTTGCTTGGATATTGTTTGTGAGAATCATTATTCTAGACAGAGAAGAATAATATGAAGTGTGTTTTGAACTTCAAAATATTAGGGTTAATATGTTGAGATCAATTATGTTACATTAGTGACACAATTACCTTCAGAAGAAGGTAATTTTATAAATGGGCAAGCTGTACGCCAGAGAAAATCAATAAAGAAACTAAACCATTTATAGTTTTTCTTCATAGGCCACTACATTCTCATTATTCAGTCATGTCCTTAAAAACACGAGGAGCCACTAGAAACGGCTGTTAACTTGTTAACCATTAAACATTCAAACTAAACAAACATCTGCCAACAGAATTTGAGACACAAGACGTATTAGTGTATTACAATATGGTCATGGCAATGCAAAGAAAGCATTATTATTCAAAATAAAATTTCATATTATGTGATGCACAAATAATAAGGCATGAGACATTGAAAACCAAGAAAATGTTGTACTTAAGACTGTGATTGTTGTTGCTGCTGCTGCTGTTGCTCCTACTGTTGTGATTGTTCTTGATGATTAACTAGCCAAACCCAAACAATATCCTTAAGAGCCCGCCTTATCTCCTCTTTCAATATTTTCTCATATTCCAATGTATCCCCGTTTGATTTAATTTATTCTATCTCCACCAAATGCAAAAGTGGAGTAACCTCAAAGATCTCTGCATCAATGGATAAAATCCCCTTCCTACCTTCATGAATGCCCTCTAATTTCAACAATCCTGCAGCCCTTTTCTTTATTTTCAGCTTCATCTGCTTCACGATTTCTTCCAGCCTGGAGAATGGAGATGATGATATCGAAGGCATTTATAAAATAGTAAGTTTCTAATAATTTAAACGGTAATATAAAGCTAAAAAAAAAGGCAATCAATTTTAAACTTAGAAATAATATAGAGATAGGTTGAGAGGGACGGACAGATAAGAATTATAATGTATACGGACGAAAATCAAAGATAGTCGAGAGAGAGTATGAAAAATAAGACTCTCATATTTCTTAATTCTAAATTACAATACAAAGTGAAGTTTTGTAAACCAATTTTAAAATGATTTTGCAATTCACAAATTACTTTAAAATTGTATGTTATACGCTGAATATTAACTTAATACTTTCTAAGCTTGAAAAAAGAGATGATTAGGCAGGGCGTTGTTTTGTGAAATATATATAATAGTAGTGTTATATATATACAGATACAACAAGCACAAGAGTTGTAATACAATCTTCCATAGTTCCATAGTTCTATTCACTTCAAAGATTTGGATCTTTCAACTCCAAAAGAATGGCTGGAAATCGTGAGAACGCAGCTGCAGGAGCGAATCCCATTCGTGTAAGGAGGACACACATCCGTTGGACTGAAGAGGAACACAGGTATGTCTGTGAAAGAAACACATTTCTTTTTAAGGCTTTATTATATGTTTGTTTCTGAAATGGGTTCTTCTTGGATTTTTACTTCACCCATTTACTTCTTTTTTTTTGTTTTAATCATTGTTTCTTTCCATTTTTCAAACATTTAATTGTTTTGGGTCAAAGAAAAGTGACCAATGACAAAAATAAACGTAGCAAGTGAATTTATCTTCTTTTGTTCTTCTTCCTGGTTTCGATAAATCAAATTGTTTTCTTGACTAATGAACAAGAAATGCTGCTTTTGGTGAAGTTGTTTACTGTAATTCAATGCAAAAAAAGAATGATTTCTTTTTAATCATTAATTAGGAATCGTGGCAGAATTTGCTAATCGGTTTTTCTTGAATTTTTTTACTTCATCTGATTGTTTCTTTCTTGTTGGAATTATTATTTTCAAAGATTCAGTATCTTTTTTGCCTTTTTTATGATAGGAGGTTTCTTCGCGGGATCGAACTATATGGCGCGTCAAACGTGAGAGATATTGCCAAGAATGTTGTATTGACCAAAACTCCAGCCCAAGTTAGTAGCCATGCACAGAAGTATTTCCAACGCCAAAAGAGTGGCAAGAAGGCAAGACCTAGCATATTTGACATTGAACCAGTAGTGGCACAGCCACAGAACATACATGACAGTGAGCCAGTAGTGGAACAGCCACAGAACATACATCACAGGGAACCAGTAGTGGAACAGCCACACAACGCAGAGCTGCCGGAGCAACCAATCCAACAAGGGCTAAACCAACCAAACAATATAATAACCAATGATTTTCTAGCAAATTTTAAATGAAAATCTAGAGGAAACTGCACTAGTTTCATGGTATAATGATCCAGATAGGCCTCCTTTAATATCAGACAAGTTTATGTAAGAAGGAAGCCTTAGGAAAAAGGAGTTAGTTTTGCAATTTTGTAATTGGTTTGTGAGGTACCAGGTTCCTTAAACTACCTGGCTTGTACCATTTTGTCTCTCTTCAGAATAACACAGATTGTTACATTCCTTTTTCTTCTATCAGTTACTTGCATGCTTTCTTTCTCCTTAATCCTCTATGGTTCAGTTCTATCATATAACCAACATTGAAAATTCTTTCAATTATGTTCAAATCCCAATAGTTTTTGGCTTTTTTGGTACAGAAATCCCAATATCTTGGCATGCTAATATGATTCATTTTATACAACTATCTATTAATAGAAATAAGAGTTTTGGCGACTTCACTATAATAGTAGATGAGGATGACAAATTGACAATCAAGAGCATCTAATATGAGCTCGTAAAGAAATAATATTGGAATAACATAACAGTATGAGAAAAATTGATTTGTCCAGAAAATTAACTTTCTCCCAGCTTATCAACAGGGAGTTCCCATTTGGAAAATTCAATCAAGTTTCTGCTTACAATATATAGATAGATCCATTGTGCAACCAAAATGTTTCAGCTGAGGAATGTGTTCCACGCGTTGCAAGCAAGTTTCTGAATCTGAAGCATACTCCCACAAGCACCTAACTTGTCAACCACGAGCTATTTATTTTTTATATGTAAGGGGGTATTCGTGATATAGATTCCTGGTACTGCAATGTTTCAAGACCTATTCGAGTAAATGGCCATTTTATTGATATCTGACTATGATAAAAGACATTCTGGTATGGAAATTCTGTTTGATATGATAATATAACTGGAACATATTCCTGGCAAATGGAATATGGTTATTGCTTCTCAACTCTCAAGTAAACTCATCTGGTCTAGTGATATACATATAAAGATATATATAGGGAGTTGAAAGAGAAACATACCACAAGAATATACCACCTCTTTCCCATATCTTTATAATATACACATGTTGCCCATGATTTGAAAAAGGGGAGCACCAGCTCCTCTGAAAACAAACAAGACAATAGACACATCACATATTAGTTATTATTCGTATTATTTTCAGAATACAAGGATAACTCAATGTTACCTGGAAAAACAAAGATGTGGTTGATGGCCTCCAGATATGCCAACATATGGCATTGGCTTATGACCTGAGTAGAGAGAATTTCATTTTAACCAAAAGCAAAAGCAATTTCAAGTGAGGGAATGAAATTTAGAATTAATCAATTACTTTGACAAAGGTGTGGTAAATTTCTTTGTCGTCAAGGCCACTCAACGCATGCACATTTAACATAGGATGGAGAACAGATCCACTTCCTCTGTTTTAATTCCAGATGTAACTAAAACATACATATATCAGACATTAGAAAGATTACAGCTACAATATTGCTTCAAAGGATAGAAGCCCATTAATTTAGACAAAAACACACCAGAAAAATGTAAGCAAACCAAAACAATTGGTACTAACATCAAAAGAACAAAATTGAGAAAGAGGAAAAGAAACCATGCGTGCAGTTGTTCACAATTTCCAACAGAAGCTGAGTTCTAGTTCTCAGGGCTTTAACATCATGCAGATCATATGCATTGGTCAGAAATCTAACAAGTACAGGTTCAATGAAATTCTCTGCTAATGCAGAAACAAAAGCTAGGCAATTGCTTTTGTTTGTGGGAATTGTCAAAGGTCTTGATCAACATCAATTTTGAGCCAGGAATGATCTTACCATAGAGGCATCTGAACTATAATTAGAATCCAATGACCCAATTGAGGTGTTACTAAGATCCACTAGCAAGTTGGAATCAATGAAATAACTTCCTAAACTATTGATGTATGTGTTTGAAGATTCCCTTGAGTGAATATCTTCTGCTTCCCTGAAGATGCAAACCATTCTGACTACATCGGAACTGCGTATCACACAGGAAAGTGCTGAAAAGACAAAGGTGTGTTACATATGATATACTAAAAGCACAAAACAATTGTCCAAAATTGTGGTCACCACTCACAATCATGAAATGACAAATTTAAAAATTGAAATAATAAAATTCATAACTCAACTACAATGAATATAGCTGTAAAGCATCTTGTTGCGGTGAAGATGATAACACAACGGAAATAAGCTATTTCTCGCAACATCGAAGGAACCAGGGAACCCAAATACCCATAACGAAGAACAAATTTCTTAATCGAAAAATTACAAAGTGTAGGCTCATCAAACTTCGTTGTATTTGCCGATAATCAAATCCAAACAGGACCCCAAGGATGAGACAATGTTTATGTTTCTTCACTTTTCGTAGGAGTCCTAAAATCTAAAGTATACAACGTACATGTCCATGTAGAGTTTCGAAGATATAAAAACATTTTGCAATTGGTTATTAAAATAAATTTTTATGATTTGATAATAAAAAAAATTGTGATTTTAATTATTTTTTTTGAAATTTTAAAAATAAAATTTATAATCTCTGAATTTTAATATTTTTATGATTAAAATAGTTATATATATATATATATATATATATATTATTTGATAATATACTTTCCTCAGGAATCTTTTAAGGTAAATAAAAATATTAATAAACAAACAATTTCTATTTTTTTAAGATCTTATTTTCAATTGACTTTTTAGCTTGTTCTCTCTTAAGGTGGGTGGGTACTTTCTTCCTTACCATGTCTTTCTTATGGTATTCTATCTTAATATTCAGCCAAACAATCCTCTAAAGGAATAGAGGCTGCAAAAGGTACTTGGACAATTAAGTAAGATTTCGACCCAAAAGGATAAATGAAAGTAATAAATAAGTATGCAAGTTGACCACATTGTCACCACATTGACCCTCTTGATTTGGATCCTCTCCCTGGTCTATCTATTAGAATGATCACCTGACCAAGTTGACCGAAAGATGTTACCAGATCTTCAAATTCAGCAATGGGATCGATCCTCCACTAGATCTTCAAAATCAGCAATTCCTTGACTTCATTGACCATTATAGGTTGGCTCCCACTCCAGATGGAGCTACCCCAATACCACCCCTTGATCACATAGTTACAAGAACTACTATAGTTAAACACACCCAATAATCAGTGAACGACTGAGTATTTCTTAGAGACTTCAAAATGCAAAGCCTTGGAGAAGCCGCATTACTTCCATCCTATGTTATGCTCTTCTTCTTTTTTTTTCTTTTTTGCAGTAAAATATACTATTAAGTTTATAACTAATATAGCAAGAATAGGGTCTACTGCGGTGGAGAAGTTTCAAGTGGTCCACCGGTGGACCTTTTTGCTGCAAAAATGATGCATGTCGTTAGCTAAAGCGGCTTCTTCAGTAGTGTCGACGGAGTCAAGCCAAAGCCTTGCATGGAGCCAAAGCCCTGTTGGTGCGTACGAAAATGTCCACAGAAAATGGAAGAGAAAGAGAAAGAGGATTCGGATTAAAAAAATTAAAACTTTTAATTAATTATTAACTACTTAATTGTATAAAAATTTATTTTTTAACAATTAGTGAACATATATGTTGACCGGTAATTGACCTATAGGTAAAATTACATAAAAAAAAAACTGGTACACCCTAGACAGACCCAGCAAGAATATTTGTTTTACTAATAATAAAATTAGGATTTTTGGTGACTTCATTATCAAATAAACTTCTAAAAATCATGATGAGTTCAACTCATCACTAATCCAAACACACTAAAACCAAAGTATGAGTTAGCGTTGAGCAGATTTGGCACCTCATGAATAAGATACCATTTTTTATGAAAAAGTGGACGAACCCATGCTGATATCTTGTTTATAATAGTAGATGAGGATGAAAATCAAGAGCACCTGAAATGTGCTTGTAAAGAAATAATATTGGAATATCAAGGTATAAGAAAAATTAATTTATACAAGAAATTAACTATCTTCTAGCTTATCAAGGCAAAGGCACAGGGAGTTCCCATTTGGGAAATTCAACCAAGTTTCTGTTTACAATAGATCCATTGTGCAACCAAAATGTTTCAGCTGAGTGGTGAAATTGCCTCACTTTCCTTTGAAGTTCCCACATAATTCCACGCATAGCTGAACAAGATTCTGAATCTGAAGCATACACCCACCAGCACCTAACTTGTCGACCACGGGCTATTATTTTTTCTATTTCTTCATCTGCACAAAAAAAAAAAAAAGATTTAAAGCTAAAATATGAAAGAGGAGGGGTATTATGTGTGGAACTGAGAGGTGTATTTCGACCTGGTATAGATTCCAGGTACTGCAATAGTTCGGGGCCTATTTGACTGGATGGCCATTTTATTGATATCTGGCTATAGTCGATGACATTCTGGAATGGCAATTCTATTTGATCTGATAATATAACTGGAACACATTCCTGTCAAATGGAATATGGTTATTGCTGCTCATGTAAAAGCCCATCTAGTCTTAGAGATACACATAAAAATACACATAGGGAGGGAGAGAAAAAATACCACAAAAAAGGACTCGTAGAAGCGAAGGGTCCAAGATGACTCCCCACGTGGAGCGAGGCAAAACTTGGAATTGCGTAGGTGTTCAAAATATTCTTTCCTTCCCAACTTGTCAGGTCCACTGAATTTCAAATCTGGACATTCCAACTGTTTGTACCATCAATACATGCTGCTCAATATTTTTTGTACCATTAAAAATATATTGGTGGGACAGAATTGCTTTGACATAAAACTAAGAAAAAAAATTGTAATCTTAATAAACCTAATGATTGAATTGACATGGGGATTGGATCCATGTAAATGATAATCATCAGTGTTTCTCAGCCATCACAAGGTTTGCATTAGCATCACATTCACTGAACATACGCTAATTTTGTAATTTAATAGAATTCAAAGCTGAAAAATAATCCTGACAGTATTATGATGAATTATGATGGCAAATTTTCACTTGGAGATCCAACCCAACACAGAAGATGACATACCTTCTCAGGAAACTGCTTTGAAAGCTCTATAAGCTTAAGACGACCTGCTTTTCCTTGTGCACGCCCTAAATAATTAGCTAAGTACTTCCGCTTTGACAGAGGCAAAGGCTGGACCGTGGTATCCCCAGTTTTAGTCATACCATCATCAATATTACCTGGAATGATTATATCTTTCCATGTATTAAAGGCACTTGTATCTCTCTTGTCAGTCCGATCCCCCTACATTGGCATGTCAAAGAATGGATGTTTAGTGATACTAACGTGATGGATAGAGATATGGGAATATGAGGATCTTGCAACAAAAGAAAATATTGCAAGATAGTTTTTAAAGGGAAAAAAAATCCAAATTCCCAAATTTTTTTAATTGAACCAAACAGTTATAGCAACATTTTTGGGAACCAACATCAACATCAACATGCCCAGCAAAGTTGATTCCATGAACATTATTCATTCAGCACACCAAACACTCTCTTACCAGGATTAAGCTTTTGAGCAATGCCTCCACAGGTATAAGGTATAAGAAAATTAGACAGAATTATTTGTCATTTCTGAGGATGCATATGACCTCATACACAACCGGAATCAAACATTGGCATGTTGAACAATCAAGCATCATACCCACAAAAGACAATGCAATTTCATCTTTACTTGTTCTTGATCATTCCAAAGCTTATTCTTTTCAGAATTACCATCACTAACAAAATGCCAATGCAATACTCTAGAACCTAATTCTTCGGGTCTTTCAAGTACACAATCAGGACAGAGAAAAACTAAATGTACTTAATAAAAGGTAGGTTCCCGGCTCACAAGACTTTATAAGTTTTTCCCCAAGTACATTAAAAAGGTAAAATCTAAATCAAAATCACCACCACGAAAACTGAAGGTAAAACATACACTCGCTTAATTTTCAATCAAGTTTGAATCCTTATATACTATTTTCACTCAAATAAAAATCAGAAAGTGGTGAATAAATGATTTCACATGAACAGTTCACAATTTCCATATCCAAACCATTTCACAAACATGTCACATTCCCTACTTTGTTCCCGGCTTGTTTCTACACTACACACAATTCCATCTCCAAAATGGTTAAAGACGGGATTCGTTGCACCAAACAAACAGCTTGATTCATAAACATCATGCAGGCAATTCTATTCTCATAAGCAGAAAAAAAAACAAACTCTGATGATAGGCAAAAAAGAGTTCACCTCTGGCGTAAGAATAATGGAACGGTTTATATACGTTGCCCATGACTTGAACAAATGAGCACCAGCTCCACTGAAAACCACAAGACAATAGACACATCAAGCATTAGCGTTTATTTGCAATGTGTGCTTTTCAATTTTCACAATGCAAGAAACAACTAAATAACCCTTTTTACCTGGGGAAAACAAATATATGGTTGCGGCCTCCAGATAATCGAAAATACGGCATTTGACTTATGACCTGCGAGAAGTTAAATTTTTTATTATTAGTTTTGATTAAAACAAAGCAAAGCAATCTCAATTTCAAGAGAGGCAATGAAATTTATAACTAATTAATGAATTAATTACTTTGACATAGGTGCTGTTAATTTCTTTGTCGTTAAGGCCACCCATCATTCGCGCACATTTCACATAAGATGGGACGAAAAACAAATCCGCTTCCTCCTTCTTCCATGTCCGTTGTTTCGATTGCAGAAGTAACTTGTGTATTTTCACCTACGCATTAATTAACCATTAATTAGTGAATCAATGATTAATTAACTAATTAGATTTTTCTTTTTTTTCCCTAAGAATCAAAGACTGATACCAGAGACTTTACGACAATTCACGCACTCTATTCAACCCATTGAAGAGAAAATTGGAAATGGAATTGATGAATTGATTACCTGACTGCCCCACTGGCCTTTGAGGCAAGCTTCGTCTGTGATCTTAGCGTCCCTTCCGCGCAAGAGCTCCTTCAAACCGTCGATTTCGTCTTCTTGGTAGACGTAGATCTTGAGGGATAGCTGGGACTGCCCCCACTGGAACCGGGGTTGCGACACGTGGACGACGCTGGTGGAGAGCGTGGAGGTGGAAAGCATTCTCGTGAAGAAGAAGGTGGTCGCCACGAGGAGGAGGGCGCCGATCTGGTGCGTGCGCGTGCACAGAGGCTGATGCTGGTGGTGCGACATTGCTCTCCATTTGTTGCTCGCGCTCATGGAAGCGGCTTTCTGAACAAAAAAAGATATGTATGTGTTAGTTACTTAGTTACCAAAGTGGTGATGAAGGAGATAGGTGGGAACGGCGCCGTGGAAAATAACGGCGAGTTTCGATAGAGATACCGGAGCGAACGTTCGCGACTTAACGGAAATGGGTTCGCCGTTGCTCTTCACTGTGACGGAGAGAATCAAGATGCTGAGAAGGAAGGGTCAAGTTGATATAGAACCAATAAAATAATTGGTTTTGTATTGTTTTTAAAAACTTGTTTTTTTTTTCTTTGAATTTTAAATTTTAATTTAAAATATTGTAAGAATAAAAAAACCACACATTTAATAAGAATTGCGAATAGATATAAATTGTTTATGTTGATTTCTTATGATTTTATATTATATTACTTTATTTTTTTATTTTTTATTCTGAATTTAAACATGTTGTTGTTGATAAATATTATTGTATTTTATTAAAATTTAAAATTAAGTATTTTGATATATTTGAGTTAGATTTTTGTGTGTACTTTAAATGTTAAGAATCAAATAAATAACATCTTATTTAAGTCGTAAGTGTTGTAAAATTATGCTATTATATTTATTTAATATTATTTAATTATTAACGTTATTTTATTAAAATCGATTCAATCATGATCTAATGAATCTTGAATGAGTTTCTAATTTAATGGCTGATCCAATTTAAAAAATATTGATATTTTGTGCATGTGTGGTTGCTTTAAAATTTATTGTACATAGATCCTTTGAAATCTATATATATATATATATATATATATATATATATATATATATATATATATATATATATATATATATATATAACTTTTTGTTTGCGATATTACTTAGAATTGGATTGTGATACGTCTTAAGTAAATAATTATTCAAATATACATTGGTCTATGTAAATTACTATTTTTTTGTATGACCTTCTTTGGTTAATAAGATTTTTTGATAGTGTGATGTCTTACTGATATAACTGTATATATTGTTTGTATTTTATTTATTGTTGTTAACATGTAAGATTCATGGTCATACTTTTCAAGGAAAAACAATTGATGATTAAGTTAAGATTCTTTTCAAGGTTTGATTGAATGAGTATAAAATGTGTGCAATACTATATATTGACCCCTTTTTTCACTTAAGTAAAATTATGAGAATATTTTTTATCACAAATTTTTCCATACCAAAATAATTTTGACACCGGTTCTCTAACTAACTTTGTCAATTTTTTTTAATCCCAAATAGAGTAACCTTATTCTCACCTGTGTTTTCTAGTTTTAAATAAGGTTATTGCCTACTGTTTGATAAAATTAAAATATTCATAAGAAGCAAGAGATATATATACACACGATTCTCTTGATGTCAAATGAATGTTAATGCATACTAAATTTAAAGACAAAAATTAATGCCTTAAATGGACCACCCCCGTTGCATTTGCAAGCAAGAGGGTTGACAATTGAGATGGGCATGAGCTCCAAATGTTAATTATCTTCATGAGTTTCACCTATGAAGCATGGACACTCCAGCTCTTTGTCATGTCCAGTGTCCCATACGTTTCCGTGTCAAGTATCCGACACCGACACGTCATCCGTATTACATTTTATATTTTGGATATTACAGGTCTCCTCGTGTTGGTGTCGGTGTCATGTCCGTGTCGATGCTTCATAGGTTTGCACAGGAGTTGCCTTGCTGAAGAATGTGACGGAATGACAATCCAACTTCTAGCTAGGAAATCTCTGATACATTATCAATGAGAAGTGAGGATGAAACAAATTTATATCCTTCTGAACTAGGTCCAAAGCAAAATGGGTGTCTGATTCACATATGATGAATCTGAATCCACCATCCCAATCTTTCATCAAACCATTATAAACGACAATGATTTCAGCTTTGAGCTAGGCTCGCTGAAATACCACAAGAACCTGAAAAGCAAGAGATATAAATTTCCACAAGCTTATATAAGTTCCCAAGTAATCACAAATCATACCACCAAAACCAGCTATTCCCAGATTTCCAAAGGAACTTCCATCTGTGTTAAACTTCACAAAAGGAAGAGTTGGAGTAGTCTCCCAAGAGATTAAACGACCTGGTCTGTGACTTTTTGAGTGTTGATAGTAAGCCATAATATCCACATGAAGGGTCCGGATTTTGCTGTAAATGTTCCAAGGGTTCAAAGATAATGCTTGTAGACTTGTTAATGTTGGATATAGACCTAGTCAATAACATCAACCTGGTAGACATTAGCATCATGAATGAGAGAAGTTGCAATCACAGAGCAAATGAATAGTTGTTTTTCCTTTTCATTGTCGCACCTGTTACAAGAAAAGCGTTAGTGGGAAGGGCTCCCATGGAGGATGAGCAATAAAAAGTGTTTAATGTTCTTAGGAATATGCAATCTCTAGATAGTTTGGGAAAGGAGTAGACTCTGGATTGTGAGTGTCACCAAATAACATCATCCTCCAAATTATTATTAAGAATATAGCTTTGAAGGTGTTTTTTAAGGTTATCTAGAATATGATTGCAACTCGTTCAAAATGCCAAACCCCATTTTGGTAGATATCACAAAGGCGCAAGTTGATATCTTGAATATTGACAAAAGAAACCATCTTGCACACACACAAAAAATCCTCTTTCAGCTATTTGTCATGCCACAATGAAATTTCTCCCTTGCCAATTTTGACTTGGAATCCTAATTTAAGATGATAGGTAGCCTTAACAATAGAATTCCAAGTGTAACGAGATCTTTGAATAATTAATGCATGGAGTACAGAAGAGTCATTCAAATATTTTGTTACAAGCGTTTAATTAGTTTCTCCTTCTCGTGCATGCATGATATCCTAAGAATGCTTGCCTAAGAGGGATATATTATCCCAATTCACCCAATGGCAGCGATCATTCTCCCATATGAACCGTCTAATAAAAGTGTCAATTTTCTCACAAATCCCATAAGGGACCCAAAGATTTTATGGCATGTGGCAGCGACCAAGGAGAAGAGCGAGAAGGAGAGGAGAAATTAAAGTAGTGCAGGAAAAAGTGAGGATGGAATTTGAGAAGCGAAGAAGAGGTAAACAAAGCGGTTGATTGATATTATTGAGGTAAGAATGATTAATTAAGAGGCTAAAAACAAAGAAGGAAGAGATGACTAGCTATAACAAAAATGCCACAACCATGAGAATTGAAGTCTTTTGCTTCAACCATCCATCAGCCCATCAAATAGAATTGAATGCTTTCAATCTTCATTGGAAGCAATATGATGTAACTCATTTGGATAATTGCAACCTCACCCCTTATAATAGGATCATAAATTCTACCATCACCTTTCTCAATAGTAATAACACTAGTTAGTAACTCTCTGCATATCGCGGATCATTTATCATAATATTGTTTAATATAGTATTTATATTTTATATAAGCTTCATACAAAACAATGTAATTAAAATTGGTTGATCATATTTATTCATTATATTTAGCTTATAATTTTATTATTCATACTTTTTTGCTACTTGTTAGCCCATATTTTCGACGGGCTAAAATATGCTCTAAGTATGCATGGGATATCGTCTCGAGGTTCGAAGCGTATTACAGAGCAAGAGTATGGTCAGGACCTGCTCGAATCGAAAAGAGAGGAGAGTCTTTAAGAAGGAATTCCCAGGTTCAAAGGAGTATTTACGAAGTACAAAGCTAAGACAAGAAAGAGGACTTCGAGTTATTGGGCAATTCGAACTGGTGTATGGACGAGTCGAAGTCGAGGCAGCAAGAGTTCTGGACTTAGCGTAATTTCTGAACAAATCTTCACCGAATCAGTTCGATCTCGAGCAATGTGGATAACCGTTCTAAGGAGCAGTTATGTGCATGTGAAATGTACGTGGCAGGACACTTGGCATTAGGATAGTGTTCGACCGTTAGGGCAGTTTATTTTCGAATGCCTATATATAGCAATTTTTAGTTAGATTTCAAGGTCGCAAATCATTTCTACAGAATCCTTACACTCAAAGTACCCAGCGCAGAGAGAAACGAGTACACAAGGAGAATGTATGTTTGTTTGTGAACCATTTTAAATTTCTGTAAACTTTACGTTTCGAATGCAATGCAATTTACGCTTCACTTTAGAATTCCTCTTTTAAATGGTTCATTCGATCGAGTGAACTAACTGCTCCTTTACATTCTGCAATTTTCCTCCCTTGTTAATTTACTTCCAGCATTTCGATTCTGTCAAAGAATTTTCCTTTCCTTGCCTAGTTATTTCCAGCATTTCGATTTCTGTTAAACAATTTTACTTTCTGCAAATTTCGAACCAGTGAGTGTTTGTTGCAATGATGAACATTAACGGTTTTATGTTTAAAGCAAACACGCAAATGACATGCTCCTGAGATTCACTAGTTGGTCTCGCAAGCAATTAACTTAGACTAGCGGTTGTTTACCAAATTCCAGTGTAAACAAATTGGCACGCCCAGTGGGACGGGTCAATTGTGTGTTTTGGTTTTAAATTATTTTTAAAGTTTTGTTTGTTGCAGTTGGTTTATTGCCTTCTTAATTGTTTTGATTTTGTATGCATTTAAGAAGTGGGAAATCTGTTCCACACTTAACAGAATTCAAAACTCGTACAAGGATGGCTAGACCACCCCCAAGCAATCGAAACAATGACCTTCCAAATATGGAGGGGCAACCAACGCAAACATCTGTCAGTAATGCCAATATAAATTCTGGTATAGGAGCAATTCCTGACCAAACTGTTGGCACGATTAGTTCAACCGCTTCGACGGTTATGAATCAAACAGGGGTAACCTCTCCCATGACCAACATGACGTTGGCAAGTTCGACCACGTCAGCATCTGCTTTTGCCCCTTGGAACAACCCTAGTTTAGGGAATCCCAGTGGAAGTCCCTTTCGACCGCCTCAAAACCCTCTATATGGCATGCCTACATCTTTGATGGTAGGGTTGCAAAATTCTCAACCAAACATAGAGAATCTTAATATGTCCTCTCCATCAGGATCTGTAGCGGGCAATCAAGGTAGGGTAATTCCGCAACATTTAACTAATACATCCGTTTTGTCACTCAGACAACAAATGGATGAAAGTAACCATGATATGGTTAACATGTTAACACAACAAATAGGAACTGTTATTAACCCTTTAATTCAAAATACAAATGACAGTTACCAAACGTTAACAAATCAAATAAGTCGAATTGCTGACTTTTTTGGGGCACCACCCATACAACAACCACCAATTCGACAGATCCAAATACAGGCGCCTGTCCAAGAGATACAGATGCCTAATAACCCCGGGATGCAAATGGCTCAAGCACCACAACCAGCGGCACGCATAGAGCCACCAGTCCAACAGGTCGAACCAAACCCTGGTATAGTATTGGTAAATAGGAACCAAAATGCTGATGAAGTAATAGGGAATATTCAACAAAACCGTTTCGATATGCAGAATAACCTAGCCCAAATGGTCGAAACGATTTTGGTGCAGAATGGTTTGAACTTAGGCTTACACAGGCCTAATTTTGTGTCTCCATTATCTGAGTATGTGTTACAGACAGAATTACCAAGGGGTGTGAAAATCCCTAAGTTTACCAAGTTTGCGGGAGAGACAAATGAGTCCACTGTCGAACACGTTGCTAGATATTTGGTTGAAGCAGGGGATTTGGCTAATAATGAAAATTTAAGAATGAAATTTTTCCCTAGTTCCTTGACTAAAAATGCTTTTACATGGTTTACAACCCTTCCTCCTCATTCCATACATAATTGGAACCAATTGGAAAGGATTTTCCATGAGCAATTTTATATGGGACAGTCTAAGATCAGCCTTAAAGAGTTAGCCAGCGTTCGACGCAAGGCACTTGAATCAATTGATGATTATTTGAACAGATTCAGACTCTTAAAGGCAAGGTGTTTCACCCAAGTCCCTGAACATGAATTAGTCGAAATGGCTGCTGGTGGCCTAGACTATTCGATTAGAAAGAAATTAGATACCCAGTATTTAAGGGATATGGCTCAATTGGCTGATAGAGTTCGACAACTCGAACGGTTGAAGGCCGAAAAGGCTAGAAATTCTAAATTCCACAAGAAGGAAAAGGTTGCTTATATCGAAACCAATGACAGTGACCAGGAGTTCGATATTATATATGAAGATATCGAAGACAGTGAGGTTGATTTAGCAGAATTAAAACCTGGACCTCCTTATGTTTGTAAACTCCTTAGACCTTCCAATGGAAAAAACCCTGTTGAACCTAAAAATGATAAATTTATGTCTAAAACTTATACATTTGACATAACTAAATGTGATGAAATATTTGATTTATTAGTCACAGATGGCCAGATTGTTGTTCCTAAGGGCTTGAAAGTACCCCCAATCGAACAACAGAAAAAAAGGGGTTATTGTAAATTTCATAATTTCCTTGGCCATAAAACCTCACGTTGTGTTCTTTTCAGGGATTTGGTTCAAAAGGCTCTTGACGAAGGAAGGCTAAAATTTGGTGAGAAACCAAAGGTTGTTCAGGCAAATGCTGAAACATCCAAAGCTGCCGAAACTCTCTATGCGGAGCCCCAAGAAATAATGATGGTCGAAACAATGGAGGTGTCCCATGTGCAAGTTCAGGATGTATCTGAAGAGGATTACAACGAACAGATGAAGGTTGTTTATCCTCAGGCTGAGGAGGAGTTAATTGATTTCTTGAACAGATGCAAACTCGAAAACAAGATTGTGATGCTCTGCCCTCGCTGCAGTGCAGTATGTGATAAGGAGGCTACTGAGGGCCTCAAGAAATACCAAGTTGTTAACAAGGGGGCAAGGCAGAACCAACGTTTCGATAAAGGCAAAAGAGTTATGGTGCAGTCGAATACTAATCAGAAGTCGGGTCGAAGGAATACTTTCGCTCCTCCTGGTTCAGTGCCGGTCGAAAAATGGATGCACCAGGGACTCATAAGGTTCAACAAAGGGATTATGGAAGTAGGTGGTTCGAGTGGAACGAAGCAAATTGGCCCACAGGAGGCCAATAGGTACTCGTATAGGAACAATTACAAAGGAAAGAATCCTATGACGAGGACCCAATGGCGTAGGTTCCAGCGTCAGAAGAAATTGGCCCAGCAGAACCCGCAAATGGGCCAATATAAAGAAGTATCTAGGAGGCCAGTAAAGGAGAGACTCCTGCCTCCAGTGGATGAAGACAAGATGGAGGATGAGGATCTACTGGATTCTGAGCCAGATTTCGATGTCATCTGTGTGGTATCTATCTTGCCATCTGAATATGATGTCCAATCTGAAGTTACTGAGATCGAAAGTGAGTTCGATCATTTTGATATGGCTGACCCAAAGCCAGTATGTTACTATGTTATGAATAATGGCTGTGTGGAAGAGCAGTTAGCTTATTTCGAAAAGCCAGATTTTCAGATGAAAAGTCATCTCAAACCTCTTTTCATCAGAGCAAAAGTTGAGAATGTTGGAATCAACAAAGTGCTCATTGATGGAGGAGCGGCTGTCAACTTAATGCCTCGATCTATGCTCTACAAGATCGGGAAACATGACACTGATCTATCTGCCCACAACATTGTGCTTTCGAATTATGAGGGCAAAACTGGCTATTCTTTGGGAGCCATTCAAGTAGATGTTGCTGTAGGCAGTATAGTTCGACCAACTCTTTTCCTGGTGATACAGTCTAAGGCTAATTTTAACTTGCTACTAGGAAGGGAGTGGATTCATGGAGTTGGAGCTGTGCCATCTACCCTTCACCAGAAGCTCATTATCTGGAGGGAGGATGGGATTGTGGAAAATATAGAGGCGGATCAAAGCTTCTATAAGTCAGAGGTCGATAATGTTACTGCACAAACCTTTGACAAAAAGTTGGCCAACATAGCGCCTTGTGGTGACAAGGAGGCTGTTGTCGAATTGAGTGACAATGTTGTCCACTCTGTCAAACTCCATCCTACCTATGGGTTTATATGGGAGAGGGAGGAAATTAATGCTGTTCCTTCTGAAGATGGAGTCATTCCACCAACTGGGTGGAATATATATGAAGATTAATATGACTGAGGCCACTGCATGGGCCAGAATTACGGCTTATATGGCCGAAAATAGACTAAATACGGCCTTTGAGGCTGAATTTCAACAAAATATGGCAGATGAAGCCAAGATCGAAGATCATGAAAACAAAGAAACAAAGGATCGAAGATTGGATTGTATTTATGATGATGAGCCGCTGGGTTTTGAGAAAAATCCCATAAGTGAGGCGCCAAAGATGCAGGCTCAAGATCCTTTGGAAGAGGTCGATATTGGAGATGGCTCGATTAAAAGGCCAACTTATATCAGTGCCAATATCACCTCAAGTTTAAAAGAAAGCTGGTGCCTCTTCTTAGAGAGTTTAAAGACTGTTTTGCTTGGGATTACCACGAAATGCCTGGGTTAAGCAGAGAAATGGTCGAAATGAAGTTACCTATTAAGGAAGGAAAAAGACCAGTAAAACAACTACCGAGAAGATTCGCACCAGAAATCATGTCCAAGATCAAGGAAGAGATCGAAAGGCTGCTGAGGTGTAAATTCATCAGGGCTGCCAGGTATGTCGAATGGTTAGCAAATATAGTCCCTGTCATTAAAAAGAATGGAACTCTTAGAGTATGCATAGATTTTAGGGATCTAAATAATGCTACACCTAAAGATGAATATGCTATGCCAGTAGCAGAAATGTTGGTAGATTCAGCAGCTGGTTTCGAATATTTAAGCATGTTAGATGGTTATTCTGGTTATAACCAAATATTTATTGCTGAAAACGATGTGTCGAAAACAGCATTTCGATGCCCTGGTGCTTTAGGCACTTATGAATGGGTGGTTATGCCCTTTGGGTTAAAAAATGCTGGGGCCACTTATCAAAGGGCCATGAATTCCATGTTTCATGATTTTATTGACACATTTATGCAAATTTATATTGATGATATAATCATCAAATCCTCCTCAGAAGATAGCCATTTGGATTACCTTAGGCAATCTTCGAACGAATGAGGAAACATGGATTAAAAATGAATCCATTAAAGTGTGCTTTTTGTGTGCGTGCAGGAGATTTCCTAGGTTTTGTGGTGCATAAAAAAGGCATTGAGATAAATCAAAATAAGACAAAGGCTATTCTTGAGACGAAGCCTCCTTCGACCAAAAAACAGCTTCAGTCTTTGCTAGGAAAAATCAACTTCTTGAGGCGATTCATTTCGAATCTAAGTGGCAAAGCTCAAATTTTTTCGCCATTACTTCGACTCAAGAAGATGAACCATTCAAATGGAATGAAGAGCATCAAAAGGCTTTCGATGAAATTAAAGAATATCTGATCAAGCCTCCCGTGTTAATGCCTCCTAGTCGAAACAAGTCCATGAAGTTGTATATTGCTGCGTCTGACAAGACCATTGGTAGCATGTTGGCTCAGGAAGATGATGATAGCATAGAACATGCAATTTATTATCTTAGTCGTGTACTAAATGATGCAGAAACTAGATATACTGCCATAGAAAAACTTTGTCTTTGTCTGTATTTCTCTTGTGCAAAACTTAAGCAATATATAAAGCCTGTTGATGTTTATGTGTATTCTCATTATGATGTTATTAAGCACATGTTGTCAAAACCGATTTTTACACAGTAGAATTGAAAATGGGCTTTAGCATTAACAGAATATTCTTTAACGTACAAGCCTTTGAAATCTGTTAAGGGTCAAATTGTGGCAGATTTATTGTAGATCACTCAGTGGTCGAAATGTCGCAAGACTATGTCGATACAGAGCCATGGATTTTGTATTTCGATGGTTCGAAACACAAACATGGAACTGGAATTGGAGTTTTAATAATATCCCCCAATAAAATTCCAACTAAATTCAAGTATAAAATCAAAGGGCTTTGTTCTAATAATGAGGCTGAGTATGAAGCTCTAATTACAGGCCTTGAAATTTTAATTAGCCTGGGGGCAAGAAATGTTAATATAAGAGGTGATTCAGAATTAGTGTTGAGGCAATTAACACAAGAATACAAATGTGTTAATGAACACTTAGCAAAATATTTTGTTATAGCAAGTTCTCTTCTGAATCATTTCGATTATATTAACATTGAGCATGTACCTCGACAAGAAAACCGAGAAGCAAATGATTTAGCCCAAATAGCTTCAGGGTACAAAATGTCGAAGGAAAAGTTAACTCAGTTGATCGAAATAAAAGATAAACTGGTGTTACCAGAGCCATTAAGCACTAAATTGCCAATGCCAAAACTTGTGGGGGCAAGTATACCACAAAATAATGAAGATGAAAGTATGAATGATCTTCAGGAAAAAATTCAAATTTTGGCCATTGACAATATGTTAGATAATGATTGGAGAAAGTCCATTATTGAATATTTGGAAAATCCAATAGGCAATGTGGCTCGAAAGATTAAATATAGGGCCTTAAATTACGTGATTATGGGAAATGATTTGTTAAAAAAGACTGCAGAAGGAGTGTTGTTAAAATGTCTAAATGAATCAGAAGCATACTTAGCAGTTTCCCATGTTCACAGTGGGGCTTGTGGATCACATCAAGCAGGCCATAAAATGAAATGGCTTTTATTTCGACAAGGTTTGTATTGGCCTTCGATGTTAAAAGACTGCATAGAATT